>NC_066314.1:13448679-13750497 GCF_022539315.1 Serinus canaria
CATTATCAGCAGAGATGCTTACATGACCAGGTCCACATTCATTTAAAACACAAGGTCAGGTGTAAGCACTGGAACTGAAAGTGTTCTCAATTTCTCAGACAAACCACAGTGCTTAAAACCAGCTACATTTTGCAGCAGATTGCTTTACCACTAAAGACTATCATGGGTTTTGTTGTGGTTTAACCCCAACTGGCAACCAAGCCCCAAATGCCACTCACTCACTCCTCCCAGTGAGACAAGGGAGAGAAACCAAAGGGTAAAAGTGGAAAACTAATGGGTTGGGATAAAGACAGTTTAACAGGGAAAGCAGAACTTCTCTGCATGTAAGCAAAGCAGAATAGGGAATTCATTCATCACTTCCCACAGGCAGACAGGTGTTCAGGCATTCCCAGAAAAGCAGGGCTCCAGCCTGTGTAGCAGTTACTGGGGAAGACAAATGCCACTACTCCAAACGTTCCCCCCTTTACTCCTTCTTCCCCCAGCTTTATTCACTAAGCATGATGTCATGTGGCATGGAATATCCCTTGGGTCAGCTGGGGTCAGCTGTCCTGGTGTCCCCTCCCAGCTTCTTGTGCACCCCCAGCCTCCTTGCTGGTGGGATGGTGTATGGGGCAGAAAAAGGTCTTGACTCTGTGCAGGCACTACTCAGCAAAATCAAAAATATCCCTGAATTATCAGCATTGTTTCCAGCACAAATCCAAACACAGCCTCATACCAGCTACAAGGAAGAAAATTAACTCTGCCTCAGTCAAGCCAGCAGTTTTACATCCAAGATTATCACAAAAGAGATGACAAAATGCCTTATGTTTACTATCTACACATTTGTCACTAGTCTGCTGTACTACCACACACGCTGTGCTAAGTTTCCTGCTTCTTAATGAAAAAGGAAAAACATTTACCTTTCCAACAATGAAAGCTGCAGTGCTTCTAGAAGGGCTGCTTCCCATTAATTTAAAAATTGTCTGAATACTCTACAGTTGCCATGCTCCTTTTGAGCAATGGTGTCTTGGGGTTTGTAACAGGACCATGTGACTGCAAATCAAAACTTGGAAAATAATGAAGCCAGAGAGTGTGAAGATTGTGTCTTACAAGGAGTATCGAGCCAGACGCTTCCGATGCTTTCCACTGGCAGAATTACAGGAGATAACACACTCACACTCCCACCACAAGATTTAAATTAGAAAAAAATATATATATGGGCTGCTGTAAAGAATATTTTGCAGTCATTAAGTACTAGTCAAATCCAGTAGGTTAAAGAGTACTCATGTTTCTTCCTCATATACCTCTAGTCTTCTAAATAAAAAATATACAGGCTGTCAGAGCCTAGAATAAACACACACTCACGTGAAGGGCTTCAGAACTCAGTGCTCTCCTACATCCACGCAGAGTAAAAAGTCATCTGAAGTGACAAATATTTAAAATTCAACATGTAAGGCATACAGAATTAAAACATACATTCTGGGTTTCCTTGAAGCATCCAGAAAGAAATTAATTCTGAAACAGATCTCATTTACAGTCTAGATAGCAAGTCAGCTCCTCCTAAGAGGTAATTGCATGGCAGCTTATTATAACTATCAGCTTAATTACGAAACATGCCAAGCAACAGTAACAGATCTCATTGGCAAAAGTAAAATAAGCTATTATTACTCCAGTAAACAAGGTTCAGTCAATAGGCTTTCCACACTTGCAGCTCATGGTCCACCCAACCCAGGCCTGGTCCGTGCCAGTCACGGCTGTCTTCCCACTGCAGAGCACAGCTCTGCCAAGCTGATCCTCTCAACACAGTTTCATACTGCCTATACTCTGGAATATTTCTTGCCTGTGCAGAAATAAACAAATATAGGCTACACAGAGCACTGGGAATCAGAGAGAAAGAAAATGCAGAGGAGGTGTGTCAATGATGTCAGACAAATGAGGCACTGAGAGTGAAATGGACCCTTTCACTGGGGAAGGGCAGAGAGTGAACAGAACCCCACTGTCACAGAGGGGCAAGAATGCTACAGAATGCTGTATAATGTATATATTGCTAGCTGTATAGATGGAGCTATATAAATTGTGTCTTGCTGTAGACACAAGACTAAGATATCACATCACACATACAGTGATTTTCAAGGAGCCAGCTGATATCCCCTCACTTGCAGCTTTCTATCAACAAGGACTTTGACTTCAAACACTTCCCCTTTTCAGTAATGCCAAGTCACCAGCAGAAAACTTCATTAATAGACATGCCATTGCTGTAGTGCACATAAAGACAATGAGGTTCCCCAGATAACACTGCATTGATGAATCTCTTGAGAGTCTCATGATCAGAAGAATTAAAAAGAGTGCTGTTACTTATCAGCACGTTGCACACACACTATACCAAATGCCCATGCCCAGACTCGGAGGGAATGGCATATAATTCCCAGCATACAAGAGGAATTATACTTTTGGGGGACTTGTAAAAGCTTAAGAATACAAAACAAAGTACACAGGAAGAAGAATCTAAGTGATGTAAAAAGATTTATCTTGTTATTGGGTTTAGAGATAAACAGTATCATTTGAAGCCCAGCCTCAAAATCCAGGAGCACTTGTGCAATGAGTAATTTCCAGTCTATAACAGAAGCTTGGTACTGGAACCAGAGCATATTCACCTACTGGGAACTACTCCTGCCTAGGAATATTCACTTTACTAGCAACCAGCATTTACTAGCAATCAGCAGTTTTCAAAAACACTTGAAAGATTTTGAAACTGAGTATTTAATAATCTCTATTGTTTAAGAGGAAATGTCCTATGATGCACATGCAGACAGGAAAATAGTGCAGAAGGAGGGGAGGCTGGGTGGGCTCTCAACAGACAAATCTTTGCCTACTGAATTACTTTGTTTCTGAAATTGTAAAGGCACTAAACCAGTAATGAGTTGCTTTTTCACCCCAAATTTCCAACTGCAGCAACAGAGAACTAGGACACTGGAGCTAGTACTCAAACAAACAAGTTGTGACAGACATGACCCTGAGATGCCACAACTTTTTTTCTAATGGACAACTGCCTAAGCTAAGGTTGTACCATTCACTATGGTCTGCATGTATTTTTCCTTTTACAGGTGCTTATTTCCATGTGATTTTTGTCACCAGCATTAGCTTGTATGGACTGGCACCTACTGCAATTAGATCACCGTGTAAACTTCTGAGCTGATCCATGTTTTTTCTCAGTCTAATTGTTATGTACAGACAGTTCTGCATACACAAACAGATGCTACAGTTGTGGATACAGCAGAACTATCTAAACGAAATAAAAAGAAAACAAAAAATTCCCCAATCAACTCTCGCTGTTTTAATTGCTAGTAAGAGTGTTTGGTAACTTCTGTAAAAAGCTTGACATTGCAAACTACCAGATATTTTAGTGCAATTTTACTGAAAGTGCTCTCACTAAGTGTGTTTCATTGATTAGGAAACAACAGTATCATCCAGGGAGAAGATAAGTGATGTTTGCTCATATGACCTAACAAGATAAAAGCAGCTACTTGTTTAAGCATTGTTCAGAGACACTGCAATTCCTAAGATTTGGAAAAAAGCATATGGAAATACAGACAATTTGAATAGCCCTAACAAAGCAGCTGAGGGGGGCAACTGCTATAAATATAATACAAAATGCTCCTAAGCTGCCACAGAAAACCTCATCCAAATTTGGTTTTAAACTGGGAAAGAAACCCAAAAAACACCTCAGGGCTTTATTTGACGTCATTAAGACGTCTACCACTCCTGGAATGTTACCAAGTGATCTATACTATGAGACAGCAAACAAAACAGAAGCAAACTGGTTTTATGTCCCTCCAGTGTGCTGAACTGCCACCAATCCTTGAGCACACCCAGAGCATTTAGAAAAAGTAGTGTGCAAATTAGATTTGAAGTAGATACTGTTTTAACCCAGGCCTGCAGTATTTAATGTGATTCGTCGCAAACATGGAAAAAAAGTGCATCTTTCATATTTGAATAAGTTAGATAACAAACGCTTAAACCCGGTTCATAAAGAGCACTGTAGTCAGATTACACCCAGAATGGAAGCAGCTTTGCAAGTCCTCTGTCGCAGACCAGGATGCTCTGATTGAGCTGCTCCAAGATTTATCAGCATCTCCCCACCTTCCAAAACTCCTTCCCACAAACAGCGACAATAGCTGTTAACTTTCTTTATGCCTTGATGTGACTTATAGTAATAACAACAATAATGAAAATAATAGTAATAATAATATCACCACAAGTCAGCAACTGCTGACGTTTGTACTTTGGTAGTTACTCAGTAACAAGACCTGGTCACAACATAGATTTTGCTTTTTCAATTCCTCTATCCAGAAGTACCCTCATCCCTGAAACTCATCCCAGCATCCCAACGCTCAAAGAGCTAAAACACAATAAATGCTTTACAACGATAACCGGGACTGTTACTGTAGTTTTGTTTACAACAACCTCGTCACATTGCAAGGCAGCTCCTGAAGGAAATAAGTGAGCCTTCCAGCCCCGGAGAGGCCGGGCACACGTGTCCAGCCAGGCAGGGGGAGTCACACGCGGGTCTGCCCAGGATGCGGAGGCTGAGCGCTCCCATGAGCGCGGCGCAGGGGCAGCTCTCCGGCCCGGGCACACTCGCTGCGAGGCACGGCAGGAGCTGCCAGGGCAGAGAACACCGGCTCGGAGCGCGGACAGGGCGCCTGCACTTTCTCACTGCTGTCAGCCCCGCTATTTCCAAAAACGAAGGGAGGGAGGGCCGCGCGGTGCGCCTCTCCCCTCTGAGCCTCTACCTTGCCTAGAGAATGTGACACCGCAGTGGCCGGGAGCTAAGCACAGGGCTAGCAAACACGTATTTTGCGCCAGCCGGTTACCGGAGCGCGCTGCATCACCGCCAGGCGCACGACCGCAGGCAGCGAGCGGCGGACGGAGCGGGAGGGACGCGACGCGGGAGAGGGAAGGAGTGACTGCCCCGCGGCAGCGACGTGCGCGCCCTCCCCGACCCCGGCCAGGGCGGGGGGCGGGCAACGCGGCGGGGCCGGACGATGCTCGGGCCGGGCGGCCCCCGCCTCCCGCGTGCCCGCCATGGCCGCCCCCCGCGCCCAGAGGCGGCGGGATGGCGGCGCCCACCCCGCCCGCTTTCACTTTCTTTTCTGGCCCCGCCGCTGCCCCCCCGGCTGCGCGGCCCCCGGCACCCCGCGGGCAGCGGCTCGGGGCTGCCGGGGGCAAAAGGGGCAGCCCCGGCCAGGCCTGCGCCGTCCCCCCCGCACCGCCCGGGTGAGGCCAGGCACCCTCACTGGCGCCCCGGGGGATCTCCCAGCCCCGGCCAGGCGGGCAGGGGGCCAGTGGCGGCGGGACCGGCCTGGCTCGGCGTCCCGCGGACGGCGTGCACCGGCGGGTCCGGTGTCCGCAGAGGTGACCCCCTCTCTCCCGCCCGGCTGTCCGTGCCCACCTTGTAGGAGTCGGTGGCGAGGAGGATGTTGAACTCGGCTCCCGCCGCAGCGCACTCCATGTCGCCGAGCCCCGGGAGGCGCCACCGCCCGCACGGACAGAACCGGGCTCCGCCGCCACCGCTGGCGTTTTGAGCGGGGGGAGCACGGAGAGAGGGGGCGGGGCGGAAACACGGGATCGCGGCCTGGGCGGGCGCGCGCGGGGACGCTGATTGGTTGGGCCGCTCTGCCACCGTGGGCGGTACCCTAACGTCACCACGAGGGGGACGGAATCGGGGCGCCGCGGGGGCTCTGATTGGTCCCGCCGCTGGCCGGTGCAGGGGGAGGGGCGGGCGGGGAGCGTCCCGCGCCGCACGTTCTCTTTCATTGGGGTTTGGGCGGGGCCGGCCCGGTGACGTCACCGCGCGGCCGGCGAGCGCCCTCTGGCGGTGGCCGGCGGCGCGCGCTCGGCTGAACGGGCGGCGGGGCCGAGGCGAGCGGGGGCGGCGCGCAGGCGCGGAGGGACCCCGGTTTCGGTTCTCGGCAGCCGCGGTTCCGGGAAAGGGGAGGCGGCAGCGGCACCGGCACCACCGGCACGCCGGGGCCCTCCCGCCCGCACCTGCTCCCGCACTCGCTCCGGGGCAGCAGCTGCGCCCTGCGGTCCCTTTTACCAGGGCCTAGGGCTGATGCCCGTGTGGGGAAGGACCTCCCGGCCTTCCCGAGCACCCCGATCTCCGTCCACCCCCACTGCCGACGTTCGGCGCCGGCTGCCTTAGTGGAAGAGCATGACACTTTCTGACAGAAAATCCTTCTTCAAAGTTGCTGTTGATCAGGGATTACATATGAAGTTACACCTGCTTTCCAAAAGCTTTCTTTTATACTCATTACAGCCTTAACTGGTATTCTCATTCGAGGAAATACTTGAGGTTTTCGAACCGCATTTGTCTGTCATTCGCAGAGAGGAGGAAGAGGAGGCTGGGGTGACTTTACCCCCCCCCGGCCTCTGACAGGGCCTTGTAGCCTGGCGGGGGTCGGGTCCTTCCCCCAGGGAATGGCCTCGATCTCCCTGGGCAGGTTCAGCTCGGGCATCAGGGAGAACTTCCTCACGGAAAGGGTGGTTCGACATCGGAACGGGCTGCCCGGGGAGGTGGTGGAGGCAGCGTCCCTGGAGGAGCTCGGGGAAAGGCTGGATGTGGTGCCAGCGTCTGTGCGAAAAATGCGTTTTTTATGATTGGCTTTTCGCAAATATTAAAATGAATATTATATGTGTTATGTTCTAAAGGTATGCCGTATTAATTTTCTTAAGGAGTGTGTTAAATGCAGTTTTAAGTTATAACAAATTGTTAAAATACAAACTATGCTATGTAACTATGCTATACTTTTTTTTTTAAAGAAAGGTGTCGCAGCGAGATAGCAGCCACACCCAAATCTTTCAGAGAAAGAGAATTTATTGCTGTCTTACAAGGAGAAACGAACTTCTTCCCACCTCGCTCAGTCATGAAGACGCTGTTAGGATTAAGAGGAAGCAGTTGACGATGACCAGACAGAATCCTGTGTTTGAATGGAATTTATGCATCATGTATGAGATGTATGAATATGCAACACGTTATTGCTTTTAAGGGTTAATCCTCTCTCAATGTGTGTCCTCTTTTGGGCTTATGCTGCCCAGAAAAAGGTACCCGGACGTCCGTAACTCTTTGTTTATATTGTCTCATATTGTCCTAATCCAAATTGTCCAAATTATCATTACTCTAATTATATTGCTATGTTTATAACCATTTTACTATCATTAAACTTTTAAAATGTTAAAAAACAAGTGATTGGCGTTTTTCACAGTCTGGTTGGCACGGGCAGTGTTCGGTCAGAGCGTGGGCTTGGTATCTCAAAGGTCTTTTCCAACCTAATGGATTCCGTGAGTCCGTGAATTGTTCTGAGCTGGGAGAACACTCTTGGTAGTAGTAGGGCTTGGTAATATAGAGCACTTGGTAGTATAGAGCACTTGTAGGAGTATATTACACTCTAGAACACTCGGTGGTATATAACACTCTATAACACTTGGTAGTATATGGCATTATACACTTGGTAGTATAGAACACTCTCTGTATTTGCTCCAAAGCAGCAAATCCAGTTCCTGTCACAGCCACAGCTGCTGCACAACTGAAAGATTGTTGTCTCACTCTCTGCTTATCAGGCATATGGAAAAATAACTACCTATTAACAATGCTACTCTACTGCACTAAAAAAAAAAAAGAAAGCTGCTCAGTTAGCCTTTTCTGTAAAACCACTGGCAAATTAAAACTTAGGTTGTTGTTTGATCATAAACAAATAAAAAATTGTATAACTACTGTTAATATGATTCAGACACATTGGGTTTCACCAGTCAGATTTTGGTAGAAATAAGAATGTCTAAAAAATTTTAAAGAGTAAGGTTAGGAATGAGATCTAGGTATTTCTGACATCATTCTATATAGATCCTGGTGTATCCATAATGTCCCTGTGAGCCACATTAATTTGGTTATCCTTCTGAGTCTCTGTTGACATCAGCATGCTCTTGTTTTATGCCATTCCATGAGAGAAAAACACCAATTTTATATATATAAATATATATTCCTTGCTCAGAGAGGCTGTGGGGTTTCCCTTGCTGGAGATATTCAGGAACCATCCAGTCACAATCCTGTGCCATGTACTCTAGGCTGACCCTGGCTGAGCGGGGAGGTTGGACCAGACACCCATTGTGGTCCCTTCCAGCTCTACCCATTCTGAGATTCTGGGAAACTACTTTCATTAGTTTTCTCAGGAGGAAAAGGGTTTCCCTAGAACAGGGAAAGGTCTGTGAAGAAGTTGGAAACATCAAGAGACTCCATATATCAGGAGTTTCGTGTACACTTCCCTCTGCCATCTTGTTTGAGTGCTGTTTTTTACCAAAATCTGCAAATAGCAATGGTAATTGCTGTTGTTGCTATTAGCCACCATGAACTTGCAACTAATTCTTGTCTTAGATGTTCTGCTTGCTTTTGTTCAGTCTCTTGGACACAAAGTTATCTTCTTACCATAACTTCCCCATCACAGCAAAAAAAAATTAATTTCCATATTCTTTCTAAGGTTTCTCTGTAGCTTTTCCCCTTTTATCTCTGCTTGTTTGTTGCTGCATAGACAACCCAGTCTGTTCTCTTCCACTGACAAGACTGATCTAAATGTGCTTGCTAGTTTAGAAAGCTGGTCTACCTTTTTCACATCCCCCTTAAATAAAAAATTATTTTTCTGAAATTGTCCAGACTTAACCCTTCCTTAGTTCCTTCTGAGAATTCCTTTTGTGGTGTGTCCCATCAATGTGACAACACGATCACGTGATGATTTGAAATTATCTTTATATGCAAATCTCCCATGTTTTGTCACAAAATTTTCTTCTATGGTGTCACATCAGGACTTTGCCCCTTAACACATCCTTTATCTGTGTTATCTGTCCTTATCTTTGTGAAATCTCTATGGTGAAATCTCTCTGCTGCAAGAGACAAAGCCTAACTTTTTTTTTAAATTCTGCTTTAATATAAAGCTGATTAGTAAAACGCAAAACTTATTTTTATCAGATCAGTCTTTTATCTAAATCTTAGCAAGAAACTGGAAAAGTCAGAAAAATACTACACTTTCTTTGATTTGTTTTGCTTTGTTTTTAAATGGAATTTTTCATGACAGAGTTCTGCTGATATATCTTCAAGCCTTCAGTGGAATAATTAATGTTGATTTGCTCAGACAGAATTTTTGTCAGCATCTTGTTGGCTCTTTCTGGCACCTTACATTGTGCCAGATCTTGAATAATGGTTTAATTTAGCTCATATGAACATATCTTAAGCTGTATCTATAATGAAATATTGTAAAGTTAGGGCATTTCAGAGTATTAATAGAAAATGGTACTGTGCTGAACAGAGCTATGTTAAATCACTATTGGCTGGTGAGGAGGATATATTTTAAGTTTGGAAAAAATTAAATACAACTCTTGCAGCTGTACATGGTGGGAGTACTGTCACAATGTTGAAAGAGAAATAATCCTGGGAAACTCAAATACTTGATTTCTGTGCTGTATCTGTCCTCTATTCTCTGTAAAACTGGCTTTGGACTGTTCAACTGGCTTGTTGAAATCAGGATTTGTAACATATATGGGGGTGAACTTCTCCCTCCAGAAGGAACCACACCAAGAAATAATGTTCTTCAATTTAAATGTGAGCTCAGCTAAATTGTTTCTGCTACCATTTTCCTACAGACAGAGGCAAGGTTCTTCAACAATTATCTTCCAACATTTTCCTTTGGCATGTGAGAGATTTTTAGAGGCACTTGTTTAGATATTTTTAATAAACAAAGCTGTAATGGTCACTGTAATGAATTTATATTAATCCAGGGATGTATTTTGTTCTGCAGGGATTCCTGATAATAAATGATGATGCTCTGTGTAGCAAAATTGTGCACTCAGCATCTTATGTATATAAAGTCCATAATGTGGTGCTGTATCTGGAGGAGAGCTATGCTGTAAATATGTCCTCAGGCTGATGTCTTAGGAAGTGTGCAAGGACAGTCAAATTAGGATGGATATTACACTGTATCCTTTCTTCAATCACTGCTGCAAAACTTGATATTTATTTAATCTATCTGTGAGAGTCCCATCACCACTGCATAGCAGATTGCTGTGACTGGAATTTCTGCACACACCATGATTATGTACAGGGCATGAATTTTCCTCTCTAGTGTTTCTGGTAGTTTTGATTGTTACTTCTGAGCCTGAACAAATCCTCTGTGCTCCCTTTATCTGGGTGATAATTCCAAGGCATATTGACAGAGTGAATGTTAACATTGTTTCTTAATACTGCTGTTTTTCTTTTCAGATATGCTGGCAAAAGGGCAGAATTTTAAATATGCTTCTTTGTGCTTTAGTTACTTGTGGTAGTTTTTAAACTTACCATTTTTGCAGCAGGTGCCTTGTGCCTGATGGCCAGGCTGGTGCAGCTGGAGTTTATCAGATATCTGTCACTTGCCACCTTGCTGCATACAGTTCTTTGCTGTGAAGCTGTATGGGAAACAGAGTGGAACCTGTGGACTCTTTCTTCCTCCAAGGCTATTCTCCTTTTATCCTTTCTAAAGCTTCCCATCCTACACCATTCTGCAACAACTAGTTGTGTTCTCATAGTGTTATTTCACCTTGGATACCTGGCTGGGACTCCAGAATAAATTAGTGCATAATTGGTTAAAATCATCTAAGCAGATTTTAATGTGCTCGAGAAATTAATTCTCTTTGCTAAACCATATCCACCAACAGTCCTGGTAAATAGTATCCCAGTCACAAGGAATCACAGAGAAGTAGATTATTTTCCATAGAGGTGAATAAATATTTCTGGCCTTCACATTTTTGTCTGGTTTTGTGCTTCTGAGCATGACTCACTGCAAGTCAGCTTTTCTTTGTAACTTCTTAAGAGCTACATCGAGCCCCTAGGTCAGTTCTCTGGAAGCCAATGCCTATGTTTCTGCTAGCACTTGGATTGGTAAACTTCCAGGCACACTGTGAGACTTCTTGCCTTGACTTTTGGAAGAGACAAATTTTAGATTTTGGGCTGGCTTTGTATCACACCACATAAATTGTTGTTTCTTGGTATGCATTGCATAACCAGTACTGAGGTGTTTGCATGTTCTTCAAAAAATAAGAGTAGTTCAGTCACTTCACTGCTCAGAGTATTGTAAAGCTGAGATAGCTTGAAATTGCTGTCACACAGATGTGTGAAATGCCACAGGACATGCTGAAAATGACTGTTACAAATATGCCTTGCTGGTTCTGAGTTGGCACTGTGGATCCAGCACAGTTTACCAGTTTTGGGTGTACTGAGGTGCCCTCTACCAAGAGACACTCAGGTGGGCTTGCTGTCTCTTTTTTCCATGCTGAGGTCTCCTCAGGAGCTGGGTGACAAGTAAATGTTGCTGGTGGGTATTTGAGTGCATCTGTCCAGCATCAGCTTGGTTGAAGAAGCACCTTCCTGAGCAGGGGCTTGCTGAATCCAGTGTGGCTTCATAAGGTTAACAGTGCAAGTCTTGCATTTCTGGCTTCTCCTGGTTTTGTACTGTGGCTCAGATATGGAGTTCTATGGAGCTGGCTTGGGTTAATAAAGCTGGTTCTCTATATCCCAGGTCATATAAAAGTGGCAAAACCACTTCCTGAACTGACACCAAGCACTGTGTAATGTGGTTTGTGCAGCGCTGTACCTGAGCCAATAAACTTTGTAATTGTAACCTCTGAGCTGTATTGAGTGTGTCCCTGACACAGTGTGCAACTAAAATAAGCCTCTGCAGCTGGTCAAGTGATGGCTGTGGAGTGTGGGATGCAGTGCAGGAAGGGAGCTGAGAGAAATTTTAGACTCAATCACCTGTACTTTGTCCACACTGAGATTCCCAAACTTCCAAAGAGCTGAGTTTCTTTTCCTTTTGAATCAAATCAGCACAAAGTATTTTCTCTGTCTCCCAAACCAGCTATCCTCCACTTCATTACAGTGGTGAGTCTCAGCCTCGTCAAATAGAGTTCATAATCATGAATGCCTCTGGCTTTTATAGGAAAAATAATGAAATATTTCCAATACATTTATTTCTGAATTCAGGTATACTTCTAAATTGTTTCTTCAGCAGTGTTGGCCAATGCAGAATTTGTGATGTTCTGTCACAGTGTGAAGATTTTACTGCTGTTTATCTAGAGTTAAGTTTATAATTTAATCAATGTTTACTGCTCTGGAGTAAATGCTGAATCCTCTGGAGCTGAGACCATTTCTAGTTATGTATTTGTTTATCACCTGATGCGTGGGCTGATTCCAACCAGAGCCCCTGCACTAACACAGTCACAACAGCAACAACAGTGTCTGCAGGGCATAACTGAGCTTTATGTGATGGAGGGATCAGAGACCTGGAGCTAAACTGATTGACTTTTGTTTTGTATTTCACAGTGCAGTGTGTATTAGACCATGGGACAGACACACAGTTGAGTGTCCAGGTGAAAATACAAGGTTTCAACACTTCTGCAGCACATGTAAAGTTAACCAAGCTGCCACAGTTATGTCTGAGGATCAAATGCCACCTGTCCAGTTTATAAATACAGAAGATGACTTTCTAATGATTCAGGGCCTCATTTTCATTCTAGCAAGCTGAAGGTTCTAGTTTCTTCATTTGATTTGTGCCTTCTGCGAAGGAAAAGTAAAACAAAACCAAAACCCAAAAAATGGAACTCCCTAGAAACACCAATTATCCAGAATTTCTTTTTTTTTTGATGAGTAGACAGCACAGAAGATTATACATATTTACTGATTGCCCAGTTTCTGTAATATTCATGCTGGCTTTGCAGGAGAACACCTGAAGTAAAACAAGATAAATCAACACATTTGTAAGAAGCAGTAGAGGGACTGACAGTGGGCATTTTGCTACAACCCATCAGTAAGAGGAGTTACAGTTTCAGTTTATGACATCAGTCACTGTCCTCACATGAACTTCAGTCTTGAACTGTGTTTTTCTCTGGGCTCGTGTTAACATGCTCAAACACTTTCTAGTTCAGCCTGATCCTGTAAAATGCAGTGGTATTCTAGTGAGCTGCTACTGACTTTAATACACTCTTGTGCACTGTGTCTTTAAAGAGAAGGGGGAAAAGAAACTGAATCATTTATTTATGCTCACTAAAAGAATTGTATGGAGGGCAAGCTCTACTATACAGACAGTGTTCTGACCAAAAAATATCACAAGGTTATAAAATTTGTTGCACTAAAATTTTAAAGAAATGTGATATTGTTTTTTCCCCCCTGGCATCCTTTCTGAAAAGGAACTGTGAGGTTTATTAGGGAAATACCTTGCTCCAGTTGTTCGTGGGGAGAGTAAATATAAATTGATAGGGATTGGACAGAGCCCCAGGCATTGTCCATTCTCATAACAGTGCATCACAGATTACAGTTTGTCTCAGAGACAAATCAAGACCATTTCAGTCAGCAGGGGTGTTTGTACCGTGGCTGGGGCTGTGGTGCTGCATAGGGATGCAGTGCTGTTCTGCTAAGTCATCCCAGCTGCAGGTGAGGAATCCCAGCACACAGATGCAGGATCATTTCTGCTCCTTCAGAGCTGCTGTATGTAAATTGCTGCTGGACTGAGCCATTCCTTGGGCTCCTTCTGTGCAGAGGTTGAAATACAATTGTGTAGGAGAATACCTTTAAAAACAGGGACATACTCATGGAAATTTATAGGTTTGTATTTTGTTGCTTCTCAAGGTAAAAATGAAGGGAAAAGATTTGTCTTTAGAATATTAGCCTAAGCTGATAGCAGGCAAAAACTCCCTTGGGTGCTTAAATTTAGGATGTTAGCAGTCTGTTGAATTGAGCAGGATTAAAATTGGTGTGTTTAGTGAGTAAGTGTAAAAATGATGAAGTTGTGTCTAAGTAAACTGATTTGCAGAGCTGGAGGTTTTTCTCTTTGATGTCTCAAACACAAATAATCTCTGAAAAAAAAGTTGCTGGGCTTTTGTAAAGTGGTCTTACACAATATTTGCACTGCACAGGTCCCTGTGGTTCCCATGATCTCTGTGGACCGATTTACAGGAAATGCAGAGTCACTGGAGCAGTGGACACTCTCCTAGAGCACTGCCCTGCAGTCCTCACAAAGTAGATGAGATGTAGGTTTGTTCTTGCCCTTCTTGCAGACCCAGTCCACCCTCAGTGCTCCCCACAGAGCACAGCCTGGCTGGCAGCAGCCTCAGGAGCCAGGGCTGGGAGCCCCTGCACCACCCTTTGCTCTGGGGCTGCAGCTTAAACACGTGGGCAATTTTCTGCTTCCACTGACCACATGGGAAAAGATTGCAGCTGCATTTTGTGAAGAGCTTAATCCCATTAGTGTGCAAGGAGCATGGCCTAGAAATGTGCTGTGGATGTCAGCAAAGGAGCGGGCTGGGGAGAGGCAGGCGCTGGAGCAGCCGGGCTGCGGGCACTCACAGAAACACTGATAGGCATCAAGGGCTCCCTGGGCTGAACAAGGCACCTGCTGTGATACACTGAGTTTTCTGTGAATGCTGCGTTTGGATTTAGCTCCTTTTCTTTCTATTAAATACTACTCTATGTTGGAATGCCTGAAATAGAAACGTCTCCGAGTCCCTCAGAGAGAGAAAGGAATGCAGCGTTTCAATTAGAACCTCTAGAGAAGCTGAAATCTATTAAGCCACACAGATATGAAATAGAAGTGTAAGTTTTAGTTTTAAGTAAGTAGAAATATATCTTAAGTGCCTTAAGAGACTGTGTTAGCTAGTAAAAGGCCCTAAAGCTTAGTTTAAAGGTCAGTAGTGTTATAGATACATATTATAATATTGGCTTTTTGCAAATATTAAAAAGGATTTTATATATGTAGTGTTAAAGTAACTTTGTTATAAAGATATAGGTTTTATTTCTCTTGTTAATTAAGTTTAGACATAGTAGTGAAATAGCTGATATAAGTATGCTTGTGTTAAAATGCCTGCTTGGATGGGATAACATCCAATGAACATGTGAAGAAGATACCTGCTGATATGCCAACTATCAGCACTCACTGTCTAAAGACAGTGTGGACCAAGGCCCAAAAATTGGAGGTGATAAGAATGGACTAAAACCATTACCAAGGAATACACATGCTCTAAAAAGGCAGATCCAAGGAGGAGCCATGCTAACCAATTCTTGGAACATTTAAACTAGTTTGGGGAAAAATTTTACTATGCATAATGGTCTACGAATATGCAACAGGCTGATGTAAGGGGAAAGGTATTTAAGGGGTATCCCCAAAGATAACAGCACCCAGCTGCAATAACCTTTGCTCTTTGCTCCTTGTCTCCCACTGTCATTTATTAAACTTTTTACGTTTTCACAGGAGAGTGAATGTGTTTTTCACTGTAGCATTACCTTTCACAAAATTAGTTCCAGACATAATGGAAACATAGCAGAACATTGCTTGCCTTTCTAGATAGAGCAGCTAGAACCATTTGTGTAAATAGATAAAATTATATGTGTAGATTTTGTGTAAGAACTGACATTACTTTCACACAACCAAGCCAGGATAGGTTTACAAAGAATGTTTTAGAATCTTGCTTTTAGCTGATTGGATTATTTATGAATAAAATGCCTGTATTGGGGTGCAGGAAAGAAGTAAAGGAAAGAAGCAGAAAAAGGTGTGGGAGCTGCTGCTGCTCCTGCTTCTGCTCAGGACTTTGTGCCAGAAAGTTTTTAGCATGGACTTTAATAGTCTGAATTCCTTGCCTTCAAGACTGATGTATTCATGCAATAAACAACTTTACTACAACCAACAACTGCTCTTGTCTCTTTGAAGACCCAAGGCCCATGAAAAACTCTACAATTTTACTCACAGTTGTCCTAATTTTTATTTGGTGCTTTGTAATTAAACATGAAATGGAAACTGCAGATTGGAGCCTACTGTGGCAGGACGAGACAGGAATGAACTGTATACCTCCATTTCAATACAGATCAGACTGATGCATAAATTAAAAAAACTCCACATTTTCTTAAATTCTGAGGCTGAGGAGTAGAAGGAATAGCTGCCTGTGCCTGTTAGGGAGGGAGAGGGCAGGCATTCTGTGTGACAGCTTGTGCTGCATCAGGAATCAACGTGGGGGCCCAGTCTGAGCTGTTTGATTTGGATTGCACCGACCTATCAGATACCTGTAGGGTCTGGCTTTGCCCTTTCTCTGAGGTGACATTTGGAGAGTTTGCCAATGTGATAAGTTGCAATGAACTGAATTACAGCATGGCCCCTGCACACAGCATTTCCTCTTTTCCCCCACTGATTTGCCAAGCTCTCTGATTTCAGTTCCTGACTGTAGTCCAATTTCTTTCTCAGAGTTCTCAAGAAATGAACCAAGTATTGGAACACACCCCTGAAATTCACAGTTGTTTTTAGCTTGTCCTTTCTCTGGACTGTTAGCAAGGTATCTTTTATATTTTTCTGTCTGAAATTTGATCCTGATATCTCAAAGACAGTGGAAACAGAAGTGAAATTTTAGATGGCTTATTTTTAGAGGTATGATTTTTGTGTGAAAACAGTACTGAAATTGGGATAAAACAATACTCATATCTAAGTATTACTTCTTAAACAGGAATATGAGATAATCTTCAAGGAAAAAAAAGCTGGCATTTATCTTATCATGTAGCAATTAATAATCATTCCACAAATATTTGGGGAAACATGTGGGCCAGTGAACTCACTGAGATAAGTAGGTTGTGTCAAATCCTTGGTGTCAGATAAAATGTGAACTTTTCCACAGCCCTTGTTAATTTTACAATATTGAACCAGTGCCTTCCTTATGTTTTCATTTTCATTTACTTTGTCTTTCTGTTTAATGGATCTATTTTACTGCTCCTGGCAGGAGTTTCTTTCTTCTTGCTGGGGAATCAGAAGTTATCTGATTTATTTTTCCTGTACAGATACCTCTTCCAATGTTTTACATGGTAATGTGTTCTCTCTCTATAAACTGATCATAGTAGTGAAAATTAGTGCATATTTCTGTTAAGAGGATTTATTTCTGTGTCCCTTTTTTAGTGTCTATTATCCAGTCACCTAACTTATATTGTCACAAAGGTCTGCTATTTTATTCCAATTAAAAGATTTAAATTTAGGAGACTTTTGAGATTTAAAGAACAACTAACTGATAAATGTTGTGCAATATTTACTAATCCCAAAGGTCTTCTTTACAGAGAGAATGGAAATCCAACACTGGAAATTCGAGGGAAAAATGTCTGACTGTGTAGTTAAAGCAACAGTGTTCTATTTGATGCTGAAATACTAAAGAGCCAAAACTTTTCCTCACAAAGGCAAATATTCAGAGGACAGTGAGGGTCAACTAACTAGCATGGAGCAATGGAGAAGAGTGGGAATGAAATTAAAGACTGAAAATGCCGAGAAGACAACAGCAGGGAATGTGTATGTAGAAGAAATAGCCATCTTTGTTTGTGCAAAGGGTGCTGGAGTCATCTTCTGTGTCCTTCCTGTGAGTCATGGCTACAGGCAGTGGGGTTCCACTAGATCAGGAAATCCACAGAGGAATTGTGCCCTAATTTTTGTGCTGAGTCACACCATGGCACAGTGGTGTTCTGGCTGTGTTACCCCATTCAGCATCTCTTCCATCACATCAGCTGCCCAAGAGCTGGGGTTATTTGATGTGACGTGCAAGGCACAGTTAGGGCAAGGAGGGCAGCTGTGGAGTTCCATACATCCACATCACCCTGAGAGCTCCAGACGCAGACTGGAGGTGGTATGGCTCCAGATTCAGACCGGGGAATCAGAGGATATTCCTTGATAGAATGGTAGTCTCTAAAAACATAATGTTATTTTTAGCTGAAAGAGAAGAGATGCACCAAGGGAAAAAGGTGAGCTGAAGTCTTGGCAAATCCTGATTTGTTTTCTTTTTCAGCCATTTCCTGTTGAATCTCAGGCCACTTAAACCATGTGGTAATTCATAGACTTGTCCAGGTTGGAACAGCCCTTGAAAGAGCTCTGGCTTGAGTCTGTCCTGCAGCTCTAAGCAGGTCAATGAAGGTTTCAGACAGTATTTTTCAGGACTTTGTTGTGTTGGGTCTTGAAAATTTCCAGGAACACAAGTTCTCCAGTGTCTCTAGAGAATTTGTTGCTGTGCTTAATTATCCTCCTAGTGATTTCTCGCCACCCTTATATTCAGCTGCAGCCTTCTCAGGCACTGGAAGGCTGCTGTGAGGTGCTCCCTAAACTCTTCAGGTACATGGGGCATGTGTGATCTGATCACAGTGGATGAGTCTAGATTTGTCAGGAGGCACTTGCCTCAATCCTCTTCCAAGGAGAAGACAGTTCTCCTTTGCTCCCTCTCGAGGCACAACAGCCCAGGAAACCTTGCTGGTAAAGAATGAGGCCAAGGAGTGTTTGAAAAGCCATGGAGGTCAGGCAAACTCCCTGGTGACTGGAAAAAAGGGGAACATTGCTCTTGGTTTTTAAAAAGGGAAGAAAACAAGATCCAAGAAGCTACAGGCTGGTGAGCTTCATCTTTGTACCTGGGGAGATCCTGGAGCAGATCCATCTTGGAAGCAATGTTCAGGCACACACGAGACAAGGAGGTGGTCTGAGACAGCCAGCATGGCTTCACTAAGGACAGATCATGCCTGACCCATTTGGTGAATCTGGAATCTTTGGAGACAATGGTTGCAGGGTTTTAGGGCTCCTCACTCTGTGTCAGAGCACTAAATAAAGCTGGGTCACCCATACCTTTGGGGTTATGTGGAATCCTGAGCATGCTCTTGCCAAAAAAAAAAAAATGAATTGGAAACAAATTAGTTGAGGTTTTATTTTAGCTTCTCCTTCCAATAAGAAACTCTTTAAAGTCTATATGCATTTATCAGATGTGTTATTTTTAGCTACTCACTCTTTCCTGCTTGTTAAGTCAGAAAATTCCCCAAACACTTGCTCAGATGATGCAGGTGTGGGGAACCCAGACACCAGTGATTCCTGCCATCACAAGTGAGATTATGGAAGATCCTGCTATGCCAACAGTGAAGAATGGGATCTAGAGTGTGGTACATGAATCCCTTGTTCCCCTTTAACTGTGCTCAGAGAGAGCCTCTTCATGACTCTTATTTATGGCTCTCCAAGTGAGCTGATTGAAAGATCCGTCAGAGGAGCAAATGTAGATTGCAACTGCAGGTGTCCCCCTTGAAGGGCACTGCAAGCCATGTCAATTCCTGTAAGCAATTTCTGCAGTCACTCTTTCCTCCAATTGTTGACTTCAGCTGAAAGTAATTCAGAGCTGTTCTGGTTCAGGAGGTGAGCTCCTGATGGTGGGACAAGTCTGTACAAGCACCACCTGCTGAACCCCCTCTCTGCAGAGACATTCCTGTGTACTTTTGAGTCTGTACATTTGTCATAAGGAAGCAAGATGTACCAATACTTTTGTGAATATTTCTGCACATGCTGCTGTGATTTATTAATGTATAGAAGACTTCTGTGAAATTTCTGGTCTTCAGCACAGTTATTTAGAAAAGCACAGTGAATTCCTGCTTAGATTTAATATGCTTTATCATGAGTGCCTAGGGAAAACCTGGATTTCATTTAGCATTTTCTGAGCAACACCTATCAGTTAACACAGAAGCAGAACAACTGAAGTGCTTTAATCTTCTGCTGCTCCAGTCTGCACAACTCTGCCTGGCAGTCAGTGGCAATGGTGTAAGTAAAGATGCCCTAATTTTGATGCTGGAGTATAAGATTTTACCCACTTCATACACGTTGATTATTTACAACTTAGCTGTGTGAATTAAGAAGAGTCAAATTATGTGGGCCTTGTTTCATTCCCTGTTATGTTGATATAAAATGGACATAAACATGCCAAAATCAATGGTGGCTACTGCAATGTAAAACAGGTGTAATGATTACAGAAACAGGCAAATTTAAGCTGAAATTTTCTTCTCTTCTGGTTTAATTAAAATAGATAATCAGGTGTGAGCTCTGAGATACTTCATTAGCACAACTTTAAAATGCCTTTTTTTTTCTGATCCATGTCCAGTTTAGTTGAATCATAACAATTAAATCCTTCAAAGATCAATAAAGACCTGTATAATTAATAAAATTCTTTTAAAACATTGGATAAAATCAGATTTTCAAATAGTGAATAAAAGAGCTGTATGTTATATTATTGCGACTGAATATCAAATCAATATCGAGCCTGTCATGTTTAATCTGATTAAGCTCACCAGGGCTGGGTCCCTCAGTATTAAAAACACTATCAGGAGGAGCAA
Source organism: Serinus canaria (assembly GCF_022539315.1). Lineage (NCBI taxonomy): Eukaryota > Metazoa > Chordata > Aves > Passeriformes > Fringillidae > Serinus > Serinus canaria. The sequence continues at coordinate 13,468,874 of NC_066314.1, forward strand.
TATAATCTTATCTTCTAAGGACTAGACAGTGGACAAGATGAAATGTATATTCTGTTACTCAATTGACTGTATTTTTATTTTACAGGTATCACTCACTGATTATTTATGCCATTATCAGAAGGTCTTGCATTACAAAATGAAAAGTGTGAAAATCACTATATTGTCATGTACAAATGTGTAGAAGGCCAGAAGAAAAGGGACTAATTACAAGCACTGATAGCTGGATGGCTGTGGAGCCAGCCAAGGATGGCAGGTAGGTTACCAAGGCTTGTTGGTAATAATAACATGCTGTGAGAAAGAACAGGATGTGGCTGGAGAAGGGAGCCATGAGAAGGTGGGGCAGCACTTTTGAGGGACAAATATCCTTGTTCTGATTCCTGGGGATAAGCACAGCTCAGTCCAGTGCAAGCACAGGAATGAAATCAAGAAGTGGGCGTGGACTGGTGGGGGGAACAAGACCACCCAAGACACCCAAATCCTCTGACCTATTTTCAGAAGGGTCTGAAAGAATGGGCTGTACATAACAACTCATTTGCATAGAAAGCAAGAATCTGCCTTCAGGGTGGGGAAAATTATCTATTAAAGGTATTCCCCAAGGCCCAATTTCTCCCAGGACCCTGGACACCCCTCAGCGGCATCAACACTGGAGCCAGGAGTAGTGGTGATCTCTTTCTTCCTTTCTTTCTTTCTATCTCTTCCTCTTTAATTCATCTCTCTTTCTCTCTTCCCTTTATACAAAATCCACTGCTGTGTACTTATGCAAGAGGCCAGGGCCCAACATAGCAATTTCCATGCAATTTCCATGCAAAACCTGTAATTTACTAATAAAACTTTTAGAGTTTTGCAGACCCTTGACTTTTGTTTTTCCTGTCAGCCATGTGCATTTATGGATCTTGGGTGCTCCCTTCCTTTTAAGGGTGGGACATCACAAAATTGGTGGAAGATTTTGCTAGAGCCATCAATGTAGTTAGGTTTTGAAAACATAATTTTCTTTAATGAAGGTTGATTACATAGAGTCCTTGGTAAATGCCTTTTTATGTAGTTCACACATTTTTTAATAGGTTATTATTCCTAGAACTGAGATTTTACATTTTAATATCTCCTATTGTAGCCAGATCAGAATTCCAGAGAGATTTGAGATGAGAAGAATTTCTACTCTGTAAGGTTTTTTTATTGTGTTTTTACTATCTTACAGAGCCTTACAGTTTTGGTTTTTTGTTTGGGTTTTTTTTTTTTTAAGTAAGAATATTAATCCGGCATTCTGAATAAATTTCCCATCTCTTCATCTTAATTGGAACAAAGGTCTTCAGATTATTTTCCACATGTAGTCAAACACTGCTCTATGGCTTTGAAAAGTCACTTCAATTCAGGCAGAATTTCCAAGCATATGAGAGATTTTGATCAATAAGATGATAATCAAAAAGAATATATTTTATACTTCTGTATCTGCCTACCCTCCTAAAATCTTGGAGCCCTTTCAACATTGAAAGAATGAAGCATATAAAATATGTTGAGTAAGTAACATTATTGTCATTTAATAAATTGGGAAGTCAAGGCATACAAATTTGTAATTGTTTTTTAAATGTCCTCTGGGTTTTTTTTGAGTCAACAGCTTTGTCCAAGGCTCTGGATTCAGAACAGTTTATAGCCTTTAATTTTGTTTTGCCCTTGAATCTTCAAGTCCACGCAGTCATCTGGAAGAGTTTCCATTTTTGTGGAGCCTCTGTCACTGTGTGTACCTCATTCTGTGACCCCTCCACTTGGTATTCCTCCCCAATCTGTGTCACAGCTCAGACAAAGCCCCCACTCAGCACTTTGCTGCCAGGGCCCATTGCCACAGGCACTGCATTTTGCTGCTATTTTCTATTAGGCTTTCAGGGTGTTTTTGCCATTCTTTTTGCTATCCTTATTCCTGTTCTTTATCCAGTTTAAGTTTATGGGATTAGTTTTTGTTCTTCCTAATTCTCAAAGACAGATATCCCAGACTTCATCCTCCTACAGAAGGAAGATTTGGGATTCAGAATTGACATGGTTTGTGTGAGGCTGTGCTGAAAGAGGGAGGTCAGGTTTTGCTGCAGTAGTGCTTGAAGGGGGTGCTTGTTGGCAGCATGTTTGTTCAAGATTTAGGACACTGAGTCTATGGCTAAGGACTTGTCAAAAATGATCTCACTTAAAATAATCTAGATAAATGCTTTGATCACAGGTTCATCATGGTGCCACAGGTAGTTTGACCTTCATGTAAGGCCTGTCATGGTAGAGGGAACCTTGGACTTGGGCTTGGTGTTCCCATCCAAGGTCAAGAACAGTGCTCTGGGTGAAGTCCATCCAATGGAATCAGGGTGTGGTTGTGTTTGCAGGGGTCCCAGGACAAGGGAAGAGAATCTTGACTCCATGTTTCAGAAGGCTGATTTATTATTTTATGATATATATTATATTAAAAGAAAATTATATATTAAATTACTATACTAAAATAATAGAAGAAAGGATTTCTTCAGAAGGCTAGCAAGGAACAGAAAAAAATGATAATAAAATCTTGTGACTGACCAGAGAGTCTAAGACAGCTGGACTGTGATTGGCCATTAATTAAAAACAACCAACATGGACCAATCAAAGATGCTCCTGTTGCATTCCACAGCAGCAGATAATTATTGAGTTTTTTCCTTTGAGGCATCTTAGCTTCTCAGGAGAAAAATCCTGGCAAAGGGATTTTTCAGAAAATATCATGGTGACATCAGAGAACATATTTCTTCCTGCCACCAGCACCCTGTCCTCATGCCATGGTCCTTGGCTACCCAGAAGTCTAACAGTGAGGACTATTTTGCCTTGTGTGGTTGCTTCAAGCCTAAGAGAAGGGAGAAGGTGCACGAGTGCAAGACACTGTGAATGCAAGCATTTCCCAAAGCTGTCCCAGCCACTGTTCCTGCTGGAGAGAAATTATGGGCAGTGGAGTGGGCTGGATTTGTTAAGGAGGTGTTTCCCTTGTTTGACAGGGAAACAGCTGGAGAAGACTCCTGCACAATAACCAGCTACATCATATCAGTTATTCTGGTTAAGACCATGCTGCAATAATTGTGTTGGTTGTGTACTGCAATTGTGATTGCAGTTCTGCAGAAAAGAGCTTGCTCTGAACAGCATCCACTTTCATTTCCTGTCCCTGGTGTGCTTGGCACCATCTTGTTACTGTCAGTGTTATTGCCACTGCATTTATTCTCTGCACATGGGGAAAAACAGTACAGCACTGTCTTCCACATGCCCCCCTTTTTCCTTTTCCAGAACCTTCTGGGATATAGTGTCCCTTCTCTATCTCCCACTAACCTTGCCAGGCCACACTGGCATTCTCAAGAGTCCAAGCAATCATCAGCAGCACCCTTTTAGTGGTGTGCTGAAAGAAGGGAGAAAGGCTGAAAATACCGGTAAAACAAAGCAAGACAGGAGCCTCTTAATTCTACACATGAATGAGTTATAGCATGCACAGACAATTGTGAGTCAGCAGGAGAACAGTGTGTGCTGGAGATAACTTCCACTACAAGCCAGTAGAAGTTACCCTTCCTGTCCCTACCTAAGCACAGAATCCATGCTGTGGCACCAGACCCACTGGGAATGGGGCACAGAGACAAACTGCAGCAGCAATGAGAACTCCACACAGTTTTTATAATTATAGAATAATCCAGGTTAGAAGGGACCTTAGGAGGCCTCAGAGTCATCTATGGGATCAGACTGTGTCCCTCAGGGCTGTGTCCAGTTGGGTCTTGAAATCTTCAGAGGATGGAGGCTCCACAACTTCTCTGGACAATCTGTTCTAATGCTTGATTGTTGGGAACTGCTTCATGGTGAGGAAACTTTTACCAATGTCCAGACTGGTACACCTTTGTAAATTTCAATATGAGCTCCTTATTTTTTGCTCTTCTGCCATGGATCATTGAGACCCTTCTCTTCTCCAGGGTATAGAATCCCAGCCTCTGGAAATGGACCATGTGCAGCAGCTCCTTGATCCTCCTGAACCTCCTCCTCATTAGGCAATAAGTAAAATCTGCTCCTGACCTTTTTCAGCACCTGCCTTGTAACAGGAGTACAATCAATCTGGACTCCTCATACTCTTCAGGTACTAAACAGAGAAGTATTTACATAAGGTTGGACACTCAGTCTCTTACAGATTTGTTGGGGATGATGGAGATAAGGGCTCCATCTGCACTAGTGTTTCTTATTCTTTTATAGCAGGATATTTCTTGCATGCAGCCATGAAAATGCTTTGTTTCCTCTGTGAATGCAGGGGTCCAGATCCCTAGAAGCTGTGCTATGACAGCCTTGTCAGCTAGCAGCTCACAGCTCACAGCTTCTCAACTCACTCTGGAAAAATGCAGTCTCAGACAGCTGCAGCCCCTCACCAGTTGCACTGACACATTGCCCTTTCCTGCTTCCAAGGCTTTCCAGAGGAATACAGTAACTCACATGGACTTTAGCCTGGTCTGTAGGCATACACTGAAATTAAACAACCCTTCAGTTTCCAGGTTTTACACAAATAATAATGTGCAATGAAAATGTGATTGAGGACTTTGAAGCCAAAAGAAGGTTTAAGGAAAATAAGAAAAAAAGGGAGTGCACAGGGAATGAAGAAGACAGTCTCTATTTAAATTTATCTTGGGCCATTTTATCTATCAACATTTGCACAGGAATGCTGAATCAGATTAGATTTTATACAACTACTCCCCAAATAGTTGGATATATTCCAGGTATTTATTATGTGCCAAAAGTCCTGCCAGCCAAGAATGTGTTGTCAGAGATCACCTTCACACGTCCTCAAGGAATCTCCATTGGCCTTGGGACAAGTTGTGCAACAAAATTTAGCTGTTAAATGTCTGAGTGCTGCTTTCATCAGGTGTCTGAGAGGGACAGTTAAAAGTTGAGCATCCTTAAAGGAATTTGAGAAAACAGACATTCATCACTTGGCAGAGTGTATCTCAATTTAATGTATCTGACAGACAAAAGGTGTGATAGTAGTTACCCTGGGGTAAACATCAGTAATCTGTGGGTCCCTCTGAGAAATCTTTGTGGTGTGATTGTAGAAGTTTGTAACTATCTGGAGTAGTGGGATCCTTATGTATAAAATATATTTTAAATACAGATTTTTAAAAATAAATATATGTTGATTCACCTATCTGTACCTGAAAGAAATTACACATAGGAATTCAGTGGAGCTACTGTTGCCATAATAGTAAAAAAGAGTGCAGCATGTGGCAGGTCAACTGACCTCTGTATTTTATATCTGCCTGATGAGAAGGAACAACTTGTGCTAATGATAACATTTTCACAGCCTGCAGCATCTAATATTACAGTAAAATGTATCTATGACACAAACCCTCTGGCACAGGACATAACTTCAGCTTTACATGAAATGTCTGCCAATGTTTCACTTTCACATTGATATTTATTCTTTTGTCCAGGGTTGTTTCACTCAGACATCCTATGTGTGTGATTAAGGGGATCTTTGGCCATCACATCTGCTGACAGCAGAACTGACTGCCTTAGCAATTGTGTAATGGTACAATTTTATTTCCACTTTTGATTTACTCAAAGTAGGATTAGGGATCAGCATTAAAACTAAGTGCCATGGAGAAGCTGCTATGGTTTCCTTCATTTAAAAGCATATTCTGAAAAAAATGTTTAGATTTCACAGTGCACTTTTTCTGGACAGCAATATCTGAGGGTATTTGAGGGCTTTATAACTGCTACCAGAGTTGACATCATTCTTTACAAATTTAGATAAATACAAAAAAAGCTGTCAGAAATTATTTAGATCAATGAAGTGATTTAATTATAGCAATCATTGTACCTTCATATACAATAGCATTGGTGTGAAAAACAATCAGGTTTGAGAATTCCCAAGTCAGCCAGCAAAAGGAAGAAGGATGGAATCCCATCAAATATCCCAGCTTTGCAGGCTGCCCCTACTCACTGAAACATCTCTTAATCCTTACCCAAAATGGACACAGCTGGAGCAGGGCCCAACAGCTCTTACATGATACAAGGAGACTGTTTTCCCAGCTCAGAGTTTAACTACACAGAGAAGTTGCTTGAGACACTTTATGTAAGCTTCAGTGGTCCCAGATTTCTGTTTAAAGAGGGTGGCAGCTACATCAGCCTGACTTGGGCAGGGCTTTGATATCCATTCTGCAATTTTGGCAGGTTCCCTGTTATACACACACACACACACACACATGGCAACACCAGCACTGAAACTCATCCTAAAGTAGGAATGCTCCTCCACAGGCATCAGGCTGGCAGGTTTCCTCCTTGCAATGCTCTCTGAGAGATGGACAGACACACAGCCTCTTTTCAGATCCCCTTCATCTCTCAGCATAAGCAAGAAAATTATCTCTGATAATATTTGCCTCTACTTCTAAGATGGTTACTGCAGTTTTTAATTGAAGTGAGCCTGCTGCTGCTGGGCAGGTAACCCTCATGTCCATGCTTTTGGGGATGTGCTGGGCTGCTGAGCTGAGCATCTTTCAGATGGAGTGCTAGAGAGGTATTTGAGTAACCTTTTCTCATGCAGGCCAATGTTGCAGAGATACTCATTGATGAATGTCTGTTTAAAGTAAATTTTGCTGTCCTGTGCCAGCAGGAGTCCCCCCACTGAAGTGGCTGTACAAGTGCTTGGCTGCAAGCCGTGGCACTGTCCTGGTGACCATCCATCCTTGTCACCATATTGCTGCACTGGGCAGGTGTCACCAGGCTTCATGTGCCACCAGTTTGCAGTGCTGGTCTCTCTGGGGTGAGCCCATGCCTTGCTGCCTGCCAAAAATTATTCCAGCCTGCCCTGAAGTGGAAACCATATGGTGAAAAAACCCCCCAGGAGTGAGCTGTGCCAGAGCAGGGGCACGGGGGGGAGAGCAACACAGGCCATGGTGTGCAGTGTGCTGGAAGCCATTGCTCAGGGTGTCACAAAGGGCAGCACAGTAGAAACAGCTGTGAAATGTCACATGCTCTGCTTCCACCTTCTCACACCACCCATGGAGTTTTGGTGGAACAGTTGTGACTGCAGAGAAAATAAAGAAGTTGAAACTGGGAAGGAGGAAGGGTGGAGTTTCATATTAAGTGTCTAGATGTTTGTGATCCTTTTTCTCTTAATAGCCAACTCAGGTATCAGAAACTTGTGTGGTCTGGGAATAAATTAATCAAAATATCCCAATTCTGAATTGTTTTGTCTGTGACAACTACATACAAAACTGATTTAAGTATCTTAATGGTGTACAAAACACTGTCCTACATGAGTATTTTTTTGCATCTGCAGGAACAGTTTGTACTGACTGCTTGCAAATGTCATATCTATGTACAACCTGATCCTTTCTGAAACTGCTACAGCAGCAGAATCTCGTGAGAATGCCAGGGACAATGCCCCCACGATGCATCACAGAATCATTTGAATTGAATGTTTATGTGAATCATCACATAAACATTTATGTGGAAACCCAGGGCACTGGGAATATTTCTGTCTGCTCTGGGGTGCCCTGACCCCCAGGGGAGCACTGACTTTGAACCTCATTCATGGAGAAAGTTTCCTAAACTTCAAGATAGAATCCACTAAAGTGTGAAGTAGATTGTAGAGAGTAGTGTAGGTGCATCACTTAGGCAAGAAATTTAGGTTTTGGGATTTTTAGTATGTTGTGGGTGGAAGCAACATAGAGGGCACAAGGTCACAAGGTGTCATCCTGAGTTTCTTCTTCATGCTTCTTCTTCCTCCTTCTTCATGAGTTTGGGTGGCATTTTGTAATTGGGTAGAAAAATCCGCATTGGAGGTGTTAGAGATCAGTTATTAAGTTAAAAGGGGAAATAATCTAGGTGTCAGTTCTTAATTGGATAGTTTAGCTTTAAAAGACCTTGTATCAAAAAATTGTTAGCCATTTTTGCAGTGCTTTTCCAGTGTGCTGAGCCTGGTGTGAACAACGTACAAAACTTTAAATAAAATAATATTAAACAAAAACCTAAAGATGAAAAAATCCAATGCATCTCTCTTTCCTAACACAAAACTGCTCCAAGAGGGTCTCCCCTGATAGGGGAGCCCCCTAAAAAAGCCCAGCCTAAGTCCCAGAAGTCAGGGAATCAGCAACAAGTACCCCAACACATTTAGATATACAAAGGAGATGAGCTGCAGCAGGAGCTACCTGGGGGAATATGTTGAACTGTCAAAAATTCCCACCTGGAGAAGTCCTGAGTGTTGATTATTAATTATGGATGTGTTGAGGAGTTCAGGCCTGTTTTCAAGGCAATCTCTTGTCTCAAAGCAGCTTTGCTGTCTCATCTGTGCTGATGACAAGCTGGGATGTTCCTGGACCCCCCAGGGAATTCATTAATTCAGTGCACAGGGTGTGCTGAGGGGCTCAGCCCTGATACCCACCTTGCCACACTTATAGCTATGGGACAGACTTGAGTTTCATTCTTAGAACTTACTCTGACAGCTCCTGCCACTTCAAGATGTTGTCCTGGTTGTAGGATTTGGAAATCTCTGTTCTTGAATTACTAATCAAAAGAATTTATTCAAATGGAACACACTTCCAATTCATTCTGGATCATACAGCTTCCCCTGAAAAATTGTAATATTTTCCAAAGTAATAAATCAGTGTTTGCTGTTAAGCTTTTATTTACCCCAACCTATGAATCAGTTACACTATTTGAAGGGAATCACTAGCCTCTGCCACATTTGTAGCAAGACAGCCTTGTAAGGAGTTGTAATTAGGTGTGAATGGTTATGGCAGCTGTTACATCAACTTTAGGCTTTTCTTCCTCTAAGTATTAGTAGATTTCACTGATTGTATGTTTTTATGCACTGGAGCAAAATCAGCCAAAGCTGAAAGGGAAAGAGAAGTGTCCTTACAAAGCCTCTGGATATCACAATGCGTAAGTTTCTTTTGCCAGGTAAATGGGTATTGCCTCGTGGCTGTTTCTTCTGCTCTCCATGTTCCCAGACACACTTTGTCATTCCAAAGTGCTGTTTTGCCCCATCCCCAAGAATTGTGCAGGCCTGCCTCAGACCTGCCACATGGGACACTGAGTTGCTGAGGTCCTCCAAGCTCTGCTAGACCACGGTGTTCAGAATCAGTAGTTTTAATACAGACTTTGAGAAAGACAGTGGATTTGTAAAGAGCTGCTTCAGGGAAATGTTTCTGTTATCACAGTACCTTGTGCAATCTCCCTTTCCTGTGATAAGGAGGAAAAGTGCCCAAGGGATGCATCTCCAGGATGGTGTCCACAGCAAGTTTAGCCTATGTTTTACCAAATAAACAGCTCTCAAATTGATGCAGGAGGGCTGAATTGGATAATAATGTGACAGGGCGTGTTTTGATACAGAAAAGAGAAGTACAGCCACTACCAGCAACTCCAAGAGCAGAGCTACAGCAGCTCAGAGGTGCCTTGAAGGGTGTCCTGCTAGCCAGTGGGTCAGCAGCTGCTGCAATACCACATCTGGTCTCCCCAAGCTAGGGAGGGAGAAAGAGGAAACCATATTACTGAGAAAAGAGGTTTGAAACAGTAAGGGAGGTATTTGGTAATAGCCTGAGGTCAGGGCATCTGGGGTTTTCACTTCTGGGTTGGGTTTCTAGGAACGAAGAGCCGTAACGCCCTCTGTGTGTGAGTGAATAGTGCCCAGCTGAGTGTGGCTTCACTCCCAGCTGAACTCCTGTGACATACTGATGGATAAATGATACCCAGTCTAATAGCTGGCTGGGAGAATGGAGTGCAGCACTGTTTAGTTTTGACCAGCAATAACCCTGAGCAAATCAGTACCATCTGCTCTCAGCTCGGAGCTTTCCTGATCAGCATAAAATAAAATAAAATAAAATAAATGCTCAAGTTTTCAGAAAATAACAGCTACCCCCAGAGTTGTCAGGCTAGCACAATATGTCAGTCTTCCCTTCTAGCAATGCCCCCAGAGCTGTGCCCATCATTACTCAGAAGTGACAAGGTCTGGATCTCAGGCCTGAAAAGTTCTCACCCACGGCTCTGGTATTCCAGCAAAAGAGCAAGAATTTTGTCATGCTACTAAATTATGTTCAGCCTTGCTAACCTCTGGTGACAAATGGCTCCATCAGAATATAATGCTGCCAGCCTCTTTGCATCTATATGAAAAATAGTTATAACATGTCTTAAGGACCTGTCAGGAAAAGAGCTACAGCATTTTTATGGAGGATAACTCCTGAGGAAACAGGATGAAATGGAACCACCTCAAAGCTTACAGCAGGAAAAAGCATTAGAGACATTCCAGTGGGAGATGGGTCCCAGAAGGGTCCAGGGACCCACAGCAAACAAAGAGACTTTGTTTCTGTCACACAGCCATGCCTGCTGAGGGGTGACAAGCCTGTGGAACTGAATCAGGAGCAGGAACAATGAAATGGCATGGAAGAAAGCAATTTCTTATTTTTCAAATGTAGTAACACCCTCTCCCTTACCAGTAAACAGGAGTTGGATCCAGCCCATGCTGCAGGACACAGAAACTGTGGTGGCAGTGTTGTGTTGAGACGTGGGCTTGTGGCCAGTGGGAATGGGCAGCATGGAGCTCAGCATGGGCTGACCTGCCCTGACAGGAGGCAGGATCATGGGCACCACAGGAACTCAGTGGTATTTTGTGGCTGCTGGTTAGACTGACCATGAGCTGTGTCCTCTCCTGAAGCCCTGGGAAATCACAGTCAGGGTTAAGAGTCCATAAGGGTCACATGCAAGTTTTTGAGCCTTGAGTCCCAAAGATAGGAATAAATTAAATATTGTTTTAATTCATCAAGCTAGAGACACTTCATACTTTTCCTTTACCACTACTTTTCAACACCCTGTTGAGGTTTGTGCTCCACCTGCTCACTTAGGTTGTTTGAACATAAAACGTGGTGTCTCTTCTTAATACATGTCCTTGCACAAAAGCAAGCTCAAGGTTTGTTCCCTGGCTCTCCCAGAATCTGTCTGCAGGCTGATACTGCTCCTGGCACCAGCTAGGAAACAGAGGGATGTGAGCTGCCATCTCCACATGTGCTTCTGGCTGGCTAGAGCCTGCTCTGGATTCATGGACCACGTGCCCACAGATCTCCCAGCCAGCGCAGATTTCCCACATTGTCATTCCTGGTATCCTTCACCAAGCCAAGATGAAATGGTGAGGATGATGCATGTTCCAGCTGGGAAGGGAGGAGAAATCTGGAAAGTAAAAGAGTGTTCTTTAATGTGCAATCCTGCTCAGACACAGCGAGCTGTGTTCAAAGAGGGTATGACATGCTTGTTATTGCAGAATAAATATAATGCAAAGAGGGATTTTCCCACCAGTAGTCCAATTTTAGATTTTTTTCCTGCACTGTAGGCAGACAGCTTTTAAGTGAGAATGAATATTTGTCTCCGTGTGATATGGGAAAAAAAGTTGATTTAATCTTAATATAATCCAGTTCCTTGTCAGGGATCAGTTTCAAGCACAGGCACTGGGTACAGCCACATGGAGTTTGAGTGCCTCCTGATATTCAATAAATCCCCCCATACCAAGCTCAGCACATCAGCAGGGATCCAGTTGGGTTTCACCTCATGTCCCAAGAGAAGCCCTGTCAAAGCACACCTTCTCAAAGATGAACTTCTCATTCAGCATTCTGCTGTTTGAGTGATCTGAACCCCAAAGTTACATATAATCTTGACATGTCTGACACTCAGAACCCATTACTATCTGCCAGAGTCTGCCAGTCAGATCTGGGGTTGTGTGATAGATGGGAAAGGTGCAGAGGCAGAGATGGCAGAAGGAGGAGCTGCAGCAGTGGTTTGACAGATGATGGGAGGAAAATCCCTGCCTTGCAGTTATGCAGAATTCTCTTCTCTGGGAATGAAGGTGCTTATCCCAAAGCAATCCTAAATGTAAACCTGGGTATGGAACATTACTTGTTGAGTTTTTGGGAGAGCATTTAGACTACCTTGACTCAATCCTGCAATAAAGTTGCAGAGAATAAAGTCATACCATACCCACTGCTCTTTACTGAAGATACTCTTGTGTGTTTCTTGTTTTTGAGAGTTTGTCGACAACACTTCCCACTTTCCTGATGCTGAGGCTACATTTATGCTAGTAGAAAAACCCCTGTTCTCTGGCCTGGATCCCTCCTGGCATGGTTCAGCTTGTCCCTACAGCCAAACTCTCCACTTGCTAAATCAGAGGCAGCATCCAAACAGCCTGCAAGGACCCAGGCTCCTGCCAGGCCATGCTGTGGCTGGGCACATTCCAGCCTGCCCAGGCCTCAGCCATGCAGGGATCTTCCTGATGATTTAGCTGCTGCTGATGAGCTGGTGCTCAGGCCTCAGTTCTGGCTCCATTTTGCTCTGGGCTTTAGACTAAAGCCCCAGGTGTTGCATGGAGAAGGCTGCTCTGGTTTGAAAGGAGGTGGTGTGAGTGGTGGGGTGCTGTGGGGTGGGCTGCCCCTCTGTGCTCTGCTGTGCTGGCTGCAGCATGGCACCTGCTGCCCAGCTGGCCTGACAGGCAGGGGAAAGCTGCTTTTGGAGCCCCATCACTGCCCCTAAAGCACAGCAGGCGTGGCAGGGGGTTCCTGGCATAAATGTGCAAGGAAAATTATTTATGTTAGGAATGGTTTCCTAGGGAGGAAGAGGAAGGATGTGCTGGAGCTGAGAGCTTTCTCAATAAAGGCAGAATTGCCCTGAACTGGATTTCTGGATTTTTACAGGAATTTAGGGAATCATAAGAGAACATGTGGGCATGGCAGTGGCAGTATCCCAGCTCAAGTGACTGCACAGACATGCTCCTTCAGCTGGGCAGAGCAGGCACAAGGGAGCAGCCACAGACTCCAGTGGTTGGGAGGGAGGAAGGAGAAAGAGAAAACCTGTGCAAGGCACTGGATTGTGCAAGGTATTGAAGATATCTGTAAAGGAGTCTGGAGCAGGACAGGGTGGTATGAGGCAGTGTCAGGTTTCAGGAAAAGCAAAAGAAAAGGGTAGATCAAACGTAATTACTATTTCATCCCCCAACAAAGCTGTTCAATGCTTCTGCTACTTATCTCTGACTCAAGACCTTCTTCTCTCCTCCCTCTCCTGTCCCACCGCTGTCTCCCATTTTTGACTCTTCCTCCTCTTCCTCCTCCCCTCACCCAGTCCCTGTGCAGTGCCTCTGTATGTGTTGAGCATTTACTGAATGTGCCAGGCAGTGGCAGCCTGAGGATACATTGCCCAGAGTGGGGTCTGCAGCCTTCACTAGAACCCACCCAAGCCTAATTTCACTGTTGGCTGATGGTGGTCAGCGTGGATGACAACAATGGATGACAACAATGCCCTGGAAGAGAAGGACCCACAGAACTGAAAGGTCTCTGTGCCTGAGCAATGGCCCCCAGCTGGGGTGCCCAGAGTGCCTTCACATTTGCAGAGATAAGTGTTTGGCAACTTGTGCTGAGTGTGAAAAGGAGCAGGCAGGAATCAGTTGCAAGGTCTTGACATTTTGGATGTCCTGTAGTGTCATTTGTGAGAGAAATGGTGGGAATCCATTGTGCTTCAGACCTCCACTGGGTTTGAGCAAAGCAGATTTTTTGAAATGTCATCAGCTAAAGAGCAATGTCAAAACAAATGGGAAGTGTTGAGCATTTTGCAAAGCACTCCCACCAGTGTCATCACCCTTGCTGAGTTCCTTTAGCAGCTGCGTGCACCCAGTCCTTGCTCTCCCAGCTTCTCAGAAAGACCTTACTGATTTTAGAGGTACATGGACAGAAGCCTGCCAAGAGGGTCTTTTTGCCTCATTTTGCAAACCCAGCTTTCAAAATCAGTGGTAACCACCTTTTAGAGTGTGCAGGAGCTGTGACTAGCACTCCATCCAGGGAGAGGCTCAGATGAGGGAAGGGAAGCCTTGGGGCCAAGGGGAGCCCATGAATGAACATATTTCCCAAACATCAAGTTTTGTTTTATCACACAAGGTTGTGAATTGACATACTTCCCCTCCCAGCACAGAGATGTCTCAAAGGCACGCAAAGGGTTTGTGGCAGAAAGTGTTTCTGCTTGGCCATCTGGGCTCCAGTGCCTGAGAGGGGATTTGGCTAACCCTGAGCATGATGCCATCTGCCAGAGCCATCCATTTCTCCTTTGCTATCTGTGTAATACTCCTTTTATGTACCCACAGCAAATGGCAGACCACCTGCGTGTTTTATCTTTTAAAAAGAACCCCCAACTTGTCTGGCTCTGAAATGCAGGATTAGTTGAGAAAAGTTTTCTTTGGGGCTCAGTGTTATTTTTTAATGACCAAAGCTGAAGTCATGCACAGACCCACATCTGTATTTAAATTATGTTGAGGGCATGGATAGCTCATGCAAGAGCACATGTGACTGATTGTGTATTTTTTTAATAAGCTCAATGTTTGTTTTATTGCAGTGCCAGAAAAGCACAGTGCAGTTGAGGATGCCATTGTGCTAGGTGCAGTATGGATGTGATGAGGGAAATCTGTTTTACATTGAAATACAGCTTGAAATCCAAGGACTGTCTGTAGCTAGGAGTGCCAGTGGTTATTTCCACTTGGTTCAAATGATTTTGCCTCTCTTTTTAGAGTATCTCGCTTTATATTGCAGTGCCAGTCTCATCTCAGATTTTCCAGGCTCCAGAGGGAGATGAAGTGTGTTATTTGTCATGCTGAAGGGAACATGAACTGCATTTCAGCCAAAAGGGCCATTTGAGGGAAATGACACCACCAATACACTCTTTGCTGCAGAACAGACAAACTCACATTGCTACTTGAAATTAAGAGTGAAGCATCTCAAATCACCCACATTCCTAAGATGGGAGAAAAAGCCAAGTCCTGGTTTCTTGCACATGTTTTGCTTGGTTCTGTGAGTGAGGACTTTTTTTAGAGTGTTTCCTCTAGAGCTAAACAGAGTTTTGTTTGAAAATCTTATCATTGCTTTCAGATGTAAATCTTACATTCATCACAGACATTTACTGATTCACTGGCTGTGATCGATGGGATAGCAAATGATGAATGTTTAAAGGAGAGCACTCCACAACTGGTCAAGGTGACTGCAAAATATTTAATGTTCTATTTTAATCAATGTGTTTGGGAACATCCCTTCCTTTGCCCTTGTATTTGTTTTTTCTCCCATCCCTTGTGGTGTACGTCATGGGAGCCTCTGTCTGGACCTTGACCATGGCTTTGACAGCTCTGATTGTGGTACAGCTTCTCCAGTTGTGGGCTTGAATGTCAGCAGAATACATATAAATTTGGGGTTTTTTTGAAGGGAAGGAGGGAAACTAATGATAGCTGATTATAATTCAGTGTTCCTAGTAACTGGGGCAAAACCATTTTATTCTGTGCCTCTTTAAATGGCAGTAATTGCACCTGCACACGTGAACTATTTATGTTTATTAAAATAACCTTATCAGAAGAGCAGCTTAAGCAAATTTCAGTCATGCGAGCAGAACCACCAGGATCATGATGAGGCTGTCTTTGAGGGAATTCTTCAACCATTCAGAGAGGCCTGCCAAGGAAATTTCACAGCTCTGGAACTGTTTGTCAGCAGCTCATCTGCCTGCTCATGTTGTCTTTCTCTCCACAGTCCAGTCCTCCATACTACCACTTTGTGTCCCTGCCTGCCCAGTGCTTTCCAGACGTCAGACAACTTCATGGTGAGGGAAGATGCTGTGCCTGCAAGGGAATGGCTCCACTGAGCAAGCCCCAGTGGGTAGTTAGGATATTGTGCAGTCAAGGAGCTGAACTGCCTCTGCCTGCTGAGGAGATGTTATGATATGACATAATTCCCTTCACCTTGCTACTTACCTATTAAGCTGTGTTTTGAATCCTGTGGCTTAGACCAGAGACAATATTTTCTAGAGACTGTTGACTTAGCAAGTAACAAGAAGGTTGGCAAGCTACCAGGAGAAGTTGAACAAAAAGGTGATTTTCATCCTCCAAAGGCTGCTGAGCTCAGTGCTGATAAGGTGCCAAGTGCTTCCTAGCTCATAGATCTGAACTCCAAATTCACAGGCCTCCTGAGGAATTTAGGAGCCAATGTTAAGCCTATTGAACCCCCCTGATGTTTCTAACAACAGCTTAGATTTTATCACTCATAAAAGAAAACTCACTGTTCCTCTGGATTTAGTCCATCTTATCTCAATAGCTGAAAGAGAGCTTGGCTGAAAGGATAAGGATTTTTTTTTCATTCTATCAATGTATTAAGCTATTCTCCTTGCTTCAGTCTGAAATCAGAGAGTGCTCTGAGCACTCATGAGTGCCTGTTCTGGAGTGATTCAGAGTTACTGCTCTGGCACTGTGGAACTCCTGTCCCAGAGCAGGGGCAGCAGTTTGTGTGTTACAAGCTCATCTCCACCTGCTGGTTTAACCTGCCTGAAGAAAGTGCCCTGTTCATGGGGCAAAGAGAAAGTTGTGGGGAAGATTATCTCAGGTAAACTTCCCCCAAAATGACTGTAAAATTCACTTGAAAGGGTGTGTACATTACATTCTGAGCAGGATTTGACCAACATAAAACACAGAAGTAGCCATAACTGATCAAGATTAATCTCAAGAATGGTTTTTCGAACAACACACTGTGATCAGAGAAATTCATACAAATGGAAGAAGAATCTTGGGACTACAGGAGAGTTTTAATCTTGGGATTTACAGATATTTTCTAGTATTTTTCCCTAGTTAGAGGGCTAAAAACACAGTCATAAAGGACAACAGAAAACCACACTTTCTTTTGGGATTTTGTTTTGCTTTTATTTTTAGAAGTCTGACTGACCTCAAATGTTTTAAGCAAAATGTTTCCATGAATATTTTAGGAGCACTGCTTTTTGCTACTGTCAAATCCAGCTGTGCTTCAGGAACTGCAGAGTCATAGGCACCTCTTGCTCTAAAGGAATAGAGCAGGATTTCATTCCTAGTCTGAGGAACTGAGCAAACAGGCTGGATAACTTATTCTAGCAGCAGTTGGGTAAACAACCTAGGTGATAAATAAAGATTACCACATGCAGGAATGACACGAGGTAAGGCTCTACTAGAGTGTTTGCTGGATTCCAGTTTCCAAGTCTGGTATATTTACATATGGATGCAATGAATTCACATGCACACAATTGTATTTGGAGACACACACACTGCTGCCTGCTGTGTTTCTTCTATGTGATAAGGATTTTTTCTTTCTTTGTCTCTGTGCTCCTGGGAGAAGAAACCCATCTGAGAGGAGCTGGTGTTGTTACAGGTAGAATACATGAATTTTTTGTTGATGTCAAGGCAGTAGGGAACTTTTTCCAAATTTCCTTTCCTCTGTTGACCTGTCAGCTGGATACCTATTGCAACCATAATACCTTCCTCAGATACCTTCCTTGAAAGCTGTGCTGTAGCAATTTTACCATCAAGTTATTTGCACACAATTGCTAGTATTGAACAGATGAGCTTTAAAGGACTATCAGGATGCCTATAAAAGCACATGCACTGAAATTCAGTTGATTTCATAAGCTCTCTTGGGAAATCTTTTATGATTAGTGTAAACCCAACTCACTTCTGATAAAGCCTTTTTAGCCTTTTGGTCCTAAGGAGATCACTCAGACCTTCAATGCTGCAGAAAGGCTGCAGTCAGTGCTAGTTGTAGTTTGAGCTGCTGGATGTAGCTGTTTGAGCCTTCAAAATCCAATTATGAGAGCAAAAGAGTAGGGTGGCAATTACATCATGGCAGCTCATGGCAGTCTGGGTTGACCACTGGATGCTGTAGTTGTACAAAATATGGTTTTGCACAGTTTTCAACAGCAAACCCATTTAGAAAATGCTTCATTTTCAATCGATGTTACTTTGAAGATGGTTATGAACACTTTCTTCAATCCCTGCCAGTGCCCCAGGTGAAATCTGTCCCCCAGCATGAACAGAGCTTTTACCTACATCAGTAGCAAAAGTTGTATCCAGGTGTGTACATGCAGAAGCAGTTCAAGATCCAGTTTCCATGAGGGCTCAAGGACTCACTTGCATTAAGCCAGTTTTGGATCAAAGGCCCTGCAAAACTCCCATGAAGACAACAAACACAGGATTGTTTTACTTCATACACCTAAGTAGCCTTTTAAAGCCAAAAGAACTGCACAGGCTTAAGATCACCATACTCAGACATGATCTGCTGGTCTAGGGCCATACAGGGGCTGGTAACCTGATTATGTATTCATACTTGATATAAACATGCAGGAAATCAGACACCTTCTGATCAAGGTCATTTTTCCTGGAGTAGAAGTGTGTCATACAATCTCTTCCCTGACCTTACAAAGCTCAGTATAGCTCAGTACTAAAGGAGTCTGGCTTCTGAACCTGGTCTTGAGGGCTTCTTGAAGCAGGGGCCTAAATGTGGCCCCTGATTTCTAATTCTCAAAAGAGAAATGTTTCAGAGTGCTTTTAAATCAAATTGTGCTATTTTTCTGAAATGGCTAGTCCAAAACCATATACTACAGGCATGCACATATGCCTCATTATATTTTCAAATAAATGTCATTCAAAAGTATGCATGTGGAAAAACTGGAGAATAATGCATAAGTAATAATCATTACATAATTATTTAATCCAGTGATCCATCATTGATTGTAGCACATGTAGCAAAGTGCTTGGGTTTTCAGTTAATATAACTGAGATAAAATACCTCAGAGCAGTGCTCTTGACATTTGATCAGTGCCATGTTTTGAGTTTCTGGAGAAGCCTTAAAGGTTAGTGCTATATTTCATCCTTCCAAGCTCTGCATTCGAAAGCTCAGTCCCAAGAAACATCACCTGGTGCCAAGGAAAGGCAGTCATTTTAAAAATCACATTCTGATATTAGCTGTGCAGAAGTCTCAGTCTGAATCTTGTTTGCAGACAAAATCATTGTCTTCAAGAATGGATAAAATCAGATGAAGTATTTTTGAAGGCAGGTGCAAGAGGAGGAGAGGAGAGGAGAGAGAGGAGAGGAGAGGAGAGGAGAGGAGAGGAGAGGAGAGGAGAGGAGAGGATGAGGAGAGGAGAGAGAGGAGAGGAGAGGAGAGGATGACGGATGATGAGGAGAGCGAGAGGCGACGGAGAGGAGACGAGAGGAGAGGAGAGGAGAGGACGATGTCGAGGAGAGGAGAGGAGAGGAGAGGAGAGTGAGAGGAGAGGACGAGGAGAGGCAGAGGTAGAGGAGAGGAGAGGAGAGGAGCAGGAGAGGAGAGGAGAGGAGAGGAGAGGAGAGGAGAGGAGAGGAGAGGAGAGGAGAGGAGAGGAGAGGAGAGGAGAGGAGAGGAGAGGAGAGGAGAGGAATGTATAAACCCCGGATTAGAACCTGGCCATCAAAAGAACAAATGAAAAGAAATCCAACCAGGCAGGTCAGAAGATGAGGTAAAAGATCATAAAGATAATTTTCAACCCACAATAACATAGGCTGAGAAGTAGAGAAACAAAACCAAAACAGAAACAAAACAAACAAAACACACACACACACACAAAACTCCCCAACAAACAAAACAATAAAGAAAAACAAACCCCAAAAACCCAAGATTTAGCATCCTCTAGAGGGATCTCATGGGCTGAGTCAAAATATCTGGAGGACACAGGGACTGGAGGGATAATAGCGGTAGGGGACCTGTGGATGAAGGGATAGCTGGTTTAAGGCAGTTGCTGGGCATTGGGCCAGTGAGGAAACCCTGCTGCAGACCTTGTGTGCACTGTCAGCCCAGCACCAGCCAGGCTGCAGAGGGAAGGATGATGGGGTAGCTGTGAGGGATGTGGCCTTCTCCACAGCCTGAGCTGGCCTGGGAAGAGAGCCTTGAGAACAGCACCAAAGTGCAAATAAGCAAACCTGGTCTGCATCCTGGAAAGGGATAAAAAAGGGGGATTGTGGTGAACACCTGCTGCAGGTGTGGGGTGACTCCTGCCCCAAGCTGGAAGAAACATAGGGGAAGCAGAGCAGAAATATCCCTTTCGTGGTACCTTTAACAGGAAGGCTGAGTCCCTGGCACTAGAACTGAGTCTTGTGAAATGACAGTGGGAGGATATATGTGCAAGCATCATTTCTGGTGAAATACTGGGGCAAAGGATTCACTAAGAGCTGAAGTCTGAGCTGCTGAGAACTGATGGCAAGCCATGTCCTGGCTGGAAACAACAAACTGTCCTACAGGCAATTGTTGTGACTCCTTAGATGACACAGTCCTTGTCCTAAAATGCTGTCCTTCATGGATTAGAAGAGAAGAATACATATGTAGAAATACTAAAAATACCTCTGCCTTCCTCATGCCTGCCTGACAAAAGGACATCTCCAGCAGGTGCACCTACGCAGCAGGCACAGGTCTAGCAGAGAAGACTCTGTGCTTGCAGTGCTCATCCTCACACAGCAAGAGACAGTTAAAAATAGCTTGTACTACACAAACCTCTTAAACAAGTCAAGGAGGACTTACAAAACCATCTCAGGTGCCTTTTAAAGACATGCAGCTGTGTATGCCTTGTTTTTCTGTCTTTAAACAAGTCAAGAAGTAATTGAAGGACATAATTTGTAGTGTGGCTATAAGATACAAAACAAAGCATCAGATGGCCCCCAAAACCATGATTTTTAACTCTGCTTCTAAGGTGGGTTCTGATGAAAGAGATTTTTTATTTTGTGAGGTAAAACTTTACCAACTTGATTGTCATCATGTAGTCAATAAATCAACACAGGGAGCTGAGGCAGTTCACATGTAATAGATGTTGGGATTTTTTCAAACACAGTATAAAAGCCTTTGAAGAATAACTCCCAGATTTCATAGAATTGCATTGCAGAAGTGACTCTTGCACCCTGCTAAAGAAATCCAAAATAAGGAATGGGATGAACATATATATTTATGAAGATTTAATAATCTGAGCTGGGAAAGGAAATACTGCTGTATTTGAACATAGAGCCACAATAAAAGAATAAAGAAGCAAGAAGCCTGTAGAAGCAGCTTGCATTTTTCACTGAACCAGACTCTTAATGTCTGTGCCCTTTGAAAGAAGAGTTTCAAGCAATACTGATGACATCTGGTTTGTTCTCATTCCTGAACCTTCTTGCTTGTGACAGCACAGAATAATCAGAAATTCCTTGTGCTCTTGGCTGCTTGCTTTTAAATTAGCATTCCAAGTCAAAATAGAGTTAAACACAGTCACACAGACTGGCAGATTTTTAGTTTTTTGCTCTTCAGTCTAAAATTCTTCAAAGCCTTGGTCTTCCCAAAGGAATAATTAAAAAGTGAGCTTGAAGTGCTAGCAAAGATAGTCCTTGCAGAGGACAAAGGTCCTATGTCTGGACTGCTTGTGCAAATCTAGTCCCAAGGTTAGTTTTTAGTCCCAGGAAACCTTGGGATCTCATCACACCAGAAATGGGCCCATCCAGGTTAAGCTGCTGTGCATGGGAAGAACAGGATCAAGCAGCTCACAGGCCTGCTGACAGCTTTGCACTGGGCAGAATGAGAAGCTTTCATGCCTGAGCTATCAGCAGGGTGTCCTTTAGCAACTCTGGATTCACACCAGGCTGGAGGTGAAATGTGATGGGCATGTGTGCAGTGGCTGTACCCTCATACTTGTAGACTCTCTCCTCATACTCACACATACATATATATGTGTATGCATATGTATCTTTGTATAAATATACTTCATTTCTTCATAATTACATTGTTTACATGCAATATATAGTGTAGGTAGTCTGCAGTGTATATGCCTTTAATCTTCAGCTCTCCCTATGAGCATGAGTGTCTGTACTCACACACACACACAAGCACAGCATTATTTCATTTTCCAGTCATACTGGAGTTTCCATGGTCTCACAGGAAGGACACAGTAATGTAGCCAGACCTTGTTTGTACTGTGCAGAACTGCACACAATCTTCTCAAGAAACGCTTGTTTACAATTTGTCAAGTAAATTATTATGTACAAGGCTGCAAGTACCAACAGACACTGATTTGGCAACCTTGGGTTGAAGCAGGTGATAATGACACAGCTTTGTCTTGCAGCAACTCCTGACGTGTGAGATGCTCCAAAGATTAGAGCATCACCTAGTTTCCAATGAAATGAGATGGGATCATGATGCAACCCACTCTGCCAAGGGATGAAGCAAAGGAGTGGGTGTTCCTTGGCTACTGGCAGTGGGGGCTGCACTGATGGCTGGTGCTGTGTGCTGGAGCAGCAGCTCAGCACACACAGCCACATTTGCCAGCCAGCCCTGGGTGCTGTCGCTGCCTGCTAGATCTGGTCTCTGGTGAGATTCCCATCAAAAAATCACAGCTGGCAGAGTTCTTCCAGGTGAATGGAGATGACCCTCATGCCAGTTTATGGCCCTCAGCAGTGAGGTTCTAAGCAACCCTTCATCCCAGCTCCACAGCTCAGGTGGCTTCCTGCATATTTACCAGTCAGTATTCCCACTGCAATTGCACTACACAGGCTTGGAGGTTACAATAATGTTCACAAAGGCAAATTAGGAATAGAATTATATAGTTTATAGTGGATATGCTTTAAATACACCATAAAAGTCTGTTCTCTTGCTCAGATACACACTGAGAGCCACAGAGCCAGCAGCTGTGACACTGCAGTACCACAAGCACTGGATCTCCCAAGGGGGGATGAGGAGTCCATTGGCTGCCCTACAGTCAGTCACTGGCCCAAACTGTGCTCCTGTCTAACATTCACCAACATTGAACATTGTACAGCATGAAAACACACAGAATTCAAACTTTGAATTTCAGATTTGCATAGGTCTGAGCTGTATGATTGCTTCTAACCATCAGGCCAGGAAGAACAATGACGGTAATTTGCTTGAGTTTTTACCTAAATCCCTCAAATTAGTCTTTGATTCAGTTCCAGTATTTACAGTTGAATTTGAGGATATCCTTCAGAGAAACATTGACTGGAAACTTGTCCAGGGATGGCAAATGTATCACAAACATCAGCTTCATTGGTGAACATATTATTTCTTTCTTAAACCAGTCAACTCGAAATGCAGAAAGTTGTTGTATCTTTACCTGTAATATCGAAACCCTTACAGAGCATCTTGTAGATGCTTTAGAGAAGAAGATAGGTAGACTTTGGATCTCCTGTAAGAGGTTGTTCAGGCCTTCAGACAGTATTAGTCTATGCAGAAATTTCTCTGTTTTTTTTATATCTGTCTTGGAATGTGAAGTTCAGGACTGGACAGCACATTCCAGCTGCACCCATGCCAAATGCAGAGGCAGCAAACCTTACAAGGGTCCTGCTCAGTGGCAAGCAGGCGATTGCATTCAAGAACAGCATTGACCTCAACATCATATAACAATATAAAATTACAACAGATTCTGTGTCAATAAGTCCTAATCTCTTCCAGAATTACTGCTCTGCCAGACAGAGCCCCTTATTAGGCAAACACGACTTGTGGTTTTTCATTCCTAGATATGTTCTATTGTATTTTAGCAAACTGAAATACCTATTATTTGCTTGTGCCAGTATTTTCAACCAATTCTCCCAACATTGTCAAGAACAACTGTTTTCTTCTGGATCTCTCTTGAAAAGACAAAGATCAGGTGTCAATTTTGTCTTATCTTTTATCTCAGTCTGAATACAAGTTAAGATTAAGTAAGCTTCCTTACACAAATCTAAGTGTATTTCTCTATCATGTTTATCAACAAAATTTCTCAAACAAATCTAAAATTACTTGTAAAATTAAAATGTAATATATTTAATGAACCTAGGTTGCACAATATTAATTCTATTACCTTCCTGTAATTATTTATTGGTGGATTACTCCCTCAGTTCTTCCAGTGTTGTTAGAGACTGGCTGGTTGGTAACAGGGGACATGACACACCAAGCATCCAATGAACTCTCACCCAAAGCTCAGACAAGGCACTGCTGAGATTTGAGAAGTAGCACAACTCACATCACATGTGTCAATATTTCGACCAAGAAAAAAAGTGTGAACTTTTTAAGGTCTGGCAGAGCTTGTCTGATGCAGCAGGGCAGAGCCACAGAGTCCCTCTGCCTTGGACAGCAGGAAGGCACCATGGGCTCATTCTTGCCAACCCACACTGCCTACAACCAAGAATTCTATTCCAGCCCTCATCACCTTGAAATACAGCTTTATCCTCCCTGCCTTGCAGATCCCCAAACCAAGGATCCCATGGCCTGTGGTTTCCAAAATCACTGGTTACATCCAGTGACCCTAGGGTTTTTTCACTGGCAGCCATTCTATCTAGACTACTGGTCAGCCTGGTGTGGCCAGCCCCAACCACAGCCATTCCTTGTTTCTCCTACATCCCATAGCACAGCAGCCTCCACTAAAGCTGTAGGCACAAACAGGCTCTTGACCTTCCACATGGCCCAGAAAAGAGGCCCCATGTTCCAGCCACATCCTGGTGGCCTTGCCAGCTTGTGAGACCAGACCCCTGGCATTGCTCTTGCACGTTCAGAGCTCCTACTGACCAGACTGGGCTGCAGGGGGAGGGCATGGTGATATCCTCATTGTAGGCACACTGCTTTGCACATGTCAATGACTGCAGTCAAACGTCAGAACCCCAGAACAACTGAGATGCTAATTTTGTCTGGCATTGCTTCCTCATACCCAATGGGTGTGGAAATAGAGTAGCAGTGGTGGGATGATGTTGATGTCTCCATTGCATGTGAGAGGAGTGGTTCCATGGTGATGAGAGGCACAGACTGTGGGCCAATGCTCCTGCCTGCTCCCAGGGCCGAGAGTGCAGGGCTGAGTAAAGCCCCATGTCTACCCCATGTCTGCCCACTCTGGGTCTCCCTGGCAGAGGAGATCCATGGGCAGGCTCCATCTGCCACCCAGGCTGCCCAACATATCCAAGGTGCATGGAGGAGTGGTGCCATGAGCTGAGGCTGCTCCCATGAGCCAGCAGGAGCAGCCTGTGGTGGCACTGCACATGGGCGTGGAGACAGTGGGAGGGGGGCAAGGACATGGCTCAATGCAGGACTGTGCTGATGAAAGGCAATCTCCACCCATTTTGCTGTCTTTCTTTCTCTGTAGACATACATTCCTAAAAGACAACAAGCAAAAAAAAAAAAAAATTCATATATATTAAAAAATACCCATATTCATACATAAAAACAAGCACACTTCCATACTTCACACCCATACCCACACATCCTTTCCTAGATTATAATGGAAATTCTGTTTGCAGTTTTCTGGAGCCTCCACAATTAAATCATGCAGAAAGGAGATAGCATAAAGCTGTAATCAGAAAGCAATTTAGCTTTCAGCTATTTGATAAATTGAGAGGTGTTTGCTTAAAGGTAATTGTCATTGTTTAACCGCAAATGGCAACTGATCCCACACAGCCACTCACTCACTCCCTCAGGTGGAATGGGGGAGAGAACTAGAAGAGTCAAACTGAGAAAACTCATGGGTTGAGATATAGACAGTTAATAAATAAAGCAAAGGTCCTGTGCTCTCAAACAAAACAAAGCAAGGAATTAATTCTCCACTTCTCATGGGCAGGCAAGTGTTCATTCGTCCCTATCATGCTTTATAGTAACAGGGGAAGGCAAACAGCACCAGTTGTAACCTGCCCCTTTCCTGCTTCTTCCCCCAGTTCCTTGTGCTGAGCATGATGCTATGTAGTCTGGAATATCCCTTGGATCTGTTGGGGTCAGCTGTCCTGGCTACATCCCATCACAACCTCGTGTGCACCCCCAGATTCCTCCTTGCTGGAGTGGGGGGCAGAACAGGCCTTGACTCTGTGTAAGCACTGGTCAGCAATAACAGAAACATCCTCAAATTATCAACACTGTTTTCAGTGTATAAATATAATCTCCTACCAGCTACTCTGAAGAAAATTAACTCTACCTCAGCCAAAGCCAGCACAGTAAGGCTACACCTATTTGCCAAAGAACTAGCTGCAGAAGTGTGAAACAGTGGAGTCAGAGAGGAGAGTAATAGAAAACTCCTCTCTTCCCATTGCTATGATGCCAAGGAGAATGTTTCCTACACCACTGCCTTTACTCTGCTTTTAAGAAGTCTTGGAGTTCAAATAATACTTCTGTGATCTCTACTAGTGTGTGAAGGCACCTTGAAATTCTCTACTTTGGAGGCTTCATGCGTTTAACTGGAGGGGTGTCCAGAGCAGCTTCCAGGTAGAGAGGGTGGATGCTCTTTGAAGTCATCCCTTAGGACTGAGTGTCCTTTGGTTTGCTCTGACTCTGCAACTCCTCCAGGCCTGAAATTGAAATATGGTCACAGTCCAGAGCAAAAGCAGTCAAATTCTGTATAAGTTGCCAAAAAAATCATCAGCCTGGGTTGTTCCAATGAGCAGGCTGGCGTGGAAGCCCAAGCAGACAATAGTGTTGCAAAAGTCTCAAGAAAAGTAATTCCCTTGTGATTTTTCTGGTGGGTAATGTCTCTTTGAAATAGAGCTCACTTCCTGAAGAAACTGCCTTCCCTGGGGCCTGGCAAGGAGGATGAGGTGACCAGCTAAACCCTTCACCTGCACAGCACAGCACAGATGATCATGGAAATGCTGGGACAGGCTGCCCTGGTCCTTGCCTGAAAGGTCTAATCAGGCCACTGGTGATGACAGACCAGAGCCTCAGCAGACTCATGCCAGAAGTCAAGCTAAGGGATGTCATGTAGAGGCTGTCCACAGTGCCAGACATGGTCTTGGCATGGGCATCCCTGCAGCAGAGAAGCTCTTGTGAAAGATTTGTGATGTTGGAGGTGATCTACAGGGGTATTCCTAATGAAGGCCACTCCTTGGCCTATGGTTAGAACAGTGAAGGTTGCATGTGCATCCAAAATAGGCTTTATGTTCACTTTACATAATGAAATGTTGTGATCTTTTTGATTTCCAGTTTCTAGATACTTGCCTTGTCTGTGCCTTTCTCTAATACTGTAGGCATCTTCCTCCAGATAAGCCTGGGCATTTGATGGGGCTGTGCAGCCCCAGGAAAGCCCCTGCTGGCCAATTTTTCCAACAGGTTGCAGTGGATGAGACAAGGTTGCCAGCCCACCTGGGACCCTTCCACCACTGCCTGCTCAGTGCCACACAGATCAACCCAAGCTCCTACGCATTGCAGCCAGGCTGGGGAAGCTTGTCCTTTACTCTGCTGCCCCAGGAAAATGTGATGGAAGACATTTGGCCAAGACCTCTTCACCCCAATAGCCCTTCTGCTGTTTTGTCTCTACTAACAGGTGGCTTTGCTGGCTATAATGCTCAGGGTAAAACACAATCCTGCCAACCCTGCCATGCATGGGAGTGACCTGGGCCACAAGCACAAGCAGCTCCTTGTGCTCTTCCCATGGGGGAGCTCAGCTGCCTCCCTCCTGTGCTGCCTCCACTGCCATAACCCAGCCCAACTCCAGCATCCAGAGTTTTGTGAAAGAGACTGTATCCTTTGATCTGCTGATCTTTGATCATCTAATATAACTAAAGATCCTGAATTAATGCTACTGTCGTCTCACAGGGAGCCCAAGTTCCAGATATTCTGTTTGGTGTGCTGTTGAGATCTCTGATAGCAGCATTTTTGTAACAGGTTAAACAGTAACTGTATGTGGAGAGCAGGGTTGATGGGAAGGTGACTGTAGTCCCTGTTGCAAGGATTTGGCTAATTATAGAGGAGCAGCTCCTCTGCTGATGTGAATTGTCACAGCCCTGCTGGAAAGCATAAGCCATGAAAATTCACATCAGCTGAAGACACTTCCCATCAGCCAAGAATTTGCTGCAGCTTTGTCTCTCTAATATAAATATTTATGTGGATGGATCTTGCTCCACCTTGCAGTTTGACAGTCTATGAAATACCTACAGCTTCAGGCCCCCTCCTCACCCCTCTGCCTCATTATAGCTCTTATAGATAGTATTATAAATAGAGCTACTGCCTGACACTAGGATTTTTATTTGAATCTTGATTCCACAACAGGCAGATCATATTACTGTTGGCAACAGTTAACATGCTTCTGAATTGCCTTTGTTATCCTTGTGGATATAATATGTACAGATTCATTCTGAAGCATTAAGAGATCCACAGAAGAATGTACATTGCAAGTTGAAATTTTCCCTATGTCTTGCTTATTGTCTTTAACAGAGCACACAAATGAACCTGTTATGTTTTTAGGGCACTGGCTGCTTAAAGCCTAGAGATCGTGATAGATATTTAAAGAAAGAACAGAAAAAAATGGATCACTATTTTTCCAGACATTTTCTGAGGAAATGCTTTAAGCATGGATGGGAGAGTAGAGACATGGCATCACAGACCAAGTCAGCTGGAGGAGTACCTCTGCTCAATACTGGGCTGAGGCACACAAATACTGGGGTTTAAATTTTTTGAGGCCTCCAGCTGCACCCCCAGGCAAGGCTGGGGCTGGCCCAGGCTGTCAGAAGGAGCTTCTCAATGACCACGTCACAGAAAAGATGCAGACATGGCTCCAGCCTGGGCTGGCTCTACCCAGTATTCACACAACACATCTAGCATCTACCAAAGGCATCGTGTCTCATTAAATACAGAAATGCTGAACACCAACCTCTTTTACTTAAGGCAAACATGGTAAGTTGAATTCCCTCACACCCCAAAAGAGGATTTGAAAGCATATCTTCCAGGAGCCGTGTGCTGGCAGCTTGTGGATGTACCCTTGTGCTGAAGCTGTCTGATAGCATAAAAATGGGTATCAGACATCCCAGGGATGTCAGAGAAACAAGGACACAAGTAGCAGGCACTGGTCTGGTAGTCATTGTGCTCCTCCAGGCAGAAGAGTCCCAATTTATTTTCTGTATTGCTCAGGCTGTCCCTGCATGGTAGCCTACCAAGTCTTGGGATAAAGGAGTAAGAATGGGGAGAAAGTCTTAACCATCTTCTCCCCCCTGGGCAGGCATTTAAACTGGTTCTGGCCAGGATAGAGTCAGCTTTCCCCAGAGCAGCCTGTACAGTGCTGTGTTTTGATCTGCAGCTAAGCCAGTGTTGACAGCACACCAGGGCTTCAGCAATTGCTGAAAATGCTTGCACAGCATCAAGGCTTTCTCATTTCTGCACTCTGCTTTCCCCAGTGAGTAGGCTGGCAGTGGGCAAGGAGTTGGGAGGGAACACTGCTGGGACAGCTGGTCTGAACTGGTCAAAAGGATATCCCATGCTGTGTAACATCATGCCAACAACAAAACTGGGGGGAGGAAGAAGGGGATATTTTGGGTTTCTAAAGGTGCTGTTGCTCAGTGAGTGGCTTGACATTGGCCTGTTTGTGGGAGATGGTGAGTGATTTACTTTGCCTTACCTGTGGGAGTTTTTATCTTGTTCCTTCACTTATTAAATTGCCTTGACTTCAATCCACAAGTTTTCCTGCCTTTGTTTTCCATATTGGAAAGGAACACATTTTTATGCTGGGATCCATGGAGTAATGAGAAATATTTTCAAGCACAGGAAAGGACACATCCAAAGAACAGAAGAACTAAGAGAAAGCAAAGCAAGGTCTATGGAAATATGATGTGTTACATTCAAAGGACCATCTAAATTTCCTGCAAAAAGAAATTACAATGGCATGCATTAAATATAAGTCAGCGCAAAGTAGGAGAGAAAAACAGTGTACAGTAGTTCAATTTACTGAAAAAAAAGCATGAAGGCTCAATTTTTATTCTCTATTTCAATGTAATTGTAGAAAGAGAAAATTTATTTTCCTGTGAGAAAAAAAACCCCAAACACATTAATGATTCCTTCTTTTCAAAAGGAAGCAGGAGAATGCAATGTGACAGGCATAAATGTGTGTAATACCTAAGAATTCTAACTTGAAAGATTTCAAAGCAGTGGCAACTCAAAACTCACAGTAGTAGAAAAATCACATTCCTAAGATGCTGAGAATAATTGCATTCATATTTAGATTTCAATTAAATTATGACACCAGAGAAACCACTCAGTCAAGAAAATCAGTACTTGCCAAGGACAACAACTTGTTTGTCTCATGTGAACATTATCATTCTGCCTTAATGGGGGCAGGGAGGAAGGGGGTGGTCTG
This sequence comes from Serinus canaria, assembly GCF_022539315.1. Taxonomy (NCBI): domain Eukaryota; kingdom Metazoa; phylum Chordata; class Aves; order Passeriformes; family Fringillidae; genus Serinus; species Serinus canaria. The sequence goes on from NC_066314.1 coordinate 13,498,760, forward strand.
GTGCAAAAGATGTTAGTATGAAATCTAGGTTCAGTTCTTCATAGCTGTCCTCTGTGCAGAATCCTCCTTTGTCCAGACAAGCATTTAAGCTGCAGAACCCAAAATGCATTTTCTGACCTAACTCCCACCAGAACTACAGTGAGGCACAGGCAGGAGTTGGGTGTTCCTCATCTTGGCACTGACCAGCTGCCTATCCTTACTCCTTGGTGTTTCCACCTTGGCTAAGCTGCTGGGAAGGCCAGTGCCATGAAACCAAGTGCACTCTGGACAGCTGTGAGTTAATCTGAGAGGCTGCTGCTGCTGGCATGCCCAGCAGCTACAAGAGCTAAACCATCAGCTCTTGGCTAGACAGCAGCCCTGGTATCCCAAGTCACTGGTTGCCTCCTGGGGGTTCCACCAGTGATGGCTCTGGAAGAGAAGGACTGGAGCCACTACAACTCATGACATGACAGGTGAGAAACAGCTGAGGCTCCTCTGCACAATCACAGTCAGAAAATAGGGTGTCAGCATCTTTTTATTCATTCAGATAAAATCAGGTTGGACTGGAGCAGATGCCAGGAAATCAGCTGATCCAACCTCCTGCCCAGTTGCCCTTATAGCACTTCTGAAGAAAAGCTACAGAACATTTTCTTAAATAACTTCCAGGGATGAAGGTACTTTTGTAGGAAGCTCAGTGAGGGCAAGGTGTTTAAAGTGTTGCAGGGAGCAAGGGATCAGGAGTGTGGCTAACTCATGCCCAAGGTGAAAGGGAGATCAACCATTTCAGCCCCCAGGGAAATGCTGCCTGCTGACCCACAGCAACACGTGATATGTCAGAAGTTCAGCAGTGCAGAGGCAAGCTATGGAGGCATAATTCAAAGTCAGGCAACATGTCACACAAGGGCATTCTAGAAAAAGAAAAAAAAGCAGGACTGGGTCCTAATTGCAGTCCTGCCAGTTATTTCCTGTAATCTTGAGCAGCTCACCCCTGTGCTTCAGTTTCCACATCTCCAAACCAAGGCAAATAGCATCTGCCTACTTCAACACCCACATTTGCCATCATCACTGCAAAGAGCTAAGAGTAATTTCATGTCATTCATGTTGTCTGATTCTGTGTTATCCTCAATATCTATGGATGTGGCAAGATAAGCTCACAGCCAAAAACCTTTTTTTTATATGCTGAATGGCCATATGAAATGGGTGAAACAGCAGCATCTTAACTCACCCTTAACCTTCAGAGAGTGTAAGCTGAGCTTTCCTTGTGCAACATGAAATTGTGGTTCAGTATCAACCACCAAACCCTCAGGGAGAAAATACAGTCCCTGACTCATCTTGTTAATGAAAGTTGGAACATAGAAACAGCTTCACATGGCTTCACCTCCTCCTCTTCCTCAGTTAACAACAAAAATACTGGCCTGACTTTACTGGTAAAATATTTTCTACCACTGCTGACAGCCACAAAAGGCTTTTCTCCTTGAATTATATTTGTAATGTATTATTCAAGCAGTTAAGCAAAGGAGAAAGAGCTAGAAACCTGCAAGAAACCAAAGAGAGCCCCACACAGAATCCACATGACTTTGCATTTGTTTCTTCAAAATTGTAAAAGAAGTGGCCGAGCCAGTTGGGTTGGCCAAATTTTAAATGTGATATTAAATGATGCAGCCATGACACAACTGGGTTTGCATAACGGCTTTTTATAAATTTGCAAAACATAGATGATTTTTCCAAATGTTAGCCATGCCTATTTTTATCTTATGTCTAAACTCTAACTCTGTAGGAAGGCTGTTCCACCAAAATACTGGATGTTACAGCAAACACACATCTGGGAGGCTGTGGACTATTTTATATTTATGGGCCTAGATATTTTCCCCAACAGATGTGGGATCCCTCTGTGACAAATTTAAGCCTTCTGATAATAGGCTTCACATTTTTTGGCTACTTACCTTGTACCAGTGGGATTTAATGGGCTGCAGGTTGAAAGCTGCTGATTTACATATCAATTAAATTAATTCTGCTGAAGGATTTGTCATATTGTGAGAGAAAGAGCTCAGCCCCTGCAGATGCAGGGAGGAGGGGAGTGGAGGATTAACTTGTGTAGTTATGGCATGGTTATGGGAGGCTTGTTAGCAGGATTTCTTGTTTCACAGATCTTCTGGGATGCAAGGCTGAGGGATCACAAGACCCCCGGAGTATCAGGTGAGGACTGCACCAGGTAGCCCCAGTCCCACAACAACCACCCTGCATTAAGCCTTCCTCTGTCCAGGGATTACACCAGAGCTCTGTGGCCGCAGGTAGAATTCCCATGTCCCCTGTAGACCAGCATCATTCTGGCCATGACTGGACACCTCTGCACCTCTCTTGTGGTGTGTTCTCCTCAGTTGCCCTCTCCCTGCCTCTTGTCCTGGGGACATTTCCCCTGTCAGAGTGCAAGGAGACTCAGCCCCAATCTGCATTCAGTCCCAGCCTAACTCTGGCTCAACAAAAAAGCCCAGAACATCATCTGGGATGACAAATGTGATGTATTGAACACCACTCCCCCATAGCAGCCCCCTGATTTTGTAGACTCTTGGTCTGGGCTGTAGCTTCGGGTCAAGTACCAGGTCTGGCCAGGGGCATGTCCTGTATGTGACGACGGTTTCCAGAAATGACCTAAATCAAATGGCATCCTTGTTCCAAAAGTGGGACCACTGTTCCATTCTCCATCTGGATTTATTCTGGGGGTGCCAAACAGGAAGTGCAGCATGAATGTCCAGTGATAGCTTGTGGGCTTTGACAGCAGGGTGCAGCATGGGAGCAACTTCAGGAGAGACCTTCCCTGGACTGCAGGTCAAAAACATGTAACACAGGTTAAGGGGAGGCCGTAGGGTTTGTCTGTTCTTTTCTCTGTGTCCTGTTTCTGCAACTTTTTCTTACATGGTATAGTTCTCAGAGTCCTACATTGCATGCCACCAAAAAATTGGGACTGCAAAAAGTTACCAGTCTGCAAGTAGGAATTGTATCTGAAAAAAAAATTTCCATGGACCCACATCCTACAGACCATAAGGCAGCTTAGGAAGCACCAGGCTGAAATATTTGGTTGTTGCACAAATTCCAGGAAAGCATTTCATGAGCTAGATACCTTTGGGATTAGCCTGTTAGAAGCCCTTTCATTGAGGCATGTGATATAAAGCCTGATTTTAGGGTCAGAAGCTTTCAGTCTAAGCTGTACATGCAGAGTTGTGCAAGAGGATGTACAAGGGAAAGAAAAAAAATTCATTGTCAGACACTGACAAGTCTTTTGCTGTCCCTTTCATTTGGAAGGTTTTACTTCTGGTTTTGGAATTGTTGCTCAGATCATCTCACAGACTTTACTAATTTTCTGTAAGCTTTGGTCCTGTAAATATTAACTGCTATCAATTTGTATGATGTGCCTGTTGCTGCTTAAGGGTCTGAGTACTTCAAATCTTTACCTAAACAATGCAGTGTGACTTTTGTTTGGGAGGAGCCACTGAGAACCTTTCAGCTACTGCACAACATGAATCACAAGTGAAACCAGAAAATGTGTGGCTGGAGTTAGTTGTATAACAGCAGAGGTGCATTACACAAGTGCCCAATCCTCTGCTGAAGTCAAGCTGGGGACTTGTAAATCAGGAGACACCACTAGCAATGATGGGATGGTCAACAAGTTGTTGTCAGACCTTGCTTACTCATTGACTGAAAAGAGTTGCCAGACTGGTGCTTTGCTCTTCCCCTCATCTCAGGCCCTGACTCAATTGTGGTACAAAGACAAGAACAGGGTTCCAGGCTGTCTTGTTCTACTGTTTGTTGAGGGCAGTGGCTGGCTGTGGGACAGGGCAGCACTCAGCCATGCCTCCTCAGGGGAGTGCCATTGAATCACATCCAACATAATCCTTCACCACTGCCACAAACTCTTCCTGGAGGCACTGTCAGGTCAGGCTTGTCTAACCCCAAGAGAGGCTGCTCCTCCTCAGGCCCCCCAGGGCAGTGCTTCCTGCTGTTGGCTGTGTCAGGCTCTGGGATCCCATCTGGGGGACAGCCTGCCCACCAGTGCACCCTCACCACCTCACTGCACACCAGGGCTGGGCTGTGGCACTGAGCCATGCAGGGCACAGGGACAGGTCAGCCCATGCCAGACATGCTCTGGCAAATGTCAGGGCTGGGGGCAGAAGCTCTGGGCACAGTAGTGAGAAGCTCCCTGCTCCCACACCAGAGCCCCACTCAGGCTGCAAGCACCATGGCCAAAGGTTTCACCTGGCAGCTGTGAGGGACATTCCAAAACATTTCTTTTAGCTCATGTCAGCACAGTTTTCTGTGACTCCTGAGGCACTCTATGCTGTGCCACATGCCTAGGGCAGGAGCCCACCCAGCTGCACCTGCAAGAGACATGGATACAACTCCTTGACGCTGGGGCTGGGCACATCCTCTGCTGTGTTTCCCTTGGGATGAAGGGCTTGGAGGCTTTCATTTGTCCCTTGTCACCTCCCGCTGCTGTATGATGCTCAGAGTTTCTATTTTAAGCAGAAGCAGTCCAAACGAATATGTCACAGTTAAGGTGACTCACGCCTCAAGAACACATTCCTCCAGATTTATAATCTGATTTTTGAAGCCTGAGCAGCCCCACTGCACACTCCAGCCATGCCTGAGTAACTTGTAATAACCCTCTGTAGAGGTTAAGGCAACTTTGTTCAAAGGTATTTCTTTCAGAACAAGAAAAGTAAAATTGCCCTGGCCAAACAGACATGAGAGCACTGATCAAGGAGGGACAATGCTGCTTTCTGCTAGAGACATTGCGGAGCACTGGGCCGAGGCATCTGTGTTTTGCAAGTGCCAGCCCATCAAACACAGTTCCTCAGGGTGCTCCTGACAGCCCCTGCTGCCTGCCAGCCACCACTCTCCATCCCCACTACGGGTTTGGGTCCCCATGAATTTCTCTGTCTCCTTCCACATTGCCCTCTTCTACCCAGCTTGCACTGAAAGGACGAGAAAAATTCTGCAGCAGCCATCAGGTGCTCTGGGAGGTCACTGCCTTAGCCCTGCCATGTCTACCACGGTCTGTTGTCAGTGCTGAAATATTTGTCATCAGCAGGAGGGCTCAGCCTGTGCACACCCTGTGCCTGATTGCACCAGTGCATCCCAAGTGCTGAGGAGCAGGAGGGCTGCTCTTCTGGTTTGGTAGCCTCTTCCTCTTCCTTGGCAGAGGCCTGAGCAGTGACTGAGCTGGGTGGCATGACAGGGGACCTGGACCCTATTTTCCTGCAATAGCTGCAAAATAATAAAATGCCAGCATGAATCAGCTGATGCACAAAGACACTCAGGTCATTTGTGTCAATGAAGTGTAACTCTACATTGTTTAAGAAACACCTGCCTAGTGACAATGTGCAGGAGTTTGACAACACTGAATTGGGGTTCAGTTTTTGCCTGCTAAAGGGCTTTTACAGGTGTCTTAAACCTCCTTAGCAATGCTTGCAGAAAGATGTGCTGAGAAGACAGTGATCTCACAACAAGGGGCAGTGGATTAGCCCATATGCCTGGGCCATAACTCCCATCACTGGGAGCCTGGTGTGTGCTTGCAGGATAACTGGCACATAATGTCAGGGCATGGAAGGGGACTGCAGCCCACAGAACTGCTGCAGGTGCCCCTTGGGAGCCCCCATGTGCAGCACTGCCAGCCAGGACAGCTTCTGTAAGAGGTCAGGGTGCAGGGAAGCATCCTTGCAGAGATTCTGACTGGGAAAGCACTGAGCTCAGAAGACCTTGTGACCCATGGAGCACTTAGCCAGTGTGTACTGGGGTAGCCTGCAGCCTCAGGGCAAATTTCACCATCAGGTGTAATGCAGGAGTCTGAGGGCATCTCCCATTTGGCACCAGCAATTACATCACCAGCACGGCCTTGCCTTTGTCCAAAAGTGCACCACAAAGTTGTAATGTGAACATCCCCACTGTTTGACACAGGAGAAATGAGGAGCAGACTTGCTGTCTTGTACGAAAATCCTGTGACGGTTCAAGTCACCCAACTGGTGCAATCCTCTGTGTGGAGGGGTCTGCACAATGTGCTGCATGTGAGTGCACAGCTCGGGGCTCCTGCTGTCTGAAGGGATGTAAGATTTTTTTATAGTGTTTTCTCCATGTTAGGATTCAACCCCAGATGGCAACTAATGTACCACACAGCTGCTTGCTCCACTTCCCCCTTCATCCCTCCTTCACTCTGGTAGAATGCCAGGAGAATCAGAAAAAGGTAAGACTAGTGAGATAAGAACAGTTTAGTAATTAAAGTAAACATAATTATAATAATAATAGTAATAAAAAGAGAGAGAAGAAAAGAGAGGAATAAAACCCCAGAAAAAGAATTGATACCCAATATAATTGTTCACCACACCAAGAAGCCATCAGTGGCTCCTGACCAACTCCCACCAGTTTATTAACTTGACATGATATTCCTTTGGCCAGTTCAGGTCCCCTGTCCTGGCCACGCTCCCTCCCAGCCTCTTGCGCACCTGCTCATTGGCAGACCATGAGATGTTAAAAAGTCCATGCCTTAGGGTCAACACTACTGAGTGACACAAAACATTAGTGTTATCAACATCATTCTCATACTAAATCTGAAACACAACCCTGTACCATATACTAGGAGGAAAACTCTATTGCGGTTGAAACCGAGACACTCTAATAAACAGGATTTTAAAAGATACTTTAGAGAGTCTGAGTATCTTTCTTATGGGGTCTGCCATGGACCAGCCCCTCCTGGTGCAGGACATCAGGCACTGGGTGTCAGGTTGGTAGGAGGCATCTGCTCCCACAAATGGGGTTTCCTGGAGTGGCAGGGGAGCAGACAGGCTTTTCCATGGAAATTTAACCTCAGTCATTTTTCCAAGCTGGTGTAGCACTTCTGTTAATAACAGTAGTGTCTGGCATATGTTTATGCACCATGTTCTGCAGAAATGGGCAATAAAAGTGCCTTTTCTGATTTTCAGCATGGATGACTGTTCCAGGTTTTTTAAAAGGGAAAGATGTTATGAGAGGTGATCAATAAAGAAACTCCAGCACTTGGCAAACCACCTCTTCCACAAAGATTCCAGTGTCCATGTTCTCTACCTAAATGCTGGCCAGGTTATTGCTGGATCAATCCCTGTGATGTTGAATCATTTCCATGCAGAGGTGTTTTATTACTCCACTGCCTACAAAACTCAAAATATGATAAAGCTGATAAATAATAGATGAGATCTTTAGCTGTCACTGGTGATCACTCTCTGGAAGCCAGGAAAGCACTCAGCAGAGTGCCCTTGATTTGCAGCACATAAAAGCTTTGGCTTCAAGGATCTTAACCCAAAATCAGAGCAGCAACTGTAATGATTATGCTCTATGATTGCTACCTTTGCTATCAACTTCAGCTGCTAGAATGCAAGAAATAAGAAAATAATAATAATAATAATACTAAAATAAAAAAAAAAACAAACAAAATGGCCCTTTGGGAATTGTCATTGCACTGAGATGGTGTAAATGAATTCAAACAGCCACTTCTTGCTGTGAGTTAAGGAGCTTTGTTCCTGACCCTCTAACTAGGACATATTACTCATTGTGCTGCTCATGTTTATAATAGGTTGTCACCATATCATGGCAGGAGGAAAACAAGGCTTTCTAAAAGAATAACATTCCCAAGTGGTAAAAATGTTTTTACTTCTGTCACTTTTTGCATGTGCAGTTACAGAACAGTTACTCAGAAGACTCCCTCATTCACCTTGTGTATTGATACAGTGTAAGCACTTAAAGACTATTTCCATTTTCTGTCCCTCTGTGCAGTCAGGGAATCTACAAGTTTTTCTGTCCAGTCCTTCCATCTCATGATAAGGGAAACTGTAAATACAGGGCAGTGTGTGCACCACATTTTGGCAGAGGAACTCAGGACCAGTCAGAGGATCTGGAACTGACTTTCCTCCTTTTCCTCCTTACTGCTGCCCTTTCTGGCACATTGCATCTTGAATCTCCAAAATTTTACAGTAAAATTCTGTATCACATATACTAATAAATGTGTGGGAACTGAAAAAGGACAAAACCTCTTAAGGCTGTCCACAGTCTTCATTCCAGAAGAGATGTGTAAGATATTTCTATCCAGGTTTCAAACACATATGCATTGGTGCAGCTTTTATTAAAATAATGTTGTTGAGTAATTTCTTAGAGCAAATTTATACAGCAGGTAAGTTAACTGCTTCTATTTTAGCCAATAATCATAGCTAAAAAGAGCTGAAAATTTTCTAACAGAATGGTGTGCATGGGTAAACACAGTTGTGTTGAAACCAGGATACCCCAGGAAACAGGATGATTTCAGTGACATTTAATAAGAAAAGAATGTAAACACCCATTTGGATAAGGCTAAAAGTTTTGTTTGGGCACTGCCAGAACAAAATATTTTCATTTCATAGTCTAATTAAGATATTTCAATATTAAAAGCATCCACATGTTAAACATTTTTGCATTCAACATGCAAGATTTAAACACATCAAAGTATTTTTAATTGTGATCTCATTTTACTTCCTTTAATTAGGGTCCTTCCTACCCATAAGATTCAAAGATTCTTGCTCTGTGTGCTGCGAGTGAGCTGCCTCTGGTTTGCACCACATAGCCCAACACAGTGCCTGGAAAACTAAGCTGACCCTTTAGTGAGGACCATGCATTAAAAGCCTTGAGCTGGAAATTAAACACATGATCATGAGCTGCTTTTTAAAAACCTAGCACTGCCTGAGGACTTCCATTCTTTTCCCACAGTCCTGGGCAACGTTTCTACTGCAATATCAAAGTGCAAACCCTGGGTCAGCCTCCACTTTGAAAAGTTTTACCAGGTAGCTGGGCTGAGAGTGTAGGAGTGCAGTTATCTCAGTCTACATTTTAGAAAATTTTTAGAAAAAAAAAATTGTTGTTTTAGCTGTAGAAAAAAATAAAATCCCTGCTGACAGAGTGCTGCAGGTGTGTCCTTATTGCTGACTTGGCCTGAGGCCAAACACAAGGGCCCCACCCTATCTGTGCCTTACATCACTGAGGTTGGATCAGGACACTAGTTTCTGATGAGGAAATAAGCACTTTCCCAAAGTGGGGCCAGAATGACCTTTTTCCACGGAGTCTGAGTGGAACAGTGGTGAGCTCAGCTAAAATTTTTGAAAAAAATGGTGTTGCAATGGCAGCATAAAAACCCTCTGCTCATATCTGCTGGGGTCTTGTAAACCCAGTTCATGTAGCTAAGACCCTGCAGAGCAGGTCAAATGGGATACAGCCACAGCCCAGATGGGAGGTTAATTTGTAATATCCTTCCTTATGATGATCTATTCTTATGTGACCCCTCCTCTAGCCCACTTTGTGTTCCTCCAACTTCACCTGATAGCAATCAGTCTCTTGCTGTCTAAACTCAGCTGAAATGTGACACTAGTGAGAACTGGTTAAGCTCACCATTAGATGAAAAATGTCAAAAATTTGAAGGCACCAGTCCAGGCAACCCACCTAAGGCCACTGAGCTACAGAGGAAAAATAACCTCTTCTCCAAGCAAGAGAGACTGTCCCCAGTTCTGGGAGAGCAGCCAGGCTGCAGGAAAACAAGGGTTGAGCTTCTGGGAAATAAACTAAAAGCAGGTGGAACTGGGTTTCCACAGGGAGCCCCCTTGGCATGCCTTCTCCCATCCTGTTGTGTATCGGCAAGAGGGTGCAGAGCTCCCACCTGAAACCAGGCATGAGCAGGGACTGACTCTTAGTCTGTCAGTTACTTTAGGCTGTTACAGAGAGGCAAATGATCTCCATCACCTTTCTGCTGAACAGCAAAGGCCCCAGGAATCTGGGTTCATTCTAAAGTAAATAGTGAGCATTTCTGATTTCTCAGATGTCTGTGAGAGTGAAACCATCTCCATTTGGGTGCTCCTCCAGGGGATATCTTCTCCAAGATCTGTTCCTGCTACAAGAGGGTCTTGGTGCCTGTGTGGCTACAGCATGCAGCATCAGCATGTCAAAATCAAATGCAGTTAAGACCAAATCTTTTGTGCTTTAATTTACATGAACTTAAATGCTAAGGCCGTGCTCATTATCTGACAGGGTCAGAGCAATGGCTGGGTCCTGGGGAAGCACTTGTTGCCAGAGTAAAAAAAGCCAAAAAAAAAGCCAAAAAAGACAAAAAGCCAGAGTGCCAAGGTGCTCTGCGTGTCGAAGTGCAGAAGGAGGCTGAGGGCAACATGCCCGAACTAAGCAGAGGGCAGGAGATGACAATTATTGGAAACAGGCAGTTTGAGCTCCTTTACTCTTCACAGTAAATCCAATGCTACCTCAACCTTTTAATGCATCTTATTGCTAATCAAATAGCACAGTATAGGTCCATCACTGCTCCCACACAACAGAGCTATTTACTTTGAACCAGCAGAAACATATAGAACCCTGATGCCCAATTGTTACAGCCTGAATTCTTAGACAAAAGGAAAAAATCAGTTAGAAATTGCTAAATAACTTGTTTCTTTGGGGGTTGGTTTTCTTTTTTAAAGTGGCTGGATTGCCTTCATGCTTTCACTCAGTTCTACAGGTTCTTCTGAACTGCAGAGCCAAAAGCCAGCCACACAGGCTCACATATCACAGGAACAAGAGAGCCACCAAGAGGGTTGTTTTGACAGCAAATGCTGAAATTACAAAAGCAAACACATCAGTTTGCTTTGAAAAGCCCCTAGTGGTGTTTATGTTGAAAAATCAAATGTAGTCAAAACAGCAAGTCTTTCTTAAAACTTCTAAATTGTTCTTTCAGTTATAAATCCACCCAAGATTTGAAGCAGCAGAAGCATGGATGTCTTGACAATCCTTCGTAGCTGTGTAGGGTGCAGATGGAGACCATCCAGCCAATGCTACCCAAATATTGGATAGGGCAGAACAATGAAGACAGGAGACCATTTCCAGAGCCAGTGGTGAGTCCCCGTAAATCATAATCAAATTAGGGACTGGATTGTCTTTGCAAGTGATGGAGTGGGAACATATCCCTGCCCTCATATTTCTCACATCCAGCCACAGCTTCCATGGTGATTGGTGGTGCTTGTACAAAGGATGCCCAGTGCAGAACTAAGGTGCCTCTTCACCTTTCAAAACACTTCTCTACCTCTCTCTTCTAGGGACCAGGTAAAACCTTTATCTTCCCAAGTATAGCCAGGGCTACTTACGCTTCCACATTTTTTGTAGAAGTACCCTTTATTTTTCATATATTTTAGCATATCATTCAATTGGTTCATTCACTAAGTTTTCTGTTCCAAATTGAAATATTCCTCCAAGCTGGATAGCTGGCAGAAAATATCATTCTGTGCCACAATCAAGCAATCCAGAGGACTATGATTCAGAGGGTTATTTCCAAACTGGTGTATGCCAACAATATACTGGGAGAATTTGAGGCCCTTGGGTCATTACTTGCAAAAATCACCGCAGAACATATCAAAAGCCCATTGTAGAAGATGCATTTACCTATAGAAACAAAGATGTGTTTGAGACCCCTCACTACAAATAGGTAGCATCTGGGATTGCATGAGATCTTTGTTGGAGTTTGTTCCACTTGAACATTAAAAACAAACACACAGCATGAGAAAATGACCAAATGGTTCACTCCAAGGCAGAGACGACAGAGCTGTATAACAGCTCCAACACTGCAATAGCATAGAGTGATGGTGGCTCTATAGTGACCCTTAAAAAATATATCTGGCCATAGTTAAAGGTCCAGTCAGCGAACATCTGTGTAAAATAACACTTTTTTTAAAGCTGGAAAGACAGCAGGAGGTAACTGGTAACTGTCATGAAGGCTCAGACCCCTGCCAGGGGGGTGGGTGCCTACATCCCTCCTGGTTCCTAACCCAGGAGGTACCTGTGGAGAGCCGTGAGCTGGTCCTGCCTGCTAAAACACTGTCCCACAATTCCCTTTTTTTCCCCGTTAAAACAAAACAAAGCAAAACAAAACAAACAAAAAAACCTACTCAAAAACCCCAACAACACCAAAACAAACAAATACCAAACAACAACAAATAAAAATAATTTTAAAAAACCCAAAGAAAACATTAAAAGAACACCCCCAACAAACAAAGAAATAAAATTAAAAGAAACCACAATTAAACAAAATCCCAACCAAATAATCAGAACAAACAAGAGCCCACACAGCTGTGGTGTGTTAGAATGCAGTCACCAGAGCAAGCCGGCTCTCGTGCCCGGGTGCCTGAGGCGGCCATGGCCCCTCCGGCCGCGCCTGACCGGCGGAGCCTGTTCTGCTCCTGCCCTGGCGTTTCGCTTCTGCTGCGCCTCCCGTGCCACCTAGCGGCTTCCCAAGCGGAAAATTCCTTCTTGAACGGGATTTACAGACTGGTCTCCTCCGGCTGTTCCGTAGGCCTCAAGCTCGCTGCTGAGGAGCACGGCCCCGGCGCCTCTGCAAACCTGCCCCGGCCAGCCCGGCCGAGAGCCGCCTGTCACAGCCCCTCAGTGCACCCTCGGACTCCCCCGGGAAATTTCCACCTCCTTGGCCTGTATTTACAGCTCTCTCCTGTTTTCTGTCATGTTCAAAGCCTTCACATAACCCTCACCCATTTGGCTGCTCACCTTACCCCTCTGACCCATGGCCTTCACCAAATATCTGGCAGAGAGGAGGTTGTACATTTTACTTTTAAGCATTCAGTGATGGCAGACACTCACCCCAAAGTTCATGTTAGTTAAAATCCTAATTTTCCAAGGGAAAAAAAATGAATCAGAAACGTTTAAAGATGTCTTCCTCTTTCCCTCTTCCTAACTTCTTACAAGGGTCAGGGAGGATTTTATTGTTCTGCTCAACAGTTGTTCTTTGACTGCCCTACAGCCACTTTCCTTCAGACAGGGTGTTATACCAGAGCCTTTCAGTTAGGCCATTTCTCCAAGAAACAGGAATTTTTTGGTTAGGAGCAATGTTTTGCCTCCAAAAGTGGTAATTTGATTAGTCTTGCTCCCTTCTCAACAAGGTGGCCTAACCCCTGTGTTAATTAAATGCCCTTGTGCCCCAGTCAGCCCCAGCGTACTGCCAGCAGAGTGAGATGGTGTCTGCAGAGCAGGTCAGTGGACAGAGCAGTGTCCATCAGTGGACACTGTCCATCAGTGTACCAGCAGACACTGCCCATCAGTGGACACTGCCCATCAGTGGACACCGTCCATCAGTGGACAGAGCAGACACTGTCCATCAGTGGACACTGTCCATCAGTGGACACTGCCCATCAGTGGATACTGTCCATCAGTGTACAAGCAGACACTGTCCATCAGTGGACACTGCCCATCAGTGGACACTGTCCATCAGTGGACACTGTCCATCAGTGTACCAGCAGACACTGCCCATCAGTAGACACTGTCCATCAGTGTACAGAGAAGGTACTGTCCATCAGTGGACACTGTCCTTCAGTGGACAGCCCTCAAGCACCAGCACCACGGTCCCTCAGGACAAGCCCAGCTCCAGCCAGGATGCCTGTCAGAGGACACAAAGCATGCATTTGCTCTGTGAAAGGAAGAACTTTATCATCACAAATTCAGGGCAATGGCTGCCTAAGCTGCTCTGGGAAAAGAAAGGAACTGGACCTGACCCATGTTATCTCCAGCAGTTTCATTTGGCAGAGGCAGCATTAAAAAAGAAGGCACTTTCCCTAAATATTTGTTTCTTGGTTTCCATTTCAAATCCTTGAAAACAGAATAGTTCCTCTTAAAAGTACTTGAAAGTTTCCTCTGCAAGAAATTATTTGATTTTTCTAGGGGAAAAACCCAAACCAAAACACTTAAAGCAACTCTTTCAACATTTCTGAAATGATGTACCATTTTTTTTCTTCCAGACCACTGAAGAAATTACTTTCTTTTGTGAAGGGCCAGTTCTAGGCTTTACCACAGCCAAAAATCATTGAGCTATGCTGACACCCCTAAAATAATTTCTCCCCTCATCAGTGTGGTTCTTATCCTATACATGGTTTAAACCTAGGTGCTGACCTTGGGTGTTACACATCACCAGAGCCTGAGGGCAGCAAGACATTGTCCTGCCCTTCAAGCATGGGTTCCTCACCATGGCAAAGGCAATGCAGGTGAAATTATGCCACAAACTGTTGCCCTGTGGCTTGGAGAGTCAGCTTTGCTGTGCAAAAGTCACCTAGCTGTCCTTATCAGTTAATTACCATCCAGGTGATTGTGTCCATGCAGAGGAGTGTGGCAAACACAGCTGGAGCCCCTGGGCCCGACAAGAACCATCAGAACTCCAGAAGCATGAGAGGAAGGGAGCAAATCTGACTTTCTGTGCTAGGTGCTCTAGGAAAGTCAAGGAAATGTGAATGAGGGTGCACTCAGCAGCTAGAGGGCAGGCTCATTTTTCCTTTAAAACTTGGGAATCACTTCCTTGCAGCTGCAGTGACTGCCAGAATACTCAACAGAAGTGGCTAAGAGGTAAATCAGGCTAATTGGAGAAGTCTTATGTGTATTAACTAGGGGGAGGGGAGACCCAAACTAAAAAAAACCCAAAAGCACAGATGTACAAACTTGGTAGTTGTTTCAAAATGCTTAGCTTCAGCCCAGCAGGCTGAGTTCTGACACACCAGGGGGAGAGAAATCATCTATAAGACAGGAATATTCCACAGGTGTGGCCATGTCTGTTTGCAAACACCCCACAAAAAGGACACACTGGCCTTCTAGGCTTCCATAACAGGAATAAATAATTGAAATTTACAATTTAAAAATAGCATTCATCAAAGCATTCCAGAGAAATAACTTCATTTTTCTTTTTCCTCTTCAGAAAAGGAATGTGAAGCAAGCTAAGAAGTCTCTGTAGAGTATGGTCTCAGGTAATATATGTACTCCCTAACACAGAATTTTCCATTATATCTTATGTCTTCCTGTGGACATAAGATTTGGGATCTCAGCCCTTTGCAGGGAATGCAGCTGGAGCAGCTGTCCAGGCACACACCTGGTGCTGCTGCTGTGATGCTGCCACTGCTGTGCACCCACGCAGACGGGCAATTTCTATCCTCAAAGGCAAATTCTCCTTCTCTTTGTTGCTTTGTAAAAGAGCCATTGAAAAATCACCTGTCACGGTATTACTGTTCGCATTGGAAACCTCCTTATTGGAGCAGAAGGGGAGACTCTTACACTCCCTGATGTCACTGATGTCTCCCTGTTCATACAGTTAAGAATATTAACATGGTGATGGGGTTCTGCCAATGCAGTTCACACTGGTGAGATGCCAGGCAGTGCCAGTCTGGTGGGGATGGGGGAGGTAGTGCTGTGTTGGACCTGAGGAGTATTTGAAAGCTCCTGCTGTACACCAGCTACCCACCAGTTTAGCAGGCAGAAGCTGAAAAAGAAAATACATCTGGATGTATTGCAGTTTTCCCCCATCTTGCTGCAGTGGTTGCACCTCCTAGTCAAAACCTCATGGGCATCCTTGATAGGCAGCAACATGGGAGAAGCCTACCAGAGAAACAAGGCTTGGTCTGCACCTGAGCACTTCTGTCAGCTGAGCAGCAGCCAGAAATCAGGAAAGTCCACAGAGGTGGAATCCACTGAAAAATACACCACCCTGTGTGTTTTGGTGCCATGGATGGCACACTGCACTGGTCTGAAGTGTGAGAACATGGCTTAACATAAACACAGCCCTCAGCAGAATCTGCTACTGAGAAAATGGTTCCTTTCACTGCGCTTCCTCCTGCCTATCTGCAAATGTCAAATCCTTATGGCCCTAACGTGGACATCTGGTTCATCATTTCAGTAGAGAAAGGCTAGAAAGATATATGGATTTGGACAATGAAGGTCCCATTAAATTCCGAAGAACCTACATCCTTGGGAACAGAAAAAGCCATGAGAAGTGCTTTGGCTGCTCACCAGCCAAAGGCAGAGGTTTCTCTGAAAGAGCACTACTGGAACACAGGAGGAGAAAGAGATGTTCACACACAGTTGTGTCAGTGCAGCGGGGATTAGGTAGGCAGAGGTGGAGCTGTCAGGAGACAGCCTGGTGGGAGGGCCGCCCACTGCCCTCCTCTGCCTGCCCTTCTCTCCAGATTATGCTGATGGCCACGTTTCAAGTGACCCTATTAAAAAACCCCAAGGTTGTGATTCCTTGGCAGGGCTGCACTGCTGGAAAGCTGCTTCTGGAGTTGTCCTGTGGCTCAGTCCTGCTGTGCTAGGATGACATTTTATTTTCCTGATAGGTTTTACCTACCAGGTAAGGTAGGTTGGTATGGTTCCTACTCACTTTTCCCTTTTCCTTTTTTTTTTTGTTTTTTTGGGTTTTTTTGTTTGTTTGTTTGCTTGTTTTTTGTTTTAGTTTTTTTTTGTTGTTGTTGTTGTGTAGAAGACCTTACATGGGTAAGGTCACATCTGATGAAGAACGAGCAAGCACTATGACATAGCACATGTATTTTCTTCTTTAACCAGGGTGTAAAACCAAGCCATGAAAAGAATGGGAACATGTTATCCTGAACTAAGTGGGAGAAAAAGGTGCAAAAGCAGAAGTAGGGTTAGAGGGCAGACTTTCTGCCAGCCATGATAGCCAGCACAATGTCAGACCTCAGATTTATTATAAATAGCCCTGGTGCAAGACTGCCATGCAGAAACACACAAAAATTGAGCTAAACCGGTACTCAGTAAAAAAATTCTCCCTACTCCCAAATTATGAACCAAATCACAAACAGTGTTTTTCTTAAAGGGGAGGGGATACAGGGGAAGGAAACCTGACAAGGATGTACGAGGGGGTACATTGGTGGGAGAACCTGCCTCTGATCCCACCTGGACTATCCCAGTGCCAGCCCCTCTGCTCATATTGGCTCCAGGACCCACAGAGAGTTATGCTGCCTTGCGAGCTGAGCTGCCCCTTGCTCAAGAGGGGAAATGTTGCATCAACTTCTTCCTTTTCATGCATTTACCAAAATCTTTCTTGAATATCCTGCTCCTTCATTTGCAGCCTCTCTTACACAAAGAAGCCCTTGCACAGCCTTTCACACTTAAGGTTTGTGGCTGAAATCTCTGCCATACATTCTCTATTTAATAATATAACTCCATGCTACCAGAAATACCTCTAACATAGAGGAACAGCAGGGAACCTTCCTGTTGATTCTTCTCTTCTGCCTCACCAGATCTCCATGAAATGCTCTCTTTGGTGTGGGTCCCACCCCAGGACTGTCCCTCCCTGTGCAGTTGGTCATGGGGAACAAGGGCTGCTGCCCCTTGGACACAGGGGGGAGGGTAGGGAGCAACACTGGTAGCTGCAATCAATCCAGAGCAACTGCAAAACTACAGCAGAAAATTCACTTGCTCTAAATGCTGAAGTCCAGGAGCAGAAGCTGTGTGTGCTGAAATCTGCTATTTCTGCTATTTCTGCTGTCTGCTAGCTCCCAAAAGGCCAGCTCCTACATGCAAGTTTATTTGTTCCTCTACAACCCAATCTGTCCTTCACCTCTGCCAGAAGCAGCACCAGAAGTACCCAGGTCTTTAGCCCAAGAAATTGCTGCCTGGGATTTGCTATTTAAAATGGTCTTCTTTTCTCAACAAAGAGCAAATATGGAATAGCTATTTGCAGTATAAAATCCCATGCAAAGACAAGGTCCTGGCACATCTTGCTGATGTGCCTACTGTAGGGCACATCAGCAAGATGAGCACCAATACCTCTCACTACTCCTTCTAACTTTCCTCAGCCCAAGCTGAAGGAAATACCCTTCCTGTACTCTTTGCAACATCAGAAGGCCTGCATATAAAAGAGCTCCTCTTGACAGCAAAGCCATGCTTGGGACTGATTCTCACAGTTCCCTCCTACAAGCCAACCTGTTGATAAATATTTATTAGGATTAACCAATTAGCCAGGGAAGGTTCAGACCACTATTGAAGGAGACATAAACTCTCCTTTTGCCTCCCACTGCATATCATCCACAACCTCTCAGCATCCCTCAAAAATACATGTCAAATTACAATAGTAAGACACTCATTTTTAGCAAACTTATTGATTATAACGAAACAATTTTCTCAGTGGGATTACATATGCAGATCCACAGAAGAGGCACAAAAAAGTGGCAGAGCAATTGCCTTTATAATTGTCTCCCTGAAGGCTTAGATGCTGGGAGGTTTAGAAATTCATTGCACAGAATTCCTTATAATAAATAAGAGGAACTGGTGTCTCCAACAGAGAGGCAGAGAAGGGCCTGGTGGCAGACACTGGAGTAGTCCCATGCTCTCAGTAGCACACTTGTGACCCAGCCTGGCAGGACACCACATGAAAGGAGCCATGTCTTTGTAGTCAGGCTCCTGGTAACTAGAAACTTCAGAGGCAAAGAGCAAGCTGAGTCCAGCTGAACCACGGAGCGCCGAGGCTGTTTACTGTTTGTTTAAACCACAGTCCCTTTTAATAAATCTCACTTATGTCCTTGCTGGTGACAGATTGCCCGTGGTGGCAGCACACACAGAGGTGCAGCACCCTTTAAACCCAGTGCTGTGGAGACTGCTGGGGACATGGCCCATCTTTGGCTGGGACAGCTGCTCTCACTGCTCGTTTCCAGCCATCCTTCACAGTGTACACACATTTCCTCTGTGGTAGGGAGCACTGCTGAGAAGACAGATCAATCATACCCCTGTCTGGCAGGTTGTTAAGGCAGGAAGGTTTTCATTAAGTCAACAAGGGTGTTAATTTATAGCAGGTTTGCTACTTCTCTCCAAATACTCTTCCAGTTGAGAGCTTGCTCCCTCACGCTTGCTGCATGCCGAGGGCAAAGATTAACAAGCATTTTGTTTACCTGAGTGCTTGATGCAGTCCTTCACCCCTCTCACCCTCCACTGTGGGCTCCTGGCCTCTGCTTTGTGTTGATCTGCTACTCAAACTGCAGTGGAAGATTTGTCTGGTTGAAATAAACATATACATGGGGGGGTTGACCTAAGAGTTGCTATTTATGGATGTAATATTGCAAGTGACTTCAAGTATTACAAATGAAAAACCAAATTTTACAAAAAACCCTGTTTGGACAAGATGTAAATTACTGCATACCAAGAGCTAATCATTAGTGGAGTCTGAATCTACCAGAGCAGAAATACTTTTCCACTCACAAGTACTGAATTTTGTCAGCTTTTTGATACCAAAAAAAAATTCTCAGCATTGAACAACTAAAGGTTTATTATTGTATTAAGGACAAACTAGCCAATGCAATGCAAAACATATGTATAAAGTATTAACACTTGTTTTTTTGGAAACTGCAACTATTTATATCACATATTCCATAGGAAATTTCAGTTAATTGCATCTGATAGGCAAGGTCATTAGTTTCTAACAAAGTATATTGTAGTACAAAATTAACACATTACAAGCCATGCTGCATTTTCATATTTGTGCAAGGACCATGAAAATTACCCAGTAAAAGGAGTAGTTTCATTGTAACTCCTTGGCCTGTACTAGTTCAAGTTTTGGGGTTTTTTTGGAGTGTGGTGTCTCTTCATTGTTACAAAACCTTAAAGGAAAGATGATACCACTCAGGTCTGAGATGTATCTGGAGGCTTTTGGGCCACAAGAGTCAAAGAGCTGCAAGACAGTGGGGATGGCAGGCATGAGCAGCTTCTGAAGAAAGAGTGCATTTCTATGGGCAACATCTCCCACTCTCTCCTGTTCCCATCAGCCAGGGCCCAGCAACAGGGGATGTACTGAAGAACCATTGGGAGAAACTCATGAGCCTTTGGGGATTTAGCAAGGCTATGAGTGCTCACCTCCAGCTGCACAGAAAATCCTGTCTGACACAGGGAACGCTGTCTCAGCCTGTGTTAACCCTGAGCTTACACATCTGACATGTGCAGAAAGCTGCCCAGGTCTCACTGTTGGCTCCTTACATGGAAAAGGGTCTCATGCACAACACTCTCAGAGCATCTCTGTGTTAGGGAGCCTGGGACACTCTCTTCCTGGACAGACAATTGCTCTTTGAGATGCTGAATGGGAGGAAAAACCTAAGAATGAGTAATAACCAAAGTTACAGTCAAGGGAAAACTCTCAGGTGCCTGAAACAGCCCACCAAGATGCCCATGGGTGTTTTACCCTTGTAAACTTGGAAACTGGAAAATTTGAAATCCAAATGCTGACACACACCAGAGCAAGGAAGCTGCTGTGCAGCCATGGAAGGTAGCATGCTGTAACAACACTCACACAACTGGAGGGCTTCTTTGGTTTTGCTCTTTAAACAAAAATACCTTAAGCTGAAAATATGTCCTTCCATAAAGTGGAGTGTGAGAAGCACCATCTGTAACAAGAAAAGCAGCACTGTCTCTTGGGAAAAATCATTTATGTCCTCTGCAGTGAGAATATGCAGCAGAAGGCTGCTGTTAGAAAGCCCTCTCTGCTTTTTCCTCTGAAGCAGAGCAGAGAGCATGTTGTACTAGCAAACAGCTCAGAAAAAGCCTGGGCACTGAACAAAAAATGCCTGGATTATGGAAGTGATGCTAGCCCTCCTGTTGTGCCATGAGTTGGGTTACACTGTGCAGAGATTGGGAGTTGCAGTGGCAGTGCCTGGCTGGTCTGTAAGGCTGTGTTTGAGTGTGGCTATGAGCAGTGATGTCGGGCAACATACTCAAAATTTGAACAGGCTACAGGAGGTTTGCTCAGACCTACATCACCTCAGGTGTTCACAGATGTGTTCCAAATTGTAGTATGGACCAGTCTGAATGGAGGGAGGAAAATCAGACCATCCCCATGAGAAAAATCACTGAAAAAGACCAACAGATGGTCCTACATGGAGAAGAAGCAAAGGTTTGGAGCCAGGACCTGAAGTCAGTTGTTGCCACATGCATTTTTTAGAATTTCACAGACTTATTTAAAGTTTTTTATGCAGTGCAGAACTGATGTAGCAAATTCTGAAATTCATTAAAACCAACTCAGATTTCCAAATTAACTCTTTGTCTCCCTAACCTTTTCATTAGAGACAGTCCACTTACAAACCCTTGAAAACAAGAAAGATGCAATGTACTACTTCCAACTTTTCAACAGGGAAGCTTGGCCAGGAGGTTAATCTCTGAAAGTCTTGAGCCTGGCTAACATTGCCTCCAGTGGTGGAATTCCATGCTATTCAAGCCTTGATTCTGCTAGGACTTCCAGAGAGCTGAGATGTCTATAGTATGAAGACTGCATGCCTGAAGTGTGCTTTTCTGATGAAAGAAAGTAGTGAAAAAAATTAGAGTTTTCAGACAGATTGTTTCTTCTTGAAAAATCAACACAACTGGAAGACCACTGTCTCCTTATGAAGTTCCTTCCATCATAAATCATGCTGAAGCTTGTTGGAAACAGAAGGTATTGCAGCCCTATTCATTCTCATTAGGCAACAGGGAACCACTAATTTCCTTTATGGAACAAACTATCTGGAACAATAGGATCCACCATCCAAAAGGAAGGCACATGACACAAGTCTTGTGAGGGAGCCGAGCTGCGCTGGCAAAGCGCTTTGCCGGGTGCTGCCGGGTAGCACAGACTGCAGGCAGCCCTCGCTGGAAAAGAGCTCGGAGCTGCAAGCAAAGTGTTTCCTCATGTTAAGCAAAGAAAGCAGTGCCTGTTCTTTGTAAATAAACAGCTAGGTTTTGAAACAATCCAAACTCTGGCTAACCACTAGGGTCAAAAAAGGCTAATAAATCCTCTTTTTCCTGTTAACAAAACCCACAACTTTATTTTCTATAGCTTTCAAAAATAAAAATTACATCATGAGTAATTTTGGAAATTCCTAAATATTATTTTTCATTTGCCTGGCAGAAGCATCCTGTCGTCTCTCTCTCTGTCCCTTTCAGCAGAGACAATCTCCCTTCAGACACTGGAGGTTTGGTACAACTCTGTTTGACATGATTTCAACAACATGGCAAAGTAGAAAGTACAAAAAAAGGAGTATGGCTTTTTTGAATGGTGTAGGCTGCAGACAATGAATGGGAAGGACGATGGGTCCAAGTGAAGAAAGCTGAAGGATATTGTGAGTCTTTGGGAAGGTGAAAGCAAGGAAAAGGCAGAGATGTGAGCACGAGCAGGAGGCCAGAGCAGAGAAATGCAAGAGGAGGTGAGCAGGGAGGTCAAAAACTTACAAAGTACAAATACAAAGTTACCTGTAGGGAATACAAGGGCAGATGGTGAAGTCCTCAGGAAGATCTTGAGAGAGAGAATGACCAGCCCAAATAATGGCAAATAAAATACAATCTAGGCAGGTAAAGCCATGAATGCACTTAAGGTAAAGTAGTTTCATCTTCACATATAAATAATGTTTTCCATGCTTACTGCTGCTACTCAGGAAGGAAGCCTTGGTTGAAGTACTCTAGATACTTTCTTGAAAATATAAAATCACTGCTCTGCAACAGTCAAAGAACAAATAAATGTTTGGAATTACTATAAAAGGAAAAACCAGTAAAGTAGAAAGATCACTGTGCTGCTGTATAAATCTATTTTGTATCTGCACCTTGAATGCTTAGTGCAGTTCTAGGGCCTTGAAAAGGATAGAGAAGAGATGGAAAAGATTCAGGGAGAGTAACAGGGTAAGCAATGGTGTGACACAACTTCTGTACAAGGAAGAGTGCAGGAGAATAGGACTTCTAAAGCTGGAAAAGATATGTGAGGCACAGTACAGGGAAAGCTATGACATCATCAGTGGCACAGAGAGAGGGGTAGGGATGGAGTGTTGGTTGTGTCTCCAGGACAATGAGGGACCAGCTCACAAAGCTGGAAGGAGCCAAGTTCCAAGCAAACAGAAGGAAGGAGTTTGTCTTGAAGCAGGCAGTGGACCTGCTGAGGAGGTCCTTTCCAAAGCACCCTGAGGATGCAAGGAGCTTACATGCTCTCTCAAGTTTGGAGGGGTCCATGCCACAGGCAAGCCACAGCAGGTTCAGGAAATCCTCTGAGCTGAAAATAGTTGGGAATAGCACCAACTGATTGCTACAAATCTGCTTACAGCCCTTGTTGCAGGCAGAGTAGAGGAATGGGTTAGCTGATCCAAAGCAGCACAGCTGTTCTTACCTGGAGTGAAAATAGCTAAGATAGACTCAAGTAAACACAAGGGTCCCAAAGTGAGCTAAGGTGGCAGCATGCAGCAGTGCAGGAGGTAAAGTCAGGGGTTTGGGTGAAGCTAGCACAGTTAAACTGCAGACCAAAGATGTAGATGAGGAGGCAGAACAAAAGTTGCAGTTTCAACTTCATCCATGCTTTGGCTGAGCCTAAACATGCCCCACTATAATCAGGAGCAAAGCTTCCACTGATCAAGCCCTCGAGACATAAAGACAAGCAGTTAAATGAGGAGTTTCAGGGTCAAAGAGTATCTCCAAGATAACAGGAGACATGGCACAGGTGAGTCTGTACAGGCAGAGTTTGCAATTTATCTGAGTTACTTATCTATCAGCCAGATCAAATTATTTCAGTCCTGATTGGATCCAAGAAAATGTTGAATTCAGAGATATTCCTTTGCAGAGTCTCCATGATATCCTAAATAATAACTACTATGTAGGTATTGCCCACAGCACAGTTATTTTTTTCAGTCTTTTTAATAAGCACTTTGAAATAAGCAAAATTGCCTCCACTTCAAGTGTGATATAATTGAGTAGTGAGATGTTACAGAGTCATGGCCCCAAGGCAAGGTACAAAGTCCCCCAAAAGGCCAAAAGTTACAATTTTCCTTAAGGGCACATGGGTTTAAGAACTATCCAAGTGGAAGGAACCCACTATTCACTAGTTACTCAAGGCACTATTCCATCAGTAATAACCAGCAAAATAAATATGTTTCTTCACGAACTGAAGAATGTTTCACATTCTAGGGCATATTCCTAAATACCACGATTTTTTCTCATACAGACAACACTTATTTGGGTAATGACTTTGCAATAAGCCTTTCCTGTTCTGAGGTTGTGTTTTCCTGAAGGGCTGATCTTGATTTGTTTGGTTTACAACTCCTCCAAGAAGTTTCTCAATAAGTGCACACATTATGGTCAGTATTTTGAGAGAAGAGTCTTTTATTCTTTTAGCTGAAGTAGACTGCTTTTCCTGGAGTGCTGAAAAAAATTCATTTTAAGAAGCTGATCTGATTAACTGGGTTAAACTAGAAATGTGCCAAATTGCTCTGCAGACATGGCATAGCTGCTGACCTGCACCGAGACTGGAAATCGTTCCAGGCTGTGACGTGCCATGTCTGCTCACGTCAGCTGTGCACTGGGAAATGAACAAGCAAGCAGCTTGCTGAAAACGTCCTTCAGCTTATGCCTCAAAAAAGATTCTTGTAAAACATGTTGCTTATGAGGAAACCAGCCTCTAAGACCCAAGGAATGTAATTTCTCACACAATTTGTTAGTATTTCTCATTTTTTTTCCAGTGTGTCCTGGACAGCATGCACAGATGGACACACAGCCCTTCACAAAGAACTTTACAAATATCTTACCCCACCTGAATCTGTCCTTCAGCCTGATGCCACTAACCCTCATCAACTTGAGATGTTTCTTCTTTGCATAATTGAGATTAAGAAATAAAAAGAAGAGAACTTGCAGCAGTTTGGTTCTGACACTGAGTTTGGCATCTCTGTGAACCTTTATATTATGTTTGTTCCCCTGCATGTTGCTCAGACACACAGTTTGAAAAGTTGGGCCTCTCCACATAGACCGATCCTTGATCCCCACTATTCAAGGATGCATTTTGGCAGCAGGATGTTACATTTGTGGATCTCAACCACCTTTTCAAAATCCATCCTCGTGTTAGTCTTCCTTAGCACATCTGCTCCTCTTGCTCATATTCAATCGGGAGGGGAAGCTGGCATGTGAAGACAGATGTTGGAAGAAGAGCAGACCTTCCCCAGTGCAAAGCCTCAGGATTGCTGAAGACATTGCCTAACAGAGCTTTTGTTAACTGTAGGGGAGGAGGAGCCTCAGAGGTCATCCAGGCTGCATCTGGTGAGCGTTGTTGGAAGAGTCTCTCCCGTCTGTGCCTTCAGTCTATTTTTATGCTGTCTTCATATCATGCCTTCACAACTCAACGTGCAGCTGCACTGTGGACTGGCCCGGGGAACTGATCTGACTGAAAACTCACACAGCTGAAAGAAGGAAAGAAGGAAAAAAAATATTTTCCAGCCAGCTCAGATCTCTGATCTCATTTACCACACAGCAGCACTAACAGTTGTACCACCACCAGGGAGGTAACCTCTTCCCACAGCTGTGGTGGCTGCTGCCAACTCTTCCTCAGGCAGCAACCCAAGCCTTTGCCCTATGGACCTGATCCTTAGGAATTGACTTTTCCCATTTCATTCCCACTACTAAGGAAATTCTAGCTTGTGTAGACAGGCAGTAACACATGGATGCCCAACATGGGATTTGAAGAGGTCTGGTTAGAAAGCTCACATGGGAAAGGATCTGCAAGAGCTCTTTCCTTGTAAATACAATGGCAGTAAGAGAAAAGTTTCTCTGAGTGCTTCTTGCTTCACTTTGTGCTCTCCTATCCCCTTGGGGAATTTAAATAAATAGTTTGTACAGGCAAAATCTTTTGGTAGCTTCCCCCCTCTCCTTCCTGTTACCATTTAAGCAGCATTCTCTGCCTTGAGACCTTGTCCCAGAGGAATTGTTTGACACTACAGTACTTCCCTTCTAGTGTGAATTAGAGTGGAAACAAGAAGCTAGTAACATGTGACCCATTTGCCACACACTTCAGCTCTGTCTTTTAGTAGATGTGACCTTTGTGGCTAATACAGTGCTGGGAGGTACTGGGAGGGTGCATTAAATCCCTCCCTCCAGCACAGTTGTCATCCTCATCATCTCATCACCCATCCAAGTGAGGAAGCTGCAGTTTCAAAGCCTGCCAATTCCTGCAAGATACACAAAATGCTGGACTGGGTCCAGAAATCAGCCACAGGATGGGGAATTAGTGTCAGGGGGTGAGAACAGAAGTCAGACCAGGGCTGCGCTCTCCTCATGCCTGGAACTCGGTCCCCACGGGGGTGACAGCCCCCCCCACAGCCCTTACTGTGCATTCAGCCTCCACCTGTGCCAGGCTGCAGGACACCATCCCACAGCTGCAGGACACAGGGCTGGCAGCTGCAATTGCACCATCCCAATGCTCTGCAGAGCCTCTTCCTGCCCTCTGCCCACAGATAACAATCCCTGGGCTCCGGCACAGACAGGATGGCTTCCTATTTGCAGTGTGTGTGGGTGGGTGCCAAAGGGCTTGCAACATCTGAAGTGGCAACTCCCAGTGAAGAAAACTTGTTACAATCCATTGAAACCACTCTGGTGCTGGACCAGAGGCCAGGAATTTTTTTCCCTCAGGTCTCTGGCCTGGGTAATTCTGTTACAGACCCTCCTGACACAGCCTCTTTACCCTTCTTGCCCCCTCAAACCACCACCAACCCTCCAAATATTCTCACCCATAACATCCCACACCAACACTCCACCCTCCAGTCTCTCTTCCTGGGCCTCTTGCCCCTTCCCCAAAACATGTTCTGCTCCTGTCATGCCTCAAATCACACCCTTCCCTTGTGACCCTTGCCCCAGTCCCTGTCCTTCCCCATGTGCTTCTTCCCCTCATTCCCAGAGCTCCTCCCTGTCCCTCCTCCCCATTCTCTATGGAGCCACATCCTGCATCCTTGGGGCAGTACACACCTTGACATGGGAAGGTAGGGGACATCTCCCCAAACTCAGCCCCATGTCCAGCTCTGCAGACCCTCGTGATGATGTGCTAAGCTCAGCTGTCTGGTTGTGGCCACCCTTGAGAGCATTTCTGTTTGCTGTGGCTGTGGGCCAGCACCAGGCTGAGGGTGCACCACAGACCCCACTTAAAACAATGGCCCAGTGATGCCTAAAGGTAGAAGAAACATTTGCAATCAGACGGGTCTGGAAAAAATCAGCAGACAAGGAGAACTTTATCTTCGGTATCAAAGTGCATGGTCAAATAATGTCTACATCTCCTTCAGGAAAACTTGCAGGGAATTAGCTAGCTGTAAATACAGCATGTTCTGGGAACTGCATGTGCAGCTGACAGAGGACACACAAGCCTGCAGAAGGAAATAGGGAGACAGGACTGTAGCCTTAGCCCTGAACTTCCAGATAATGCAAACAAGACAAACTTGGAAACAGAAGGAAAAATCCCTCCAGGAGCAGTGTGCAGGTGGCTGCTTCCTGCTGCAGCACCTGGGCCTCTGGCCACACCCAGCACAGGGGCAACACAGGGCTTAGAACTATGGCCAACAGCAATAAAGTTGTGGTGGGGATGGACCACTACCATCCTTGCAGAAAAATCTGCCAGTCATACTGTTGGCTTACCTGTCCCTCCAGCATTTCACTCCCAGTGAATTCACTGCCCTTCACTGACTTGTGGCTGTTTTACTGTCAACTTCCTCATTCCTTAGTCATCATTGTAGACATTGTCCTCTTGCGACAACTCTCCTGTTATTAGAATGAAAAAATCTATGGAAAACTGTAGGTAGAAAGTATACAAACCATTTAGCTACCAGACTCAAAAGTTAAAAGATATTTATAAAAATTTGAGAAATAAAGATTTTGTCTGATGATGAGCTTTGTGCTTCTTTCCCATATGCATGAGAGGGACATTAGTTTTCCAGAGTTACTGGCTTTTGCTCTTCAAATGTAGCACCCCAGTGTTACCTCTGTGTGTGCGCTGTGGGCTCAACTGGGCTCTCTCCATACTCAACCTGTGCCAGTGCTTCTGCTCTGCTAGCACAGCCATAGAGCAAACCTGTTCAGATGGTTGATCTAGCTGAAAAATACCTACTGAGTTTAAAAAAGAGTAAACAAGAAAAACAAAATAAAACCATGAAAACCCAGCCTTTTACTGAGTTTTAACCTCTCATCTGATTCAGCACATGGAATGCAGGAGCAGCAGAGTGATGGAGAGGTGGTGGCAGTGGCCACACCACCGCCTTTTTCATTGTTGCTGGTGAAGGTGAAGCCAGAGGATGACTCTGGCCCTTGTCAATAGCCTGAGAATGCAATCCAGCCCCTCTCCAAAGGATTGCTACTTTGTCCTTCCCCTTCCATGCACACTCTCTTGCCATCCAACAGGTAATTATGAACCAACATGACCTACATAAATGTTCCTTCCTCATGTGCCTTGCAGCACTGCATGGGATCCTGCTCCCTCCCCTGCCCCCCGACAGCCTGGGACAGCCAGACCTGGGGCTGATGGTTGAGATTCCCCTCTGCTCCCACTCATGGGCTGAACACAGTGGTGAGGAGAGCTGACTACCCCAGCTTTGCAGGTGGGAAAGGCAGAGGTGGTGTGAGTTGCTCTCTGCCCATGTCCCTCTCCATCTGCCTCTGGTGTCCCACTTTGGGTAGCACCCCTGAACTCATCCCCAAGGGATGGGAAACAGAGATTACAGGCAGGGGTAGGAGTTTTCTCTCAGGCTGGGCTGCCTTTGCTAGAGATGTGATGTTGCCTTGGTGATTAGCCAGAGGAATTTGTGCTTCACTCTCTAGTGAAGAGAGACTAAGAACTTCAGTCATCCCTAACTTTGTTCACCCTGAACTTCATCCACCTCCATTCCTTCATCCACCTCCATTCCTAAAGAAAATCTCAGGTCCTTGAGCACCACAGGAATTGTGCTGCTGCCTTCAGTGAGGTCTCATTTCAGCCTTGATTTGGTCTCTTTGCAAAACAAACTTTTGCCACCATTTTGGGTGTATTAATACACACCACAGGTTTAGGTTACAAATCTACAAACTCCAGATGGAAATGCAATTTTTCATCTAAAATTAAGACTTCAGCTCCTTTTCTGGAAACAATTCTGTGCATAGCTTTTTGATTTGCAATTAAAAACTCCAGGAGATAGAAAGCCAGAGCCCAGTTTTCCTGAACCACAAACCCACATTTGCCTCATGGAATAAATGTCTTATGGTCTGGCACTGCAAAGACCTCAGCTCCCTCCTCCTGCCATTGTGCTCTGTCTGAGCTGTGCAGTGCTGGGTGTGCCAGAGTGCCCCTCTCACAGCAGGAGCTGGGGAAGGCTGGGGGCTCAGTCTGACAAATCAGAGGCTCCATGGGTTGGTTGCTACCTGGAAGGCTTAAGGGAAGGATTATGCTGCTCAGCCTAGCACAGGAGTTGAACCAAAGGATGAGCAAAGAGTGCCACTGCTGTTAATGTTAGTGTTTCATTTGCTACATTGGACTGTAGTGCCAGGAATGGAGAAGAAGCATCATGCAGTTCTCCTTATACCAAAGTAAATACAGCCATGGTTCAAAATAAACTTAGGGGGAAAAAAAGTATGTATTGACTGCCAGGAATAAACTTGATAAATGAGCTAGTAAAATACATATTTTGTGCAAAGGTCTTTGCCATCCTTGAGCCTTTAGGATAATTTTTGAGATTATTATTTTAAATACTAGAGATGAACAAAAATTTCTGATTGCAGTAGTCTGTTTTTATTATCTTTAGTAGGCTACATGGGAGCATGATAAAACTGGATTTTGTCCTTGATGCTGAGCTCATCCTTTTAGTGCCATCAGTAGTTCTCATTATTTGAACACACTGGAATGTTTTTTTGTGGCATAGTCAAGGCCAAGGATTAGCTGGGGGAAATGATCTCAAAATGCTGAATTATTTTACTATCAAAAATCTTAAGAGTGAGGTTCGTAGAAAGATACTGCTGGCATTTTCACTTTTTTACTGCAAGTCCAAATAGCATTAATTGAGGAATTTATCTGTCAGAAATATCATTGTTATGAGATGCTATTTGCTTCTGTAACTCCATTTTTAAGCATACCCTAATATATTTCAGGGTCTATTTTTTGACAGTCTTCAAACAGATACATTGGAGAGTCCCATGTTGGACATGTGAGCTACTTAAAAGTTCCTGAAACAATGTTCCTACATGATGGATGCTCAGATCCCAGATCTGACCAGGGCCATTTCAGGGTCAATGTGAGGATGCTGCATCACTTCTCCATATTTCCCACAGCTGCTGCTGGACCAGCAGCCATATTTTCACCAGCTTCTAATTCAGGGTATAAGGGAACTCTGGTGTGACAGGAGTGACACACTTAGCAAGAGAGGTCTGGCCAATGGCTCAGAGTATCTGGGGGTGGCTGTGGTGTCAGAGGTGTGGCATTATGCAGATTGGATGAAACTGAGAGATAGGTGTCTTCCAAACAGCCATCCTGAAAGAGACAAACAGGGTCTCTGCTGAGGAGCCCTGGGACAGGACACCAGGAACAGCTGCACCCACCCTTCTCACAGTCTTCATGTCAGTGAAAAATCCAAGAGCTGGGACAGCATTTTTGCTCTTGATACTAATAGTCGTTAAAAATGTAAGGAAATTATGTTAGAACTCTGATGACTGTGTAACTGGTCCTCCTGGAGGTGGGTGGCTGGGACTGCTTTGGGCTTGCACACGGCTGCCCCAGCTATAATCCACATATGGAGGAGCTGGTACGAGGCAGACTCCTTCCCACCTCCCAGCTTGTCTGCCAGAACTACAAGGGGTGATGCCCACAGCTTATTCAGCATGTTTTGGAGTTCTCAGAGGTAGGAAGTGCTGAGAGATGAGTCTGTGGGCACAGCTGGCATTTGAGGCAGCCAACCATCACTTTCAGCTTGCCATTCATGTTAAGGAACATCCCACAGGAGTTTACAGGGTGTCTCACACTTGGATCTAGGCTGTCTGTGCAAGCATGCTTTCACCAGCTCTCCAGACTTCATCAGTTTCACAGTGTTTGCTCTTTCCCTTAAATCTAGTTCACAGAACCACCTGGTGAATATAAACATCATTTAAACATTTCTTGTTTGGAGTAACAAAGGTATAACAACTCACAGCTCCAACAGCTCTAAAAGGTTAACAATATCTTGGAAGAAATTTTCAGTGCTCATCAGTTGTGACAGATAATTATGGATTTGAAGAGATTTGTTATTTGTTTATAAATACAACTTCAAAAACTTTCTACTGAGATGTCTTCAGCAAACTGCTCAGCTTCATTGTTGATTAAGAAATCACATTCACACATGCATTTACAAGTGTCAAGAAATTACAGGAGTACTTCCACTTTAAGTGTTAAATTTGATAATCTTCTGGCTGGGGAAAAAAGAAGAATCTTGAGGGCTCAGCAAACAGAAAGAGCATATATACTGTCACACTGGCTGTGTTTTATCTCATTATCTTGAAATTCCTGCCACGAATTTGTTGTTAAATATATTTCTGAATGAGTGGGTCCAAGGACTGGTTTGCCAATCCTGACTGTATGTCAGCTTTTTACCTTAAAATATATAGTCCAGTAATAGCTGATTTCAGTTTTGGATATTGTAGTCTGTTTCTGACCAATACATTATCCGATTAGAGAATGTAATAGAGTGTATGTGGAGGACATCCAGTCTACACCTTCTCTTTCTTCTTTCTCTTTTAAGTACAACAGGCTTTTCAAGATATACATGTGGTGTTTCAGCATACACATGGTGAGAAACAGCTCCAAGCCCAGTCTGCCAGCTGCACATCCCTCTCAGCACCAACTCCCTCCCTGTGTGTTCAGGGCAGATATTTTATTTTGAGGGGCCCCCTTCCCAGGCAGGGAGCTGCTCAAGAGGATCAGCATCCTGGGAAGCTGCAGCCTAAGTCCTTTCAGGTGCTTCTTATAAAAGGTGCCACTGCTTTGTCATTGTTAACCAGAGTCTGCTAGGTACACTGGATCAGGAATATGTTTCATGCTCACTAGGCAATGACTGATGGTGCTTCTCTTATCAAAATCCACATTTTTCCTGCAGGGTGAATTCCTTCCCACATTCCTTCCTTCCAGCTCTGATTTTCAAGGTTAGCCTGGTGCAGAAATGCGAGCTCCACCTTTCCATACGTGCAAAAACGCAGATCCCACAAGCACTCATGTAACAGCTCCACTACAAATCAGTGCAGATGAGACTGCACCCAGCAACCTCACAGTAAACACAGCTTATTAGAGATCCCCCAGGACAGCCAGTCCCCTTGTGTCAACTCTGCAAAAGGAGTCTAACTTCAAGGATGTTCAGCTGGAGCACTCTGCACAGAGAAACTATTCAAATCCATGAACACACTGTGCCTGCCTCCTTTGGAAAGCTGGGAACACCCTTTCTACGTATGCTGGAGCTGGAAACAGGGATGAACCCAGAGCTGCACAACTGTTTCTAGCTCCATCAAATATTGTTTCTCTCTTTCATACACATTCTTCTCCAAGTCCATCTTTCTTCTTCCTTGTTTCAAAGAACTTGTATATTCAGCCTTGTCCATGACCATGACTGAATATTTAGTCCTTGACCATGCAGCCTGGTTTGGGTTACTTTTAAGTTCAAGTATGCATGAGTTTGGAAATCTAGCTCAGATCCATATCTGGTTAGAAACACTCCTGACATGAAATCTGGATGTTGTTCTGTAAGAGCAAATTTATGGCTGAACATATAGAACAGGGGACTAGAGAAGGCATCTCAGGGACTGCTGGGTGCTGATCTTCTCCTTTGCTTCATGGTGTTGCTCCACCTGGTTGATAAAAATCATATTACACTCAATTAAGTGATTTTTATTTTTTTTTCCCAGTTCTAGGGCCAATGTCCTGGACACCAGGAAAAGAAATGGCTCAAGGTTTTAGGAAGAATTTATGTCTGTATCTGACAGAACAATTTAGCACTCAATGGCTACAAGGCCCTCCAGCCCTGAAATCTCAGTAAATTCAGCAGTACTTCCCAGACAGTTTTCTGACCTGCCCACCCTGCTGAACTCAGCAGAGTACCCCAGCCCATAATTACAGGGGACAGGTGTCTGGAGGTCAAACAGTGGAGAAAGCCCAGCACAGCAGAGCCTGGGCTGTTGGCATGACCCATGTGTGTGGTTAAAGGCTGCTCAACAGAGGACATGCACAGAGAGCACAGATGTGCATCATTGTAGCCCTTCCAGACTCTGAAGAGTTTAGCATCATAACTTTAATAATGTGCTGGGGTCACAGTTTTTAACCTGTGGGTATTTCCTAAATTTTAAAAGAAAAAAATCATCCTGAAGTCCCATAAATATCATCACACAGTTGGTATCAGGGTGTCAGGAACAGCATCCATAGGCAGTGCTTGCTGTCTACAAGAGCCCTCTGAACCCTTTAAATCTTACATGGCTCTGTTGGGGGTTTTTTCTCATTCAGTATTTCAGGGGTATAAATATTTTGACTTATTTTCACCAAGCTTTCACTTCAGACTTGGCTCCATCCAGCTCTTTCCTCTCTTCTGTCCCTTCCACATCACCTGTCTCTTTTCCCAGTTTGCTCCTCATCTAGGCAATTCTGAATGCTTAAAATAAATCTCCAGAACAAACCTAGAGTTTTACCTGGACAAAATGTTTTAAAACAGACATTTGTCTGGCTGTTTTAACTAAGTTCTCTATATTGGCATATGGTAAACAGAGTGATACTTACCTGAATGTTGCTGAGTTATATGGATTTGCTCCAGTTAAATCCATATTATCATTTGCTCCTTTACCCTTAGTTTTGCAATGTAATGCTATCTCAGGGAACAACTGAAGCCAGCTGTGGCATTGGAAAGCTATTATCTCCCAGTCTTGAACTTGGATGCTTTGGCATCTATCCACGCTCACAAGCTACATCCTAGTGCAATTTTCTCACTCTCCAACTAGTTCAGCTTCTAAAATGATTTAGTAACATCCCAGTGTGAGCAGTTATAAACCAAGTTGAAAGTGGCTGGTATTGAGTCTGCTTTATATGAGAAGGTATGAACCAAAGTCAATGTGCTTCCTTAGGAGAAAATTTTGTTTATTTATGCAATCAATTTATAAACTCAGCTTGTGTGATGGGTTGCATTTCTGTAGAGCTATCCTCACACTGGAGAGGAAGTAATGCCAGGTTTCATGGAAGGATCAGCTGCTTGTCAGACCCACCCTTGTAAAGGCAAGCAATCCCCAGCTGTGTCTCCTGGCTAGCAACTGCTGAGGGGCTTCACCCTCCAACTTCTTTGTTGCAAGGTCACACCTGTCTGTTGAGCCTTGACTCAGATGAAGCTGCCTAAAACCCACACCAGGGAAGAAACACATCCCTGGGTAAATTGGGCAGGCTCTTCTGGTGTGTGCTTCAGTGGCTGCCAGGCCCTTTCATTGGGCTCACACCTTGCTGTTGTGGCCCACTGGCAAAGGACACAGCAGAGTAAACCTCTGTGCTTGGAGGAGCCTGGTCCTCCATGGCAGGAAGGGACCATTTCAAAGCCCTGACTGCAGGGCCCTACACCCAGGCTTGTGTCTTGCTCCTGTTAGTCCTGATGCTCCTCAGAGCTTAAAAGCAGGGTGCCATATGCTTGAAGACAATCCATGGCCATCCTGTAGAAGCACATTCCTGCTTCCCATCAGAACTGCTTCTTAGTTTCACCACCCATCTGCAAGTTAAAGTTTTGGCTAGTTTTGCTTGTTCCTCCCTGTGAAATGTCATCACTTTGTTTAATTGCAGAAGTCAACAACTATATTCAAGAGATGAATTATCCTACTGCAGCAAGAAAGTTTGACATTTAGTAGCTTGGAAGATATTTATGACCAAGGTGGTTGCTATGCTGAAATATAACATTAGTTGTAGAAATTCCCTGTTGGGGAAAGAATAATCAATGACATATAGAACGTGCTAAAGCCCCACCAAAACAACATCTTAACTGTTCCTTAAAATGGTGACTTGTACACAAATTATGAAAAACAACTCAGAAACTTAACCAGTTTATTCCTGGAGCAACATAAGCCTTTAAAGACGGATTTACAGTGCACTGAAAATCTGATTATGTAAACTATCATAAATGGATTCAGTGTGTTAGAGGCCAACACTAAATCTTCATCTGTTTACTGGAAAAAAAGGCAGGAGGGAGCTATACATTAAAATGAAGATTGGTTTCAGAAAGCGTAGCAGAAATGAAATATGCTGACATAATGAGTAAGCAGAAAGAAAGAAAGAAAGAAAGAAAGCATAAAATTAACAATCGTCAGTTCTTGCTCCAGGATTAGAACTATAAACCAGAGAATGACATTTATTGTAATGCTAGTCCTTGAGATGAACTGCAAAAGTTCTGATAGAGCTTCACGAAACTTTCCAGGTACCTGGTTCACAATCTGTGCTGCCATTCTGCCTGGTCATTAAAACTAAAGGAGACATTCCTGAAAAATCATATGCACAAGCTCCTGCCCTTCCTGTCAGGATGCAGCCCTGAAGGGTATAATTTCAGGTGTCAGAAATAAAGATCTGAGGGCCTTTGGCACCACTCTGCTCTTACCTGACACCTTGGTGTTTCTCACCCACAGCCTCAGCCAGCCGAAGTACTTGGTCAGTCTCATCACATTGTAAAACACTGTTTTGATGCTATTGAACAGTGCATCATTAGCAGGCAGGGCTGCAGCTCTTCCAAGGTGCAGTGGAGACAGGAGCAGGGAGGGAAATCCTGTCCTTGGGCACCAGCTGGAGCTGGGAACTTCCACTATCACTGGGAGGCAAACTGCAGTCCATGGATATCCTCATGTCTGAGACTGTATCAGAGAGTGGGGGACACAAGAAGAAAGGTTTTGTTCCAGAATATGAAGGTGAATAACGATGTTGAGAAGGTTGGATTATGGAACACCTTGTTCTTAAAGGCCTAGAAGGAATAAAGCCTAAATAAATATGCTCATGAAATACACTCAAAAAAAATCATCACAAGTATTTATGATGTAAAAGTAGGTTTTCACACCCTCTTGCTCAAAGCCAGCATGGCCATAGGTTGGTGGTGTGGCATGGTTCTGAAGAGGAGGCCACTGAGTCTGAGTCTGGCTGTTCTCAGCACAGCAGCATCCATTGGGATTCACCACGCTCAGGGTACTTTGTTTGAGAAATCACATCACATGAGGGATTTTTGGGTGTTCCTCAGTAAACACACCTACTGTTTGGTTTGGCCCAAGGATTCACAGCAAAGTTCCTGTGACTGCTGTGGAACTTTTAATCTCTTTTTCTTCCCTACCTATCTAGACTGCACTTTTATAAGAGTATTTAAATTGCCAAATCCTTCACTGAAGAAAGAATTTGGTGAAATTTATTTTCACTGAAATTGATTATAATCCTGAAAGGGCTTATATGTGATTTGAGAAATGTTTTTTATTAAAATTGTTTGGCTTTTTATTTGTTGCTAGGCTCTTCTTTTTCTCTCTCTTCCTCCCAAAAGGATTGTTCAGCAAAAGCACTTAATTATACAGTTATATTTAAAAAGTAGCCAGTGGCATTAGAGTTGGGGTTAGATACTATCCTTTTACTGGATGTATACATCAAAATAAATAATGAAAAAAATAACCAGGGAAACCATCCAATGGAGCATTTCAGATCCTGAAAAGAACATATTAGGTTGCCTCTTTTCAAACTAGATATCTACAGCTACAGCTTGGCAAATTAGCAATTATTTTTTGAAAGACCAAATCAGTGCTGGTGGACACCCAGGCACGCTGCCTGCAGTGCTGGGCTGCTACACCAATGTGAAAATCACAGCAAATCAGAAGGTCAAATTAGTCTCCAGTCAGTTTACAGGACAGTTTCTGAAGGTTTTCTGACACCTGCTTGTGCTGCCTCCTGCCAGCCCAGGGCACAGCAGACCTTGCCATCTGCAGAGTGGGTGTTCCATACCCTGGGGACTGCCAGGCTCTTCTGGCCTTGGCTCTCCCAGGGTTTTCCTGTTCCACACCATAATGGGAACAGCCTCAGCACTGGAGGACCAGCACAACTGTATCAGTCCAGAGAACCTTTCCAAAGAGACTTGAGGCTGAAGAGTGTCCAGCTTATTCTGATACAAGCACAAATTTTTGATTGTGTATTATTTTAGACTAGAAGCCTCTTGATTTGAGGGTGGGGCAGAGGGAAAGGCTGCTTACGGAATTTTGTGTCAACAAATGAGAAGTGGTTCTTAAAAGAACCTAATTTTGTCCTCTATTTGTCATGTCAATTAATCCAGTGATCTGCCCAAATATTATCTATGCAACAAAAAATACAATAAAAGAAAGATCAATAAGCCGTGTAGAGAGGGGTGGGAGACTATGTCTGGACAACAGAGCAGGTTATTTTATCAGATCTCAAAATGCATATTTCTGACTCACCCGGAGCAGGATGCATCACCCATCACTGCAGGTTTTCTGCAGCGTATCCATCAATGCTTCAGCATGCCTTTCAGGCTGTCCCAGGAGTCAGCAAGGGAACCCACACTTTTACAAAAGGAGTCACCTTGTGCTAATGCTGATATTTAATCTAGTGAAGGTGAATCAGGCCTGACTGACAAAGATGGGTGCACTTTGGCATCTGCAGTGAGGTGAGATCCTCAAACTGAGCTGCTTAATCTGCCTTAAAATGTAATCATGGGATTGATTTTCCCAGATTTTCCTGGACATACAGACCAAAATTCAAAGAGGAAGGAAAAAGGAGGAACTGGTGTGAAGAATCTGATGTGACCCGGTATCCCAGAGATGAGTCAATCCCATCTCTCCCCCATAGCCAAGAGACAGGCAGATGGATCACATCACTGTCAGCACACAGACACATCCATTAGCTGCAGTGACAAAGTCATGAAACCTCCATTTCTGCTGTAGGTGTATAATTATAGTATGAAAAAAATCTGAGTCATGGGTGTAATTCAGCCTCCCTTCAGGTATGTGATGAATAAGGTGTTAATTAGTGGAAGGACTGGAAAATATTGATCACTGTTGAGCACCGGTGAATCAGAAAAGGAAGTTTCTTGGATGTGGCATATAGACAATATGTGGTTTGAAAATTGTGAGAGGCAGAATATCCGTGCTGGGTCTTTCAGTGTTTTTTGCTGGAAAACAAGTGTGTCTCTTATTACATCCCTATACTTTAAACTGGATTCTTCCAGGCATTGTCTGGAGTAGTAGGTTTTCTTCTTTTAAATGTATATTGAAATATCTCAGGGTATGGAAGAATCTGCACAACCTTTCCCAGTCATACAATTGCTTACAAGTGTACAAGTAGAGTGTAGTTGTAACAGAGGAATTCTAACAAATACATAAATCCAGTTTAGAATTAAACTGATGCTTAAAGATACTTTAAGGAGGGTATTTAATTTTCTTTCTTACTCCATTGTAATTAGTGGAAAGGCTCAGGGTTGTTAATGGAAGGAAGCAGGGTTGTTTAGATACTTTATTTAAATATTTCTATCTCCTCATACTGTGTTGCGATTTGGCTTTTGGTGCTTGTTGCAGTTGTGCAGCAACTGACACTCTGCCAGTCAAGAACCAGGAGCAGTAAAATTACCATTTCTTTGGGAAAGGCTCATCAGAAAATGTTACTGCTGGAGCACAGATCAGCCAGTGCCGGGTAGAATTTGCACCATCGAGCCACCTCGTTTCCTGGGAAGACGGCTGCCATGAGGACCACCCAAGCACTGAAGCTGGTGACATCATCTCTGGATCTTCAGCAAATGCTGGAAAACACCCATAGCTGGGAGCAAGAAAAGCCACAGTCACGGGCAGGGCTGGATAAAAACATAGAAAGAAATTAAATTGTTTCACTGTGCCTTAGTCTTGGCCAACCTCAGTGGGCTGCTGAGTTTGTCTCTGAGTTTCTTCTCCTCACCACAGTCCAACAGGCAATTTTTTATTCAGCCTTTTAATGACTTTGATCTGACCCATACCAGGTCTTTTAATGTTTACCTCTTTTCCAGTCTTCTGCAGCTTCACAAACCCTCCAAGATTTCATCAGCTCCCCACTGGAGCCTCAGGATGCTGATACAGTCTGGATGTTGGATACAAGGAACCGTGCAGGTGTGTGGGAACACAGAACAGAGATGGTCCAAGGCTTTTTACCAGTTCAGCTTGGATCTAGGTAGACTTAGTAGGAAGTCATGTTAGGTGTGGTTAGATGGACCTAATAACTTTGAAATTACCCAAACCACCTCCTTCAGGCTGTGCCTAAGCCTGTGATGAATTTTATGATTCTCCAGGAGCTCAGCAGGGAATATGATATAGGTACAGGTGTACAATCAGCTCACATCCAGATGGGTTTTAAGAGAGAAAACTTTAGCTTTGCCTTGAATGGAAGTAGTTGGACAGTTTCCAGACCCAGCCTGACTCTGGAATATGCAATGCTTTATACATGTGATACTGATGCCAACGAGCCATGTCAGACACTAGCTAGCTCTTTATCTGTGGTACAGATGATCTACAAACTGGGTAATTCAACCACAGATGCCTGAGAGATGTTTTTTAGCTGCAAACACCTTCATGATTGCTTCAGCCATGTGCCTAAATGCTGTGGAGTGATTTTCATAATACCCAATCAAGTTGAAAAAATCTAATTGAAGGAGCATTCCCTAATCTCTTCCTTATCTTCTAGTTTCAGTTCTTCCCCTTTCAACAGTGCTGGTAATTGCATTAAACATCTGATGGCTGATAGCCTCTGATAGCATCTTTTTCGTGAAGGTGAATGCAGAAAAAAAAGGCTATTAAGTAACCTGAGTGATCATGGAAGTCTTGTTAGAATAGAGACTTGCTTTCAAAGGGGTGATTGCATTGGCCAGATCTACCAGTCTCATACAGGCAAAAGAAACTGATGTTTGCCCTGAAAACCCCTGCCTTCTGAATGATTCCTTCTTGGAAAGAGGAAGCTTAAATACTGCTTTGCCAAAGCAGTTCAGGAGCATGGGACAATCTGCACAAATCATCACTGAAGTCTGAGAAGGAAGGAGGGTGCAAAGAAAACAAGCAATGGAACAGCTGTGAAAGCCTGAGCTCACTATCTCCTCAGATTAAGCTTTCACCCACAGGTGGAGTAGAAAGCAAAAGCAGCAGACACTAGAAAGAGAGAGCAACTATAAATTCAAGGCAAGCTCAATGTTTGGTACCTTCCCTGCCTCCCATTCTCTGTCTCTTGTGTCCTGTCTGCTGGTCTTCAGCCCACTCAGCTGTGACAGCACAACAGTTTGCAGGACTCTGTTTTGAAATGGATTAGGGACCTGGTAGAATTTTTAAAAATCCTGCCAATAAATGTCAGTTGTGTGATGGAAATGAGTAATTGTGAGAAAAAACTGAAATGAGCATTGCCCCTGAACATGTGATGTTAAGAAACCACAGCTCAACTCCATGACCAGCTGGCTCCACATTGTTCAGATTTACAAAAGGAGCTGCCATTAGAAGCAGGGAATCATCTTTCCTGGGATTTGGTTGTTTGTTTTTTTTTTAATTTGTGTTGTTTTAAATAACTAAGCACTGATGTCTTCCATGACAACAAATATTGTAGCTATTTTATTCAGTGTTTATGTTTGCCATTTATTGTCATGAAAATGAAATTCAAAGATGAAAAAGGGCCGAGAGGTGAAAGTACATACACAGCAGCAGTTACAGAGTGTAGAACAATAAGAAAGAAAATTACAGCAAAAGAAAGCTTTATAAACAAAATAAAGTCATAGGAAAAGCTATACTTGAAAAAATTTTAAAAGCTGCTCTTTGGCAAAATGCAAAGGCACCCTCCAGAGGATGTGAGTGCTCACCCATGCACATGGGCTGTGACTCCTGCCATCAAGGCTTTCAGGGCAAAGTACACATCTTACGTGTCCTCATGCTCCCAGCCAGGAACCTAAAAGGGTGGTGTTGCTCCTTTTCTTTCTGAGATTTTTCTATTTGTCCATAGCAGTGGTTGAAATTCTCAGGCTACCTCAATATCACCACATTTAATTGTACCAGGAACATCCTTCAGCACTCCCTATCCTCCACACCATACATTTTTAGCACAGATCTTGACCAGTGCCAGGTAGCTCTGTCACAACCACCCTGGGTAGAGCTCAGTACCACCCTGGGCCAGGGACTGCTCCCAGGACCAGTTTCCATGTGGCCACCCTGTTTTGGAGGGTAAGACAGTTTAGTGTCATGGATGCAGGCAGCTCCTTGCCAGCTGGCCTCAGCTCAGCGAATGGCCACAGGCACATTTAATTTGCTAGTAGAGACACAGCTTCAGTTTCTTTGTGCTGTGGATCCTCCCTCACTCACTGATGTTTTAAAACATTTTTAGTAACATTTTGCTTGTCAACTGATAGATATTTTGGCCAGCAATTTAAAAACTTAGCAGAATTCCTTGTTTTATTTTCCTAGAATGAGTCCCCAGTAAATCTTCAGATATCCTGAGGCTTTATGGCCACCTCCTGCATAGCTGGAATAGCTGCTAGCAATGGACACTCTTGCTGAATATTTTGGTGATGGAAGAGACAAATCCTCTTTATTTTTTCAGCTTGCAAGTGCTTGCCAATACTCTTTCTTTTCTTGTATACTACAAGTCCAGAGATTTACCTGAGCTGGCACTTTGAGGAAGAAACCAAGCACTTCTTGGCAGCCCAAAGCACAGTGGCAAACCATAATCTTAATTTGCTAATACTGTGCTGTTTTAGGGAGTTGCCCTTATGAAACTGTCAGCTGGAGAGGAAAAGCAGGAGTCAGCCCCTAGTGTCCTGCAATTCCTGTGCTTATGGGCTCTGCCTGCATTTTATCCTCGATGTGTGTGTAGCAGTCAGACCCGCTGTATGTTGGAGAGCCAGGAAAATACTAGTGCCCAATTTAACATGCAGCTCATGTACCTTTAAATAGCAGCGAGAGCCGAGCCAAGCCATCCACTGCAGCAATTTCTGGACATATGTGCAGAGCCCCCCTCCTCCCCTGAGCCCTCCCCTCCTGGAGCTGCGAGCACACACGAGCTGCGCAGAGGGGCCGGGGATTGGTGCTGCTGCCTGTCACTTCACAGTCACCCCACTGACGTCTCCTCCACGCTGTTGACTTGATCCCGTTTCTAGCCAATGTAATTATAACATGGAGAAGCAACAACAGTTAACAATTTAGGTTAAATGTAATTTAATGCCCCGAGATTGCTGCACTTAGATGAGATTTTGCTTCACTTGAACCATGCCGAGAATGTGAAGTGCCTGCATACTTCTGCTAAAGTAATTCTGGACAAAGGAAAGATTGACACTGCCTTCTTCAGACTCTATTAAATGCTTGAGCGACTTTGGCATGAGTTTCTAATCTGTCGTTGCTCGTTGCTCTTGGAATTCCACATGAGAGAATGGGACCTGTCTGAGAGCAGAGGTTCCAAATCCATCCTTCTTTGGGGGAGGGTGTCCATATATGGGGATATATTCTCCTTAAAGAAGTAGAGCTCAAAATCCCTCATCATCTCTAAGCATTTGCTTAGTTCCTTGAAGCGTGTATGCCTAATACTTCACCTGCAGTGCCATTGTATCCATAAACCGCGGAAGATAGCGTGAAGTGTTGCTG
The DNA here is from genome assembly GCF_022539315.1 of Serinus canaria. Taxonomy (NCBI): domain Eukaryota; kingdom Metazoa; phylum Chordata; class Aves; order Passeriformes; family Fringillidae; genus Serinus; species Serinus canaria. The sequence continues at coordinate 13,540,940 of NC_066314.1, forward strand.
TTACAAGGTCTGAAAAATGAGCACACCAGCCTAGAAACTCAAAGAGCCCATCACAGAGTGCTCTTGTGCTGCTGGGATGGCTGCCAAGCAAGGCATGCAGATTGCTGTCGCTGAGCTTTTGAATGATGAGAAAATGACTGGGACTGCTCAGCAGAGCAGACGCTCCCCAGAGCACCCAGAGAGGTCAGGCAGCATGGCTGCTACCTTTGGGAGCCAGTTTTAGGTGGGTTGTGCTAGATCCTGGTCCCAGAAGTCAGATCCCGAACACACCTTTTAGTAGGGGTTTCCAGCTCTTTATATCAATCCAAGAGAGGGCTTCCTGACCAGGGATTATAGCTTTAGAGCTCTTTTGCCTTCTCTGCAGATGCAGAACAGCCATCATTCTTCCAGCCTTCCAAGCTTCCTCTACCTGACTAGGAAGGCAAATATTTGTAAGTGAAATTGCCACCTATTCTCTAATTCCTAAGAAACTCAGCAAAAAATAGCCTCAGCAACCTTTTGTGATTTGGTGACAATGAGCCTTTTGTTAATCTTTAGTACTGAAAGAAAAAGGTTATCATCTGACATGCTCATGTCAGCATGATTATTTTGATTAAGTTATTTATGAGCTTGACTTTGTCAGGATCTATTAACTCATACCTCTGTGCTCCTGAGCAGCTGCTTTGATGACAGCATTTGGATTTACTGGCAGAAGCTTGTTGGCCTGTTCATTCACAGCACATAACAAATGGAGGCACTTCCACATTCTGTGTCTCAGTATCAAAAAGTCAATGCTTACCATGGTCTCAGTGACTTCTGTAGCTGTCCAAGGGCTCAGGAGTAGGTGCATACTGTTTGTAAAGCACTTGGCTCTTGGCTGGCAGGGGCCAACTAATTTCCAGGAGCCTGTTGCAAGGGCAGCAGCTCTCCACTATGTTCTCCAAGAGGCTTCAAGGCCCATTTTCATTTGTACCAGCTGGGATCATGTCCCAGCAGGAATCTCAGTCTTTGCATGGAGGTTTTTAGCAAACCTAGAAAACAGCAACTGCAGCTGACCATTACAAAAAAAGGGTTCTGGCTATAGGTAACATGTTATGAACTAGTCTCACAAAGAAGAAAGCCATTGTTATCCTGTGACTTACAGTAAAGATCAGTTTACATGGAGAGCTTTCTAGCCTACCCAAACTTTTTTAATTGTTTAGCATTTACAGTCTTCCAAAAGTGTCCACAGAAACTTCTCCAGCATTGTCAATAGTTTTCATAGCTCATATAGTTTAATACCTATTAAGACTGATAATTTGGGTTGTAGTGTTGTAATATTATTAAAACCAGAAATGAACATTCATCACTTGGTGATTTATAAATGTCTATCACATTAATACCACTTGTTTTATTCACAAATGTATAAAATTGCACAAACTATATTGCTTGAATGGAGTTCCCGAGTTCATATTTTATGTGTAAAACAGACAGGTAGTTCTGACAGTAGTTCAGAAGCATGAAAAAAAAAATGACCTTTGAACAAGAGCCTTCTATGTGGCTCTCTGGAAGAATGAGAGTGGAAGCATTTTATACAATTGGAGCATTTCATATTTAGATCCATCTCTTTACTCTTAACTGAAGGATTGGAAGTGTAGTGACATATTTAGTGGTATGGCTGCATAGGCTGTGGAAATGGGTGCCTTTCTGGCTAGAAGTGGTCACCCAGAGTCAATGGCTCAGTCATGCAACAGGAAGGAAGCATCACAGCACTGTTCCCAGCTTCTTCTCTTCAGATGAGTTTTCTGTCTAGAAGAACTTGGAATCCCTTTTCAATCACACAGGCTAGACCTAGAGACCCATGAGAAACACATTCAAGGATATAACTGAGGATGTGATGGGACTTTCCAAAGAAAGGAAGCAGTAGTGAATCACTGCAGGCACAAAACCACATAGGGCATAAGGGTAATTCCAACATGGACCATTGCACTTCTTCTATTCTACACTAAATGGATCCATGGCTGACAAAAGACAGAACCTGGCAATGTAAGGAAGAGAAAAGATCTGGATAATCACATGGATTACATAGGGTGAACTGGAAGCTTCCAACAGCCAGCTACAGTTATAAAGACTCTCAGCAAGGATAGGAAGTGTACATCCACTCAAAGTGAGATAAAAAATGAAACTACAGCAGGGAACAAGGTCTAAAATTCATCTCAAAGGAAAGGAGGAAATCCACCATGACAGAATTGCATAAGAAAATACCTGGACGTTAATAATGCTCCTGCCCATTATGGAGCTTTGTACAATTATTCTGAACACAAGCCACTAAGCAGAGCTGGCTGGTTTCCTTCCCAGTACTTTGTTCATTGAGCATATCTTTACACTACATAATACTAATGAACAAAAAATTAGTAGCAAGTAGTACTGTCACACTTCCGTGATTGTAGGAAAGCATTTGACACCAATGGTGTTGTAGCAAGGCACCAAAAATTTATGGATTTCTTTGTAAAATTGTTTATATTTTCCAAAACCTTTCTTAGTACACAAGTAATCAAATCATTGCTTTGAAGTCGCTGCCAGCATAGGCCAAGGGACATCATCTCCCTGCAGTGTCTCGTCCTGCTGCGTAACAAGTATCTGCACAGAAACTGGAGTCTCAGGGGTGTTTGGCAGTCTTGGTTTGCTGAGGGTATTTATTCATCACCAGATGAGATACAACAAAGGACAAACAGCTTAGTCAGAACAGCAAATCAAAAAAGTCTTATAATCAACAGGTCAGAAAACAAAGGCTATGAAAATAAATATGACCTTACGTGGTAGTGCTGTTACAGAAGGAGTAACTGCAAGCATTGTTGTCACATTTATTTACCCAGGCAGCATATCTCACAGCCCCTGTGAGCAAGGAAAAGAGTCCTGGTGACAAGACAGAGTCTCACATAAATGTTTTCACTAAACTGTAGATGAGGAAGAAGCAAAAGGTGCTTCAAGCACTGTTTGAAAAACTTCCAGTTGGAGATGTGTATCAGATGTTCATAATAAAAGCATGGGATAAAGAACAATGGAAATTTGAGGTGTTTACAATCACCAGTAGATGACCAAAAGCAGAGAGAAAGAAGGTAGGAACTGTTTGCTGTATCCTGACCATATTGAACAACAGACTTAGTGATCTGAGGGCCAGAGGAGATGATGCTGACCTAAGGACAGCTTGCAGGGTGAGAAAGATTAGCAGATGGATAAAATTAAAAGTATTGGTCCATAATAGGATTACTTAGGGGTAACTGACATCTGTGAGGGTTGGATGCTTTGGAGCATCCTTCAGCATGCTGAAATTTTCTTCATACAGAGACCAAGCATACAGTCTTTCCCCCACTGCCAAGACAATGTATATATTCACAATGACTGCTGTAGGCAGCCTGAAGTTTGCTGTCACAATCAGTTTTTCCTACTTTACACACTACAATCCTGTAAACCTGCCAATGGTTTAAATATCTCATTTCCAACACAACCATGTGTAGTGGTGGGCTGACCCTGGTTGGATGTCAGATTCCCACCAAGCCAATCAATTACTCTCCCTCTCAGCTGAGCAGGGGAGAAAAAATATAATGAAAGGTTGGTTGGTCGAGATATGGACAGGGAGAAATCAGTCACCAGTTACTGCCACAGTCAAAACAGACTCAATTTGGGAAATTATTACCAATCAAATCAGAGTAGCATGATGAAAAGTAAAACCAGATCTTAAAACACCTCATCCCTTCCTTCTTCCTGGGCCTAATTTTTTTCTCGATTTCTCTACCTCCTCCTCCCCCCAGCAGTGCGGGGACAGGGGAAATGGGGGTTGTAGTCAGTACATCACATGTTCTCTCTGTTTTGCTCCTTGTGCTCTTCCCCTGCTCCAGTGTGAGGTTTGTCACACGAGACAATGAGACACAGTCCTGGTCTTTCCCATTGGCTGCAGCTCCTCATGTCGTGCTCCAGTCCTGCATCCCATATGGGCTCCTCGTATGGGATGCAGTCCTTCAGGAACAGGCTGCTCCAGCAGTTTATGTTTTAGCAATATAAAAAATTTATTCCTCAAGCATTCAAGGAACTCTGGTCTCTTAGTACTATAACCCAATAGGACCTATTTCCAACAAACAAGAAAGCTTTTTCTTAACTCATCAAATGTTTACATTGAACAATGTTAAAAGAAGTGTTCATCATACAGGGATACAGTCATAGGGCAGTAATAGGGATACAGTCATAGGGCAGTAATAATTATACCAAGAAGTTTTGCAAGTTCCAGCATGGCTGTTTACAAACCTATTTTTAAAAACAAATACCTACTGAAGGTGTGTGCATGCTGAGGTATTTATTCCTTCATCTCCTAAGGAATATTAATGCAGGTTTTTCTATAGTACACTGAAGACCATAGGCAATTTTTGGAGAACACACCACTCAAATCTCATCCACAACTCAAAAGATACATACATAAAGATAAGTCAAAAGGAAGGAAGAAGGATCAGATGGATTCAGGGAGATAGAGGACAGAAATTTTCTCTTGTTCTATCATGAATCTAAAAGGGCATCATTCTCTGAAAGTTTTTAACAACAGTGGAGAAAAAGTGTATCTTCGGCAAAAACCTAAGACAAATTAGTTTCCTTAGTATCCAAATTTGGGCCAGCCAATTTTTTAAATCCCTCCCATAAAACTTAAAATGATTTGGATTTTTTTTCTCTTCCTGACCACTTTTGATTCTGAGAACTTAATGTCCCAAACAGCAGAGAGGGAGAGGAGGCTGCTGCCACCTCACCCAGGGTTTTGTTGTCAGTGGCTCACCCCAAAGGCAGTGCTGAGGGGGCTTGGGGCCAATTCTTTTTAAAGAAAAAACAGCTTGTTTTAAGCCAGATGATAAATTGCCCAGAGGCAATTTATTGCCTGGCCACATAAAGTGTGTGTGTTGGCAAAAGGGAGGACAGGTGGCATGTGTGCAGGAGCTGGGGGAAGTAGGACTTATCTCCAACAGGATATGAACCTTCTCATGGACGTGACCATGGAACAAGAGCCTAAGTTGTTGTCAAGGCAATGGAGTCATTGTAATTAAAGGTTTGTGTTTTTCATTGCAGATCTGGTTTGTCACTGGACTTCAGCACACAGAAACAATTATTTAGGTGTCCTGTTCAACTCAGAGGTGAATCATGGGTCTGGGACAAAGGGCAATGTACCAAATTTTGTCAGCCTGAGCTCAGTGTGTATTTGCACTTCACCTTTCAGATATCTATTTCTTGCACTTCCCCAAGAGGAAACATTGTCATTTATGTCCCCTCCTACAGCATTTTGGGTCCTTCTGTTCACTTTGACCCATGAAAGCAGACAAATTTTATGATAGCAGAACTTGCCCAGGAATACACAGGTCATGAGGCTCTGATGGATGTGGCCCCTATACCTTCCTTTTCCCTTGACCATGTGTCTGGAAACCTACAGGCATGGGCTGGCCTACAATGGAGTAGCTATTCTCTTTCTTCAACTGGTGTCCTTTTTGTAATCACATAGGAATTCAGCAACAGCTTTGTACACTTTCTTTTGGACTACAGCCCCATCCTCATTTAATTTCAGAGACTTCTGCATTGCAATTTGCATATATAAATGCACAGTTAATTACTGTTTAAATTAAGCACACAAAAATCAAGATGTGATGATCTATATTACCAAATCAGGTATAAGATTAACAGCTATTATAAAATAAATAGAATATATAGATAACTCTTACCATTTCAGTGGCTCATTTATAGAACCAATAATTCTCTGGGATGCAGAGAATATACAAATGGAGAACAAGTTGCTCATACTAAAGATTCAGTCCCATCCTTTGTCTTCTTTCCCATCAGGCTGCTGCCTAAGCACTCCAGAAATTTCCCATGGTTTATGACAATCCCGTATTTTACACCTTAAATTTTGTCATTTCTTTTGCTTAGCTAAATACAATTTTTAGTAACAATCTTTGCTAGGAAAAAAAAAAAGGACAGATCAATCAAAAAAATTTAGTTTTATTAACAATTTACATATTGATATAGTGTCTGTCTCTCTTTTCTATCCCTGAAGCAAAATAACAGTGAAATTATTAAGGTTATTGTCATATTCCATCCCCAGCAGGACTGCAGAAGTCTGTGGTCAGCCCTTTTACATAAATACTTCTCAGGCTGCTGCTCAGATCACTCTCTGGGGAAGCAGGGTTTAGGTCCCATATGAAGAAATGGGGATTACATGTAAAATTTCTACTGCCTAGATAATACTGAGTGTTGCATAAATTGTGGATATCTTCTCTTCAATAAAGAGCCAAAACTACTTGGGACACTTTTCTCATATATACAAATAGTTTGTGGATAACTAAAACAAGATTTAGGGGCAAATTCACTATCTGCAGTAAAAAAAGAAAAATTGCAATTTACGAGCTGCAGCTGTAAGTGTCTTGTGTTTTGTATGCCATGCTCCGTGATGCATCTGAGAGGAAGTGAAGATGTTTTCTAAGAACAAAGTTAATTATTCAGTCGCAGTTCTTAAAGTGATCAAAAAGAAAGGTGTAAGAGACTTCAGGTTTTTTAATACAAAAGAGCTGTTCTTTGAGGTACTGATCAAAGTAAAAAGAAAAACAAATTAATTAGGGATTGGTTTCAATACTATGCATAGGCTTTTGCTGAGACAGAATGGAATATTTTCCCAAGCAACAGCAGTGCCCACCAAGACAAATTATTTTATTAAAAACAACCTCCATGTTGCTTTGTTTTGTATTCGGTATTTTTAACTTTGAAAAAATCCCTAAGTGAATAACCAATTTTTTATCTTTGGGAAGATAAAAACCAAGCAGTGTCTGAGTGGTTCTTTTATTTAAATGAAATAAATGTAGCCGTCAGAGTGAATAAAAAAAAAAACCAAAGAAACAAAAAAAGAAAGACAAAATGAAGTAAGGAAAGGCTTTTAGTAGTATTAATATTATGTGTTTGCTTTGTGTCCATGCTGAAGAGCACAAGCCATGAAGCAATATCCCATTTTATGAGGCACAGTGCAATCACAAAAGAAAAGGACAGGGTGTGCTCCAAGGAGTTTACTGTTTAAATATAGCACTGCAGACAGCAGGCAAGTATTGAGTCATGGAGGAGGGCAAGGACAAGCAGCCCTGCACACCTAATGCCTGATGTGGCTGTACCAAAGGATACTCCAGAGAGACTCGTACAAGGGTATTGGGGAGCTCCCCTGGGCTGTGCTGGCCATGAGCTCACACTCAGAAGTTTTTGCTGAAAGATGTGACAAAAGGATGGTGGATGGTGAACATCTTTCAGGCCAGAAGAGAGATGATAAGAAGCGCTGGTTTTGAAGAAGGGCTTGTGAGTGAAGATAAGGTTTATGAAACAGGATAGAGGCAATGGAGAGGTCCTATGAACACAACTGTGAGAGCTGGAAACTATTTCTTTGCTCCTGGGAAATGAATGGAGGGCTCTCCCAGATCAGATATAACTTCCTCAAGTGAATGAATTTTCTTGGGGAGATCAAACAACCAGCTTGAATGAAGTTGAAAGCTTATTGAAAGGAAGCAAATGGCACGAGAACAGCCATGGATTTTGCTTTCTTGCCAACATATTTGGTGCCTTTCATTCAGGGTAAAACCTGACATTCCCAATTACCATTCTGTGTATGAACCTATTACACACACAAAGATAAAAATAAAACCAAAATATGCAGCTAACACTGTGCAGCTCCATTTTCCATCCAAACAGAAAGTGTTTCCAGGATGAGCTGGCCTCTGGAGTGGAGTGGCCCCCATTTGGTATCTCCCTCATACAGGTCCGGGAACCAGCTCACATGCAAGGGCAGTTGGTTGTCCTTAGAGGACTGCTAAAATGGGCACTTTGAAGCTGAAGGCAGGACCTGGCCTGCAGGCTACCTATTGGGACTGATTCAGAAGTTCTATGTGTGGTGTCTTTCCTCATTTGATCCAGAAGGTATTTAGCAAAATTAGCTTTACTCTTGTTACATTTTTGGAAATACAGAGGGTGAAAATTTAGGTAAGGTGTCCATGTCCACATGGGAATAGCTGGAAAAGCTAACAAACAGCTCAGTGCTCCCTAGCACTGAGTCCCACCTCTGGAAAATGTCCACAGCTGGTGACCACTTGCAAGAGCAGGAATTGGCTGAGCAGCTCTGCCCTGCCGCGGCTGCTGTGTCGAAAGCACTTCCCTCCCGTCCGAGCGGGGGGGAGGCGGCCGGGGCTAGCTCGGAGCACAGCAGCAGCTAGCAGCTAAGGGGGCACTACCCGGATCCGTCAGGGACGTCCGGGCTGCGCCTTCCTCGGCAGGACAGCAGCAACAGAATCGAAAAGAAGCGGCAAGGCGGAGAAGCCGAGAGAAAAGAGGGTCTTGACACGCCCGGTGTAGCTCAGTGGTTTTAATGTATCATTTCTCCACCGCGTCCAAGCGGGAAAAGACACCACGGCATCCAGACGGGAAAAGACGAGACAAAAGGGGGAGAAGCAGTATATAAAGGGGTGTACAATAACCAATCGGGGGAAACTGAGGAGGGGAATTCAACATGACTGACAGGGGTGGCAACAAGTGGTACACGAACGAAGGAGGGGTTCAGGGCACCTGCCCAATCACCCCCTGTGGAAGAGAGAAGTTTCTGGAAGGATGGGGGGGTTTCAGGAGATGAACGGGGCTCTGGAGGAGGGGAAAGGGGCAGTCGCCAGGGGAACGGGGGTGGAGACAAGGGCTTGGCAGCGAGCCCAGACAGGGAGGACACCATTCGAGGGAAGGGGGGAACCAGGACTGAACCATCGAACTGGGTATAGGGGTGTAACTGGGGGGAAGCATCACAAAACAATACAAAACAGGGAAGATAACTCAATTGGGAACTGAACACACACCACAACACTGCCCTGTCTTGCCTTCAAGTTAGATTTGGATCAACATGCTTATGCCAAAAGAAATTGGTGTCTTTGAAGGCATCCCATGAAAGGAACATGAAGCAGATGCCTTGTACATAAAAAGGGCCTAATTAATAAAATCATCCAACTGTTTATGTCTGCTATCTCCCTTCAGCTGTGATGGAAAGAAGACCTCAGCTGGTAACTGTTAAGAGTCCAAGAGAAGATCAAAGGAGTAGAAGAAAGGTAGAACCCCAGGATGGGTCTTCCTACTGCCTGTGCTGACACTGCTTGTGGTTATGTTTGGCTTTGGCTGGTGCAGTGCTGTCTCCTCTCCCTGTGAGATCTGAGGCAATCTGCTCCTTCACAATTCAGGTGGGACAGCCATCCCATGTCCCACCTTGGCAGCTCCCTCTGCATCTGCTGAGGTTTGGAAAGTAAGCATCTGCAGGGCATTGGCATCTCCCTGCTCCAACTCTCAAGTATGTCAACACAAGTGATCAATCCCCCACTGCTTTAACAGAAAAGGGGTTGCTGCATCTTTCCAGTGCTGGTGTGCAGGATGACAACAGTTCTCTGGTTAAATTGAGCGGAAGGAAGGAAGGAAGGAAGGAAGGAAGGAAGGAAGGAAGGAAGGAAGGAAGGAAGGAAGGAAGGAAGGAAGGAAGGAAGGAAGGAAGGAAGGAAGGAAGGAAGGAAGGAAGGAAGGAGGAAGGAAGGAAGGAAGGAAGGAAGGAAGGAAGGAAGGAGGAGGAAGGAAGGAAGGAAGGCAGGAAGGAAGGAAGGAAGGACCGGACGGAAGGAAGGAAGGAAGGCAGGCAAGGAAGGATGCCGGAAGGACGGAAGGAGGGTCAGGCAGGACGGACGGAAGGACGCGAAGGAAGGAAGGAAGGCCAGGACGGCAGGAAGGCAGGACGACCGGAAGGAACCGGCAGGCCGGAAGGACGAGGAAGGAAGGAAGGAAGGAAGGAAGGAAGGAACAGGATACAAGTGTGTTTGCAGCCACCAGGTGGGCTGACTTTAGCTTACATTCATTTTGAGTTATTTTTAGTTGCATATGCATTCCTGAGACAGGGGTGTTCCTAAAACAACTTCACTAAGTATAAAAAGGAGCCCAAACAGTGAGACACATCAGAGCTCAGCATCTTCTGCTATGTTAGTCCCCTCTCAGCCTCTCCCTCTGTCCCCAACCCTCTAAACCCACCACAAAAGCCATTTCTGAGGCTCCTCTGCCAGTACTGCAATTTTTCTGTGGACAAGGCAGCCCTGGTTTATGGCTCTGTGTTCATGTTTCTTCACACACTGTTTACATGGCATTAGCAACCTGGATTTATCATGCACTGACAAGCAAAGGTTGAGCCAAGAGCTTCCCTTGGCTATAGAACCCCTCTGGGTTTGATGCTTGCATCTGCATTGCCTTTAAGGTTATCAAAAAATCTCAGGGCTTTCTTCTGCTGTGATTCTTTTAAAGGTTGACAACATTTCCAAGTTTCTATTGTACAAAAGCCACTCCCCAAACCAAGGCTATTGTGAGGAGGTAACATAGCGTATGGAGCGGGTAAAGGAAAGTCTAAATCAGCATATCCAAGAGCTAATTAAAGGGGACATTGGCCAATACTGAGATTGTTGTCAAAACAGCAGTACAATTATTTGTATTTTAATGAAGAATCACCTGTTTAAATTGTCTCATTATAAATTACTATGTACCCATTTACATAGGAATATTTTTTTTTCTTAAGAAGACAATCTGCCTTTGAGCAAACAGATAAAACTGTTTTCTTTGAGTAATCATAAATCACCCTTCCACCAACCTTCTTTCTCCTATTACAGAGATCCTAACTCTGTCCTCTTTGTTATTAATAGATTTTTGCTGACTACTCCCTGTGCCACAGAAATCACAGAGATATAAAATCAACTGTAAATTACAAAGTCTCTCCATCAGCCATAAATGGACAATAATCTATTCATGGTAACATCTGTGTAAAGTGGCTTTCAGGAGATTTTTTTTTTCAGATTCCTCATAATATTTACACATTGAGTGCAGAAAAGTATTAAACAGACCTCGCTTCAGCAGCAAGAGCACGCCCTGCTCTAAGCCAGTGCCAGCTGAGTCCCACTGCGGGCAGGCTTGGCGTCAGCCAGGGCAGCAGGAGAGGTAACCCTGAGCTCCACTGATCTGAGATGGTGCTGAGAGCCAGGGAGCTCAAACCTTCCTACCAACAAATGGAATCACTGGCCAAGAGCTTCTCCCTCTCCAGCCTCTCTGGGTGTGGAGTTTGCAGCTGGGATAAGGGAAGCCTACAGTAGACTCAGCAAATGGTGGGAAAGCTTTGGCACTGGGAACATGCACTTTACCCAGGCCAGAGAGGAACAGCAAAAACCAAGGCTTCACACATGGTGAAGGGCTTGGCAGGTCTACACACTCCTGCCCAAAGCAACCCATGGAATGCACCGTGTTTGAAGAGCAATAGCTGTGTTGGGAAATATGGCTGGGTCTGGGAAGGATGGTGCAAGATCCCTGGTACTGGCCGGAGGGACTCCTCAGCAAGCAGGGCTGCTGGTGTGCTCTGTAGGGATTGGAGCCCAGCACCTCTGTGCTGCTGGGAGCCAACAGCCATGGAGAGGAATCAATCCTGCTGAGCAGACTTTCTGTGCAAGGGCTTTCACAGTCTCAGTGCAGAGAGGAAGGCATGGCACAGAGCACAATCGAGGATCTCCCTTAATTTCTTCTTTTCTGAGGACCACATTTATACTCAAGCATGTATACTTGCTGTCCCAAAAGCACCATGAGCTCAGCAAATCATTGACTAATAGAAAAGATCTGCTTAGGCTGGAAAAGATATCTAAGATCATTGAATCCAGTCACCAAGTCCATGACTAAACCATGTCTGTAAGTGCCACATCTACATGTCTTTTAAACAGCTCCAGCAATGGTGAATCAACCACTTTTCTGGGCAGACAGAGCTTGACAGCCCTTTTGGTGAAGACAGTTTTCCTAATATCCAATCGAAACCTCTCCTGGCACAACTTGAGGCAATATCCCCTCTCATCTTGTCACTTGTTACTTGGGAGAAGAGACCAGCACCAACCTTGCCACAACCTTCTTTCTGGTAGTTGTAGAGAGTGATAATGTCTGCCCTGAATCTCCTTTTCTCCAGGCTGAACACGGCCAGCTCCCTGAGCCTCTTCTCATCAAACTTGTGCTTTAGAAATAATGAACCAGCCCTTGCTGGAAAGAGTTTCTCAGAGGGAGACACCAATCCCCACCAACCAAGTGCTCCCTTAGGCACTTTCATTTCCTATAAACATTGCTAACTGCACTCTCCAGTCACCTTCCAGCATTCACTGGACTCGGTGTGAAAACTGTGCCTCTCCTGTGCCTCTCTCACGGTGGCTGCTTATGTTTGATCATCCCAAATAATTATGCTTCCTTAGAAAAGATCAACTCATCTTAAACAAATATCACGTTTCCCTGGTCTTTAAATTTTACTCCAGTCTCAGACCACAAAGCCATTCACCTTCTCTCTTTATGCCCCAGGAACTCTGCTGTGGACCACCTTTGGCTACCAGCAGGGAGGGCAGATAACCCCACAATATCACCCTGCAGTGTCTGCTTGTGAAAGATGGAGGAATTTAATTAACAACCACAACCTGCACTGGGCAGCCAGTGGGTGTGAACCTGCCATGTCCCTCCAGAGAGGAGAACAGCCCAGGGAGGCGACCCACACCAGTCCCAGCCGGTGACACTTTGTGCCTTGCAAAAGTGACGGGCAAAGGACTCACCAGCCCAGCCCTAAGGGAGTCACCAGAGAGAGGTGGAGTCAAATTCCTGTTGGCAGGAGTGAAGTACAGCTCCTTGGAATCTGGTCTGTTCTCTCCCATGGGGGACAGTGAGGCTGCAGCTCCTGCAGTAGCAGTAGCAGAAAAAATTTGCCACTTTTTTCCTTGGGCATTCTTTATGAAGACCTGAAATTAGATATTTGTCTTCACATCAGATGCAGAGAATTTTGTTTCTGCTCTTATTTGTTCACCACCAAAAGGAAAAAAAATAAAAATTAAAAAAAAAAAAAAAGGTAATGGGAAAAAATAAGCTTTGTTTGAGACCACATTGCTTAGGTTTTTTAGGGATTTTTTTAAATTTTGGCCAGTGACCCATAAATCAATTTTTCCTAAAGGCTCTATATGTTCCTGAGGGCTATGCATCAGCACCCACCCACCACCTGGATAATGAGATCAACTGCTTAATTTAATCAAATTGACAGAAACATGTTCAGACATAATGGGAAGAGGCTTTGTATGAGGTTGCATTACCAAACCTCTTTCCTGCTTTGTTCCCACTGCAATCCACTGCTCCAATTGTAATTCTGTAGCTCATGTCCCCACACCCACCTTGTGCTTCCTCTCAGCTTCTCACTAACCATTTTTTCCTGGGTTTCTTTCCTTCTCCCTGTGAGCCTAGGAGGCTTTAGCAGCCTGCCTAGCTCCACCTCCTTTTCTGCGTGCTGCTTGCTCTCCCTCCTCCCCCTCATCTCCAGGCATCTCAAAACTCAAGGCTTCTGCTTCTAGTATTTTGATTTCCTTTTCTTCCTCTTACCAGCTTCTCTCTCCATTGGGCATTAAATCCTCCACCTCTTTCTTAAGAGCAAGAGTTGCTTTTTTATTTTTCTCTACTTCCCCCTCACCTTCTACAGCCAAGTGTATCATTTGCTCAGTGAGATTTTCTTCCTGTTTTTTTCCTTTGTCTTCTTCTTATCTTTGGTGGAGGTGCTACCCTGCTTCCCTTTTATATCTGCTTATTTACTTTCTTTTCTCCAGTTAAAATGATTACATTTGCACCAACAAATGTGAGTGACCAGTCAGATCCCCATATTTTCCTTGCTCTCTTCTCCTGCAAGGTCCATTGATATCTCAAAAATTAATTAGTACTTTTTCTCCTTCCCTTTTTTTCATATCTATTAAAATTTCTCTGAAATATTTGTCAATGCCACTTTTAACCAGGATTTTATTTCTGGCTCCTCCACCGCCTTCCCTGTGCTCAGACAAAGGCAGTTCCATGATTGCAGTAATACTTCTGTAAATTCCTGGTAATTATCCTGTTTACTCATCCTTGCTGCTCAGGCAGTGTTTCCTTCTCGTTCAGAATAATTGTACATCTTCCTCCCCAACTGCTCATCTCCCATCTTTGACCACAGCTCTCCCCAGTCAAAACCCTGCCCTGGATTTGCCTTTCATGTCATGATCATAGCTGCTGTCCTTGTCTGCAGAGCAGTTCCCATTGCTCTGTGTGCTGCAGCCGCCTGCCAAAGCGCTCAGCCCTGGCACAGAGCTGTGCTCAGGGGTCCAAGGATCCCTTTTTGGTATTACAATGCATTTGTAGACAGTCTAGCATAAACACAGGGAAAACTGTGTTTATATTTTCAGAGAGGCATGTATAGTTAAATCTCTCTTTTATCATACCACCTTCTCTTCCATATGTAAATTCAGATAAATGCAGTTTATGGGTTCTTAATTAACACTGAGGTTGATTTTTTGTAGGTTTCTCTTTAGGAATTCAGCTGGAAGATAAATCTTCAGATATCAGAGACGGAGTGTTAGTTTATGTCTCACATCCTTTTATAAACATGGGTTTCACACTGCTTCCTCCAGCTATCCCAAAGAAGGATACAATACACAGGCTCTGTAACACCAGCAGCCTTAAAGGAGAGTGTGGTTGTTTTTACCCTTGGATGCCAGAGTCAGACATGATGCAGAAGAGGCAGGGCATGGGCAGCAGTATCTCCACTGCTTCAGGGAGAGCTCCTTCCCAATCTTTGGAGGCACTCTGGCCTTGTCCTGCATCTTTTGGGACCACGGGCTGAGGTGCAAAGGAAGAACTGGTCTTGTGCAGCCACAGAACCTGGACCCTTCTAAGAGAGTGAATTGGTACAATCCACAGCCCAGGCTCCCCAAAGGCTCTGGGGAAAGCTGGGGACAAATCTTCCTTAGCTGCCATTCAGTCTTGTGAAGAGAAGACAGGAGAAACTGGGAATTATATATAAAAATTAATTTTTAACCTGGAAATACCAAAGCAGAGAGAATTTTTTTTCTTCCATTAGTAGAAGATGCACCCAGATATGACAATGTTTCAAGGAGCTAGCTGCCACCTCTGAGAGCCTTGGAAATACTAGTAGTAATTAAAAATGTATTTTAACTATGTATGCAATTTATAGCTGAATAGCTTCTGAAATGTGGAATGAAGAACAATAAATGCAGGTTTCCCTGCAGGGAAAAGGTCTCTTCATCAAGGGATGATGAGCACATTTGATGTTTCAGCTTCCTTCTTTTAAAATGCCCAGTTGGGAAATTTGCCCAGATTGCTTTGTAAAACCAAAATAGTTCATCCACTTCAGGTAGAATTAATCTAAACACATACTTGAGTAGGAGAATAAAATCTAATTTGAAACAAATATATCTCTCTAACCTTTACAGTAATTATAAAGAATGAAAATAGATGGTAATTAATCTCAATAGTTTCATGTGCAAAAACAGAACCACTACACATCAGAATTTTAAAATATGCATTTTGAAAGCTTATGCATGTGCTTACAAAAGTAGCCACTATCCTCAAGATACTGATCATCCCCTCCTCCCCAAGAGCTGCCTGAATATTCCCTGTGCCTCACACCCACTTAACCAGGGTGCCAGTGTTTTTATCTCAACTGGAACCATGTATCACTGAGGTCTTGGGAACCATGTATCACTGAGGTCTTGATAACTCCCATCATTCTCAATTTCCCAGCCTCTCTTTATGCTATTTTACTACCACTTCAGCACAGAAAATGAAGCCTGCTGACATCCTGTGTGAAGGAAACACACTGCTGATCAACACACCAAGAAAGACAAGAGCTACACAGGTGCTTAAGGCAGCCTCTTGGGGTTTAAGTTATGCTGTATTGCTGGGGGAAAAAAAAAAAAACCTAAAATAATCGAAAAATCATGCAAATCTAATCTCATGTGAAATGCAAACCAGTCTTAGATTTTGTGCTTTTAAACTAGGAGGAGACATCCCACTCCCCTACAATGGGTCTTGCATTTGAAAGTACTGCTGGAACACCTGCCTTGTGGTACAGTAAGCACCAGAGCCCACAAGACATTGCTGACACCCAACAGCAAACATACACACTGGAGCTGTAAAACCAAAAGCCACAGCCCTAATGAGCCAGAGGAAGTGAGCACAAAGAAGAAAGGCATCACCAGCATCCCAGACCCCTGCAATGCTGCACAATGCTGTCTTTGTTATGAGTCGCTGTTTCATCCCTCCTTCCACTGAATTCAGAGGGATTTTCAGTAGGAGAAGAACAGAGTTCTTTGCAGAGCAGAACCAAAATCATCCTCCTTCTTGCCCAGAAACCACTGCTGTGCTGTGGTTAAGATAACAATTAGAACCTGAGGACAATTAAATACTTGCAAGAGGAGTTCAAATCTAACTCCTGTCTCTAAAAGCAGACAATCTGCTTATGCAGAAGTACAACACACTAGATGGGAAAAAAAAAAAACAAAAAAAACCCCAGATACTGAAAATCTTGTTCTTGATTTAAAACATGTAAAAACTAGAATTGTCCTTTATTTTAAGAGGTTGGCGTTCACATGCTCCATGGTTCTAAGGGTTAGGCATGCACTTCCCCCCTCCCTCTCTTAATGAAAATTGATTCTCATATAATGATAGAGCTCTTGGCACTACAATGTGAAAATAATATTTTGAGGGGCAAGTTGGTATTATTGGAAGCAGCAGCATGACAATCATCCACACAGACCTGCTCACTGAAGTTGCTATGAGATTCACTGAAAATGCTGATCATGATTTCCTTGGATAACCAGAGTTCCTTGTGAGACTTCAAGGGAAGTCTTCCCTCTCTCACCAGTCCCTTGCCACAATTAGGAGTTTGTCAATATATCACAATTTGAGTTTTGAGTTTCTGTGCTGAACTAAGAATAAAAAAATAACCCTCCATTTTTACTAAAATGAGTAAGAATTTCTCCTGGAATGAAATGCAGGCCCTATTTCCAAGAAATGCACTCTTCTTTAGAAAGAGCAAAACATTGACAGGGACTTGCTCCAAGAAGTCTTATCCTTTGCACATCCAATGAAAGGATAAAATACTGAAAATGCTTCATATTAGAGCCAAATTTGTTTGAAGTACTTGTTGCCAAGAATACTCAGACTGAGTGCATCCCTTTTATTGTTCTTGGCACAAAGGGTACTTCCATTCTATTGCTATTGTTATTTGAGCATTCTGAAACAAGACATAAAGTAATACCAAGTCTAGCTCTATGTTACTTCTCAGCAATGCTGTTGCCATAGCAAGGTTATACTTGGATTTCAGTGGGCACACAAATTGAAACCTACTGGCTTTTGAAGTCAGTTCAGCATGTTTACAAGTTCTGTGTCTGCCTTCTGGATTCCTTGAAAACTTCAGGAATTACACAGTCTCATTTTTCTGTATCATCAGTGTTTTTCTGATTGTATAAGAAAACAAGATATTCATTCACTATTTGCTTTCTAATAGAGAATAAAGAGTGAAAATTACAATGTCTAATATCTCATCAAATGTGTAAAAAAATCCAAAACCTGATTTTTTTTTTACCCATTTGTAGCATTAATTTCTTAAAACAGTATGTTATTTTCAGAGACTAGGTACACCATGACTTGTAATTAAGATATTTGATTAAAGAGGTGTTACAGTCACCACAAATCAAATCTGTCTTTATACACACACACATATATCTCTACAGCTATTCATCACCAACTATTTCAGTCAAAACATTTCACACATTACAAGGATTCTACAATGTGTTTTGTTTGTGCCCTGGTATGTGAAGTATATACTGAAGTATTTTGGGCTTTCATTATGTGAAAAATTGTTACTTTTTCAACTTTAAAAATTTTCAGAGAGGGATTTCATCCAAATTGCAATGTTTTATAATTAAAAGCTGGAAATATCAAAATAGCAAATGGAAGAATATACATGGTTAGATTTTAGATGATTGTCTACTTATAAATAAAACCTTGACACGCTCCTAAAATACTTTTAGGCAATGTGGACCATTAGTGTTTCAACTATAGCAGACCTTGAAAATCTTATTAAAAAAATTTGCTAAAAGGTGTTGGGGTTTGTACTCTCTAGTTTTTAAATCAAGAAATTCATTCTTGTTCATCCTTGTGTCCAAGCTTTCAACTGCACAACGATTCATTTTCTCTGAAGTTAAGAAAACAGAAGAATTCTCTCACAAACAAAATAAAACATAAATTCTGATGATAAATCCTATTTCTTTGGAACTTAAGTCTTCAGAGAAAGAACACTATCAATTAGAGGTGAGTGGGAGAGCAATGGCTAGTCCTTTCCTCTCCAAGATTTATGGAGGATATAAACATGGACATGCCATAAATTAAACAGAGTTTTCACTCCCAGTTTCTGTAATTTTGTTCTTTTAGATAGGAAACCCTTTTCTCATCTTGCTAAGGGATTTCTGAAATGCAGATCACACCACTGTTTGAGTGTCAAATATAATACTGTCTCATGGGATTATCATCACTGGAGCCTGCCTTTCACCACCCTGAGCACTGGCACATACTGTACTGTTGTGGTTGCTTTCCCATGGATTTTTTCCCTTGTTCCAAGTTATTGCATCTAAAACCATACTCTTGAAGGGCAGGTTTGGCTTTGTCATATCTAGTGATGACTTCCCAGTAAGGCATTGCACAGGCAAGAGCCAGCGACCAAGTACACCTTATCTCCGGTGCTGAGGAATTTGGCCTTGAACAGCGGGAGACGATGTACAGCAGCAGCAGCAGCAGTGGGGATCAGACTGCAGAGATGGACAAGGACTGGGAATCAAAACAGGAAAGAATTGTGTTCCTTGATGCCACCATTGCATAAATCCCTTGTGTCTCTATTTTGTTTAAACTGTCTGAGAAGTGTAGTCAAGTGTTTGGGTGACAAGTTATGGGGAATTACTGCTGCAGCCATGAACCCTTCCTCACCCCCTCCTTGCCACACCCTCAAACCTCAGAGCTTGTGCAGCGACCACAGTGGCTTTCCTGTGTTTAGCTCAGAGGTACAATGAGCACTCAATCAGGTGAACATCTCAGGCCTCTTTCCTGAGCCACTGCCACCCCTGGGTGTCACAGTGTCATTAGTGTGCAGACAGAAGGCAATGCCTCTCACTAAGAGCCCCTAAATTCATTGCAAGTGTGGAAAAGGAAAAGGCACATACAGCACAATATAAGCATGCAGGAAACTGGGTAACTACAGACTGACAACCAAGGAGGACACAGGAGCAATGAATCATTCAGTGATACATCTTCTGAAGAAAAGTCTTTGGGAGTGTGGCAACACCCAGAAAACCTCCTGAACAAATACCAGTGCCACCTCAGCTGAAAGTAGTCTGGCAACTGAAAAACTCAAGAGACATAGGGACACAAGTGTCAGATCTTGTAGAAACAGATCCACAGGATACATTTGCTTTTCTCTTTCAGAACCTTTGGAAAGACAGCTCACCAAAACTGCAGTTGCACAGAATGAAATTGAAAACACTAAGATTTGTGTATGGTACTGGACAGGATTTTAGGAAAAAAGGAATAGGATGTGGGGTGTACTGTCTGTATTGCATTATGCATCCTACCACCATTGAGCAGATGGAGGGTAGACTAAAGGAAAATATATATCCCAACAGCTGTTACTAAAACCCCAGACAATGTAACAGCCTGGAAAAAAGTCTGGGATAGGAGGAAAGCTGTTTTTCTGGGAATGCTTTGTCACCACAGTATAAACATGTTGGCTTTGGGTAATATGCAACGGAATTGATTTAAGGTGAACCCAAAGGGGACTGGAATTGGCAGTTTAAACCAGGAGGGGTTTTGGAGTTGCCACCATCACATCACCATCTGTGGAGCAGGCAGGGGTGTTGAGTGACAACCCAACAGTCCAACCTTAATGTAGATTCTTAGGGCTTGCTCTGCACAAGGAAAACAGAGCAATGACTGAACTGGAGCCTCCAGCTAAGAAGAAAGGATCCCAAGTGAGAAATACCAAGTCACTAAAAATGTCCCTTGTTGTTAAGGGTTTGGGATTTAGAGCCATGTCTACGAATAATTTTGCTTCCAGTCTTGAAACTTGATGCCATGACTTCAGCTGACACCAGAAGTGAGGTCAGCAAAGATTCAAAACATTTAAGCCTGCTCTGTTAAGAAGCAATTTATCCTGTAAAGCTGTGCATCCATGCCATGAGGTGCATCAAATTTGCTTGTCAAGACTAGGGTGGGAGAACATTTGGTCGAGTTAAGAGGGGAAAACCCTTCAAGCATTCTGCACCCAGTACACTTCTGGATATTGGCAGACAGCAGAGGCACATGGCAATGGAGAAAGAGCTGGGCAAACCTCTGAGCACCTCACCAGGCTGCCTCTGAGACCTCACAGGATTTTTGTAGCAGTGTTTTACACCTTCTGCACAAGAATGAGATGAGCAAAAGTTCATATCCAGCGATCAAAGCTTTTATGTATGACTGCAAAATTTTGACAACTAAACTGAATATATCCACAGCTCCCACTAGCTAACTTTGTAGGTTGAAGTGGGAATTATGTCACTGCTACATTTTTAAGTCCTGCTTTAGTTAAGGTTCTCCAGCAGTGCTCAGAAATTCAGTGTATTCCAACAGCTATCTTTAAACTTTGGGTTATTAAAAACTACCTAAGCAACTGGGCTTCAGTTTTCTTGTAGGAGGTATTATGGGAGGCAAGAACTAAAAAATCTGTGGGAAGCCACACATGAGCCTATAATCTCCTCATAACACAGCCTTCCAGCTGTTCTCACATCACATTAGATGGTGGGTTTTGGTCTTTCTGGTCTGTGAACTATAAATGGGTCAAAACTTTCTCACAAGATGCCCTATACCCAATGCTTTGTGGATGCAAGACCAGAGGGGTGTGAGTGCTGAGGAAATACTTGCCTATTCTGACAAAAAAAAGGAGATGTACTGGAAAAGCAAAAATTGTTGCTCTTTGTTTCTGATAGATGTATCCACAGACCATCTAGGTATATTCAAAGGTATTTGGTTTATCATGGAATTGTACTTTGGTTATTTGTTCTGCTGCTCAGTGCTTTTGGATCCTTCTGCTGTAGGATCTGTCCCTAGAAAACAGCAAGCTATTTTTATCTCTGAGCTAGACAAAATAATTCTGCTGGGGGAAAATGAGGATGGCTGAGAGGCCACTTAACAGAAGGTAGGCGAGATGGGGCTCACATTGCACATTTGGACAGCCTGTGAGCTCCACTGTGCTTACAGGTACCAGCATGGGGAAATCTGGGTTCTGAAAGATGTCTTGAAAAGCCTCTGCACCAGAGGCTGCTGAGGGAATAATTCACTGGCTGTGCTGAGGTCTGCAAAACTAGAAAAGGGGACACTGACCTACGCAGGAATGTAAAGGACACTGGGGCTTCCCAAGCAAACAAGAAATCCTATTTTATCCCTTCCCATTCTTTGAAAGCAGAAGAAAAAAATTAGACTAGCAGAAAATGGTTGCCACTAGTAACAAGGTGTTTTAACATGCTGGTGGTTTCAATAGTAGTGAGAGCTGTTGAGCACAGTTTTATGGGGACATTTATTCTGTCTGGAACACAGCCACAGCCCAAGCATCAGCTCTGTGGGATTTGTAAAGACAAAAAGAAAGCCCATGCCTTTAGTTACTGTGTGAGACAATTTGCATTTATCACCTTCTCCCCCATTGTGGAAGGGAGGAAGGGAGGAAGGGAGGAAGGGAGGAAGCGAGAGGAAGGGAGGAAGGGGAGCGGAGGGCGACGTGAGATGGGAGGGCAGGTGAGGGAGGAAGGGACGGGAAGGGAGGGATAGGGAGGAAGGGCATGATGGAAGGGAGGGAGGAAGGGAGGGATGGGAGGGGACGGGCAATGGGACGGGAGGAGGAAGGAGGCAGGAAGGAAGAGAAGGACAGGGAAGTGAAGGAGAGGAAGGAAGGAAGGGAAGGCACGAAGGAAGGAAGGGAAGGAAGGACGGTGGCAGGAAGGAAGGAAGCCGGAAGGACGAAGGAGGACGGAAGGAAGGAACGGAACGGCATAGGAGGACACGGAAGGAAGGAGACGGAAGGACGGAAGGACGAAGAGGAAGGAACGGAAGGAAGGAAGGACTAAGAGGACAGCGAAGGAAAGGAGGAGGCACGCGACGGCAGGAAGGAAGGACCACAAGCGAAGGAAGGAACAGGAAGGAAGGAAGGAAGGAAACGAGGAGGAAGGACAGGAAGGAAGAGACGCGGAAGGAAGGAAGCAAAGCGAACAGGATAGGAAGGAAGGACAGGAAGGAAGAAAGGGAAGGAAGAGGAGCAGGAAGGAAAGGAAGGGAAGGAAGGAAGGACAGGATAGGGAAGGAAGGTAAGGATAGGAAGGAAGGAAGGAGGAGGAAGGAAGGAAGAAGGAAGGAAGGAGGAACCGAGGGACAGGACAGGAAGGATAGGACAAGGTAGAGGGAAGGAAGGAAGGAAGGAAAGGAAGGAAGGATAGGAAGGAAGGAAGAGGGAAGGAAGGAAGGAAGGAAGACAGGGAAGGAAGGAAGGAAGGAAGGAAGGAAGGAAGGAAGGAAGGAAACGGAGGAGGAAGGACAGAAGGAAGGAAGGAAGGAAGGGGAAGGAAGGAAGGAAGGAAGGAAGGAGGAAGGAGGAAGGAAGGACAGGAAGGAAGGAAGGAGGAAGGAAGGAAGGAAGGAAGGAAGGAAGGAGGAAGGAAGGAAGGAAGGAAGGAAGGAAGGAAGGAAGGAAGGAAGGAAGGAAGTGGTGCTGTGGTTGCTCAGAGATGTAGAGCACCATAGCTGGTCACCAGCACACACCTGTGCCTGGAGTGGAGGTTGGTCCACTAATGTTGTTCCCCTGATTCCAGCTGGGCTGGGGAAGAGGACCAAAGACATGTCCCTTGATATTTCCTTGCATGGCTCCTCAGCAAAGGCCAGGAGCCCCAAAGGAGTGCCAGAAGAAGTGTGCCCCTCCCTACTGTTCAGGTAGGGTGCTTTACTCCCATCAAAGATTGATTTGAGCTGTCTGCGTTGGAGACACTTGTGCCATGCTAACCCCAGGAATTTGTCTGGAGCTTCAAGAGCAAGGCCATAACCTTCCCAGTTAATTGAGGCTCCATTTAGCAGCTGGCAGCCTCCTGGTACTGCCGTGGGTTATGTTACTTCTGGTATAATGACAGTTCTCTTGAAGCACAGTTAATGGGTTTCATCAATTTCTCAGTTGCAAACCCACTGGTCTTCTGGGATGCTGATGTCCTCAGAAGAGAACAGTAGGAAAGGGAAAAAAATAGATAAGAACAGCAAAGGCTGGGGAAAGCAGGAGTAGTCAGGTTTCCCAAGAAAGATGATGATGTAGGTGACTGAGAAGGAAGAAAATAGTCACAAAGAACTGAGGTCTGGCAGTTGCAAGGAAATACAAAAATGCAGCAGGTCTCTTGTACAGCAGGAGACACATTTGGGAAGTTGCAGTATTAGTAACCACATGCTGAAGTAGGTCACTACATGAACATCAGTCATTGCCTTTGGGCCCAACTCTGCTATTTGCACTGGCACAAGGAGCAGGCACCAGTGAGTAAGGGGGTGCAATACACTGTCAATACTATCACACCCTCAGATGCTGTCCTCATCTCTGAGATCAGCCAGCCTTTTCTCTGGCTATGCCTGCACTGGTCATCTGTTCTGGGTCTGAGTTTGTTCTCAGCCAGCACCCTCTGCCACCTGTGCCGGTTTGTGAATACTGAACTCCAGACCTGCCTGGTGTGGTGAAACCTTAAATACTTGCATTATGCTATCACATGCTTCCAAATTTGCCTTTATGTAGTCTAGACAGACTGACATCAGCTGGATTGAATTAAAGTGGTCTACCATGAGATGTCCTAAAACTTGGGTCTTCATAAGCATTGCCCAGATGATTTGTGTCTAAACTGCAGCTACCAAGTTGAAAAGAAAATGGACGGCAAATATGGTTGAAACTCTGTAACATGAAATTCATGTTTCAACTAGCCCCAAAATAATCACTGGTGTGTGAGATGGAATTCTGTGCACAAGAAGCCTAGAGCCAGAAACAGGATGTGCTCTGGGCTTTGCAAACCCATACAATTTAAAATGAATTTTCATAAGCATTTCCAACTTTCATGGGAGTAGTAGAAGACTGCTTTGTCACCAAAGGTCATCTGCACTTCCCCACAGGTTCTAAGGTCTGGGGAATCCTGATCTGACCTAATTTCAATTGTTCAAAACTGTGCATAGAGAAAAGCAAATTGTGTCTCCCTACATTTTTCCTGCGCCTTCTCCCTTTCTATAGCCTTGCTCCTCATCAAAAAAAAAAAAAAAAAAACAAACAACCAAACCACACACCCATTCTCAAACCCTATAACCATGTCAATGAATCCTCTAATATAGATGTTTTTATACATGCAGCAACTCCCTTCTTCTCATGTAATTCTATTCTGGGAAGCTGCCTAGCTTTCATCTTCATGGGCACGGTTTAGAACTGCTGGTTGCAGTTCTAACAGGAACCCCCTTTAAGTGGAAACAAGCTCTGATGTTCAGCTCCCATAGCAGCAAAAAGCTGCTTCTCTGCATGACTCTCTCATCTCCTGGGGTGCCTGCTGCCCAGACAGATTCCAGACAACTGTCTCCAGCCTGCTGCTCCTGTTCACAGGCAGGGTCTGGCTCCCTCCCAAGCCTTGTCTTGTCTGACCCACGACTGCCAGCTCTGGGATTTTATTGCCAGGATCATGGTATTTGTTGTTTTTCTTTCTGTCCATGTTCCTAGACTGAGAAAACTTATTTGTCATTCAAAATTAAAATGAGATTTTGTTCCTCCTGAAGGCAAAGAAAATCTTGAAAAGCATGATATTTTGTGACTTGTATAAGTTGCAGGTACATATATATTTTTAAACATTTTGAGTTTTTTTAAGCCTATCTTGTGATGGTGAAAAGTGAGCAAAATTATTTACACATTAATTAGCAATTCTGCTGACATGAAATATTATTTTCTTTTCTGGCACTCCAGATATTCTGTAGCATTTTGGCAAGGCAGGAGCTGCAACTCTGATGTGGTGGTATTTTACATTCCATGCCCATGAAACAGCCCTACACCATGTAGGAGGACAACAGCCCTGCAGAGCCACATTTCAGACCACCTTCTCTCAGGGAAGAAATGTCATGGGAGAGGGGGAAGGCTAAACATCAGCAAAGAGGTCACAGCAATCCTTATATCCTATCATGTGTGCTAGAGCTGTGCCCCACACAAGGACCCTCCTGCCCAGCTGACCTGTTCATGTTTCACGAGCCCTTTAGGTAGGCACTTACACAGCCCTGCACTAGCAAGAAAACCATGGAGATAATAATTAAAAATAAATTCTTTCCAGTGCTCATTGATATATTGTTCTGCATTTAATAAAACAAGTTACTCAAATAATGAGCAAAAAAGTCTAAGTGGCTTTCACCTCTATTATCTTTTCTGGAATGGAAGCTTTCAAACCTTTAGTTTAATGAAAGACTGTTTGCAAAAATAAAAGATGGTTTTATAAAAATGTCAACAAAATAAGTCATGCAAAAACAACAGGCTGCTTTGTGCTTTTCTTTTAATGGGACATTTTTCATTAAGACAAACTTATTTTTCAAGATCATTTCAGGCAGCTCTCCAAATTCCAGGAGGTTTTGTTTCATTCCAATTGTTTCAAGTAGTCAATGATCCTGGAAATTATGATTTTTTTTTTTTTTTTTAATAGGAAAGGGACTTTTACATACAGTGAAAATATGGAAGAGGAAGCTGGACATGAGTTAAAAGACAATGATATAAGTGTCAAGCCAAATCAGAAGGGTACAAAATCACTAGGGAATTATTAAGACACCTGGTGTGATAGAAAGGTTTCCATTAGATACTGGACAATGAGGTGAAATTTATGTGCAGACGGAAGTAATTTATGCACATTTGTTACACAGAAGATCATTATTTATCGCTAATAAATGAGCACATTTGATGTATCTAGTCAGTATTCAAATACTTAATATGTTTTAAGAGCACCTAGGGTATATTCTCTGTAGCACAACTCACTGCAATCAGGAATGCTGTCAAATTACATGGAGCTGCATTGAAAGGCTGGATCATAAAACAAAGGTAGTAGTAAAGCAGATGGAACCATTAAAAAAAAATTGACAAAAATTTCCTCCGCTTTCTCCTCTATCTCTTTCCACTTGTCCAGAAATAAGTATTGAGATTTTTCTGTTCAGAATCATTAATTTTATCATACAAGATGAGAGGATAAAAAGCTCCAAATGACATTATGGTCACAACGTACAGATTTTACAATATCAAAGATTAGCACCATCTTTTTTTCATTGTGGATTTCATAAAGTTATAGAATTGCTTGGGTTGGAATGGACCTTAAAGGTCATCTAGTTCCAATCCCCCTGCCATGGACAGGGACACCTTTCACTATACCAGGTTGCTCAAAGCCTCATCCAACCTGTCATTGACCACAGCTCTCTGGCTGCATTTATCTGGCCAATTCCTTATTCATCAACCAGTCCACCCCTTCAAATTCACATCTCTCCAATTAAGAGATAAGGATGTCATGTGGGACTGTGTTGGAAGCATTACAGAATTCTAGGCAGATGGCATTGGTTGGTCTTCCCTTGACCACTGCAGTCACTCCATCACAGCAGTCACCAGGCTGGTCAGGCATGATTTGCCCTTAGTGATTTCTCAGATCACCCCTCTGTCGTGCATTG
This sequence comes from Serinus canaria, assembly GCF_022539315.1. NCBI lineage: Eukaryota > Metazoa > Chordata > Aves > Passeriformes > Fringillidae > Serinus > Serinus canaria. Next base: position 13,567,589 of record NC_066314.1, read on the forward strand.
CTTCCATGAGGACTTGCTCCGTGCTCTTTCCAGGCACAGAGAAAAGGCTCACCAGTCTGCAGTTCCCTGGGACTTCCTTTCTCCCCTTTTTAAAAACAGGACTGATGTTTCCTTTTTTCCAGTCTCCAAGAGTGGCCTGACTGCCATGACTTTTCAAATATGACAGAGCACCTTGGCAATGCCATCAGCCAGTTCCCTCAGGACCCTGGGATACATTTCAATACAGGAAAATTTGCCCCCGTATTGTTTCTAATTATTTCTCTCCCTGTTCCTTCTCTTTTTATGAGTAGTTAGGATGCCTTTAAAGGACCATGTTCCAAAACATCTTTCATCTGTGCTTGCTTGTGGAGGATGTTGTTCAACACAGTTAACCTCTGTAAATCCCTTCCAACCTGAGTTATTTTGTGTTCCACAGGCACAACTTCCTGAGCAACTGGTATATCTTTGGGGAAAAAAAATAGGCTGGGCAGCTCTTAAAAGATTTAAACGTTGAGTTTCTTGAAAGATCTAGGAATGAAAATAAAATCTGACTATTCCTTTAGTATAGCCTAAGCTACAAAGTACTGAGAATTTCTATGAAAAACCACACCTGACATTTACAACCACATTAAAGCCCACTCAGAATCAGCACTGCACTGTTTCTGTCTGTTTACAGGATAAGGTACTCTGTGTTTTTTCCTGGGAAAAGGACTTAACTGGAAGGTATTTTGTGACTGCACTGTGTGACCCTTCCTGCTGAAGGCCACTCAACTGCACTTCAGTATTTCTCCGAAGAAAAAATATTGGGTTTACGATTTTCTGCCTCTTGTTGCTTCCTCTCTCAACTGTCACCATGAAAGTAAAAGAAAAACTGGATACTCATTCCTCTGGAAGAGCTGAATTCCCCTCACAACCTCCCAAAACCAAAAGTGCTATGTGATTATACCACAACTTTTTAGTATTAGTGGATTTACCATGAGGCAGAAGTCTATAGAAACCTTATTTGAAAGGGGTTTCTGGACGGGATAACCATTAGGAAGTACACAAGGTAAATTCCAGGAGGGATTTCTGTGGCCTTGGGAAAGTTTTGTTGACCTATGAAAATATGGGGCATTTTTAGACTATATGTGGGACATTTTTAGAATATATGTTCCAATGGCATTGGACAGATAAAACTAACAACAGTAGCCTCTTTAGGAGAACTGATTTGGGGGCTGAGTGCATGTATGCATGAATACATACATACACTATTATTGATTACAAGCTTCCATAATTATATATACTACCTGTAAAATTTAGCCCTTGCTATGCATAATTATATATGTAAACTTAGGAAATCATTGCTATTTGAAACTTTAATGCTTTGAATTCTGTAATCCTTCCAACACAGTCCCACATAACATCCTTTACACCGGAGCTTGTGAAGAATGAAGAGGATAGGATAGGATAGGATAGGATAGGATAGGATAGGATAGGATAGGATAGGATAGGATAGGATAGGATAGGATAGGATAGGATAGGATAGGATAGGATAGGATAGGATAGGATAGGATAGGATAGGATAGGATAGGATAGGATAGGATAGGGGATAGGATAGGATAGGATAGGATAGGATAGGATAGGATAGGATAGGATAGGATAGGATAGGATAGGATAGGATAGGATAGGATAGGATAGGATAGGATAGGATAGGATAGGATAGGATAGGATAGGATAGGATAGGATGATCTATCCCACACTTTCTGCTCTATTTCAAGAAAACTTGCATCACTGGTCCCAAACTGTGGCACAAATTCCCTTTAGCTGAGTAGACACATAGGCTTAGAGGGGGAAATTGTATTGTGCCAGCTTCCTATGTAATCTGACATACAGTTAATTCAGAAAGATACGTTCTTTTTTCACCATTTACCTTACAGAGACATGGGATAAGTTCAGTTATAAATGACTTTAACAGTTCTGGGATGTATAAGGTGGATGGTTGTTATTTCAACCACTCAACTGGAAAGGAAAAACAATAATAACATGCTACCTCCATTTTAGAATTTTTAGGAATTCTCAGGGAGATGGAAAGATACTTCTTTTTCTAAAATATTTTAAAAAGGCATCTTGGATCACACAGACTCAAACACAAGAAACCCAGAACAATGAGAGCAGTTCAAGAGACTGGCTTTCCTTTGACACTATCATCTCATAACTTCAACACTATCAATGCTAATCTTCTATAGTCTCAAATAAAGAGGCTGAAAGAAAACCAAAATGGAAGCTTTCTTAAAGCCCAGCAGAAACACAGACAGGGAACACAGACTTTTCTGTTTGGCTGCACACCTGTTTGAGTAAAAATGCATGAATGAAGGCCCACTTCTTCTATCTCCCATAATGTTGAGTACTACTAAGCAGTTTCATGAGGAGTTTTACAATAAATAAATGGATAAATAAGACTCTATTCCTGGAATCAACCCTGGAAAACATTTAAAAAAAATACTGGCAAGAATTTTTTTGTAATTTTATGAAGATATTTAAGTATTAACACTAATGAGATATATATGTGTGTGTGTGTGCGTGCTTTATTTTTACAGTATTTAAAAATTGCTTTGCCTTGATTAGGGATAAGACGTCATCCAAAATGCTCCTACATAGTCCTACAACCACATATACTGGATGCCTCATTATGGATCAGCAATAAACCACCAGGAGCACTCCAACATTTGGAATCACCACCTGAGCAGATTTCCTACCAGAGAATACTCTGGGATGGGTTTGCCTCAGTCTTTTTGGTTAAGGCAGTTATGCTCACCTAAAATAAATAGTGGATGAAGAAGCAAGGGTGTTCCCTAAAAACTGTGATATTCAGTAACCTTTTCTCACTTAGGGAGTATTTACTGTACAGAGTTAAATGGTTCAAACTCTTATAACATGGTTCTCCATAACACAGAACTTCAAAGTTCACTCTTCCAAATGTAACAAAGGGGGCACTGAAATTTGTGTCTTTGAAGTCTAGGATTTCTAGGATCTACCTTCTTTCTTGGTATGAATTGCCTCATTTCCATGAGGTATTTACATTCACTCTTGTCAATCCAGTCCTTTGCTTCCAGATTTCCTGTGTTTATAGACACAAGCAAAACCTGAGCATTTCAAATCAAATAAAAACTTTTGTTCAACCCCAAATCACTGGTTTTCACTCATACATACAAATCAAAATTTTTGTGTTGGTCCATTGGGCCAAAAGGAAATAGAGACACTTTCTGTCATTCTGGGTTCATAGGCGTGCACACTTTGGGCTTGAAGTACAGCATTGAGCCAACACATATTACCATAAGTCAACTATTTTAAACGGCATAAAGAGGCCAGGACTCCGCCTTGCTGAAGAAGCAGTAAGTGAACAATTACTTGGGATCAATGCTGAAATCTTCAAACCAGATTCACTCTGCCTTTTGCTTCTGATAGGCAAGGAAATACAGGTGCACACAACATTCCCTACCCCTTCAACACAAAATCCAAGTACTAGAATTGCCTTTTGCAAATGCAATGATGCTCTGCACAGGGTTTGGGCATATTAAGACTTTTTGTTTTTTAAAGACCAGCAACAGAAGGTTTCAGATACCAGTTGTACACTTAGATCCTTTTGATGCAAAAACTTTTATGTAACAAAAGAGTTTGGGAGAACTCTTGCACTGCATTCTCCGTTTACTAGCTTAGTCCTGAACAATGTATTTGTGCAATGACTCAGAGGAAGGCACTGTCTCTTGAATGTAAAGACTACACCAGGCAACAAGCTAGACCAATGGTCCCCTCAACTGACATCTGGAGCCATCAACCAACTCTTTTTGGCTCTGTGACATTTTGAAGTTCAGTAACCTTTGAGTGACTGGTTGAAAATTCAGATCTAGAAAAGAAAATAGCTCATATTATATAGTATAAAGGGAGCTCATAAGGGAGGGAACCAGCAACAGAGGCTACCACAAAACTCCTGTTTAATATGAGACGATCCATGCTGACTAAAGTAGAATGGGCATTGTACACTGGATTTATTCTGGACCTGAATTTTGTCAGTTTCAGAATTAGCCCCATGTGACAGGATGTTGAAACCACTGAGTTAAATCAAGCATCTCACACTGCTCAGAGTGGCTGCAGTGGCTCCACATGGAGTCAGACCAGAAGTTTGTCTGATCCATTACGCTAACTCCAACTCCACACATATATGTAGAATACAAAAATAGTATCATCCCTTTTCATTAAAAAAACCTGCTGCTATCATGCTTAAAATTATCTAACTCAATATTGTGGCAATACTGCACACCCCTTCCCAACCTTCCTCAGATCTGGTCTACAGCTAGAAGTTTGAACAGAAGCCAAACCTAAAACTGAAGACTGCTTGCTTAGTTTCCTCAGATGACCACAGAGAGGTAGGTACAAATAGCACCTTTGAGAAGGAAAAAGATGGGGGGAAACTGGACCACAGACAATCCTGTCCTGGATTGCCACAAACTGCCATGAATACGACCATGAAATAAGCTGGTCTAGCTTCCCTGTGACCTGCTGGCTTTCACACCCCATCCTGTACTCAGAACCTTTGCCGAGCCATTTCAGCTCATTACATCACCAGAAAACCCAGCTAAAGATTTCCCATTCTTAACTGACTTCACAGACTGAAATAGCTCAGTTAATAATCTGTAAATGCAGCTGTCAGAGGAGTTCAGACCTCAGTGAAATTTCAACCCAACATGCTAACAGGGTATCAGCAAAACACACTATACCCTCAATAAAGCTCCCACTTCTAAACCAAGATGTCCAAGCACAACCAGGAGAAAAATCAGCAAATCTTACTCATAGAGGCCCCAGAGCAAGAGTCACTCAACAGTTATAAGTTACTTCACTATATCTTGTTCTTATACAGAACATTTCAGGATATGCCTCCAAACAAGGCAGCACAAATTCAATACAGTGTCTACCATATGATACTTCTAGCAGCCCTAACTTGCACCTTTGAAATCTGACCTAGCCTGTCCTGCGCCTTTTTAGGAGTTAAGAATCTGCACAAGTCAAATCCTTAATTTTATCATCTTTCTACAGAGCTGAAAATAATACTAAAAAACCCCTCAACCTGACAATAGGAGCACTGAAATCACCTATACACTTTAGGAACTAGTAACGATACTCTAGTGCTTTTGCAGTAGAATTTCAAAATGGAAATACCTGGAGCCTTAGCACCTGGTAACTCTGCAGCTTGCCTTACCGTGTTTTAAATGAACCAAATTTTGCTTTTACAGTTAAGCAGGTATTATACCCAGAGAAAGAGCACAACAACATGCACCCTTGAACTTTCATTTAATTCACTTCTGAAACGCAACGTGGCACTACTGCAGCCATCAGCAGACAGTCTAACATTATGTAAACAATTTCAAAAGCCAAATGGATGTAGAATAGATTAAGCATTAGTTTGGAAGAATAAGGAGTTTGCAGTTTCACTAAGTAAGAAAAAAAACCAACAACATATACAGGTTTTTAGAAGAAGCTGGCTGCTTTATGTTAATACTAGCAAGTTCTTACAAGTGGCCCCTACATCATCAAGATGTCTTACTGCCTTTTTGAAGGCAGGCAACAAGGAGTCAAGAAACATCAGAAATTTTAAATCACCAAATGATTCTATAAGCAAGTTGTAACGTTGTTCATTCCACCATGAAAACTGGTTAGTCCCATCTGCCAGGATAGTTGGAACATAAGCTGTGTATTACCCAGCATTTCTTAACCCTCTTGCAAGCATAAAAAAAATGATGCCAAAAGAGAATAATCAATCAATCAATCACTTTCTCTCTCACACACACCTCTGCTCCTCACACACCAACTGTAAAGCAAAAGAGCTAAAAAAGTCTTTAATAAATCAGTTTAAAGAGAGACTGCCTATCATATATAATGACTACATGTAATTGTTCAGTCAAAATAATGCTACATATTGAATTTTTCATCAGTCTACTGTGGAACCCATGAAAGGTTTATAAAAATAATTATGTGCCAGTAATTATATTAAACACAATTATCCATCATTAACCATCTCACAACCACAGGACAACAAGTGTTAGTTTGTTATCGAGTGACCAGATATCAAGTCTTACTCTTTCTGCAGAGAGAGGCACTTCAGTGACATATTTGTGTCATGCAAGCTACGCACTTATGGCTGTCAGTACCAATGCTGGATCATAGTTCACCCCCAGACACCTATATATTGTTTTGATGAGCAGTTACATTCTTCTCAAAGCCAGAGCTCACTGACACAGAGCGCCTCAGCGGTCGTGTGCTTCCACCAGGAACCCATCCCTGTGCAGTTTCATTGAACTGAAACACCATTTGTTTTTTGACTTTTATTAAGTTCACTTAGGTTGACCAAATGAGCTTCCCTAAAGCAAACAGGGTTATAAAATATCAGGATGATTCTATCTTTAGGTGCTCCATAGAAACAAATACTTAGTTCAACTAGAAAACTTTAAAAATGACTTTAGATACAAAAGTGTAACAATTATACTGCGCGATACATCTTTATATATCACTAAACTCATGAAATTAAAATTTAAAAAGTTTTTGCACCATCAAGAACAGCCACAAGTCCTGAACCTCCATTCTTTATGCATCCTTTATCAGAGTAAACTGAAACTTGGGAATGCTTGGGATTCAAAATACCCTGAGCACATACTAGTGCAACACCACAAAGCATACATAATCCATCGGAAAAGGGGAAGGGGGGAAAGGAAAAAAAAATTAGCAAGAATCAGATGGTGCTTTATTATACAAGCATGAAAGTAAGTTCCTTTGGAAAATAACTTCTTGGGTGGACTTCTGGACCAGTGAGGTAGCCCAATGGGAGAGAAAAAAAAGTGGAAGTGGAATTTGGTCCCCACGCGTGATACCTGTCAGGCGGTCCCACCCCGGGGCGAGGCCGGGGCCCGGCAGGCCGCCCCCCGTGCGGCGGGGGGCCCGGCGCCGCCCGAGCGGCCCATAAAGTGCAGCAGCAGAACACGATCCAGACAAAAGCAATGTAAACAGGTGACTGATACCGGTCTCTTTGTCCGCACCGTGGCCAAGGTGAGGCGCGGGGAGCGGAACCCCCACAAGCTCAGGACGGTGCCACGGGGAAGCGGCGCACCCGCACCACGGGGGACAGGTCCACGCCGAGGATCCGCTGCGCCCGCCGCCGCGCCGCCGCCAGACTCCGCCGGCTCCACATGCTGCCCCGCACACGGATGGTGGGGAACGTGGTGAGGCGAGGGGTGGCCGCCTTCCAGATCTCCTCCAGCGACTTGCCGCTGAACGGCTCCCAGGCGGCCGCCGCCGGGCTGCCCTGCTCGCTGTCCGCCTGCTGGCCCGGCGGCTCAGGCGCCTCCGCCGCCGCCTCCTCCTCCTGGGCGCGGGGACCACCGGCCGCGGGCCGCTGCCTGCCCCGCTCCCTCCTGCGGCGCCGCCGTCGACGCCGCCGCTTGGCGCTGCCGCCCGCCGCCCCGGCCCGGCGCTTGGCGTCGGCGGCCGGGAGGCGCCGCTTGCCGGCGCGGCGGCGGGGCCGCTCCGAGGGCGGCGGCGGGTCGGGGACGACGGCGCGGCAGGACGAGTATCCGTAGACGTCCTTACTGCGGAGGATGACCGGGGAGAACTCGTGCTTGAGGCTGCAGAGGAAGTTCCACAGCTCCGAGTCGGAGCTCATGAACTCCGTGGACTTGGGCATGAAGAGCCTGAGGGCGTCGCCCAGCGCCTTGGTGCCGGCGAAGGAGACCTGCGAGCGCGAGTACACAACTTTCTCCGCCTCCCCCTCCAGCCCCCAGGCGGCGGCCGCCGGTTCGCCGCCGGCTGCTCCTGCCCCTGCTGCCGTCGCCGCCCGGGCTCCCGCGGCCGCCGCCGCGGCGCTCCCCGGCTCTGTGTTCATCTTCCCGGCTCCTCTCTCCAGCGCCGCCTGCTTCCTACTGCGGGTCATGGAGGCAGCGGGACGGGGTGGCGGGACAGACGCCGAGAAGGCAGAGCGGAGGCAGCGCCGAAGGCAGGCTCCGGCCGCCGCCGGGCGCCCGCCGGGTGTGAGCAGCGATCGATGTCCTGCGTCCAGCACAAAATGGCGCTTTAAAATCCCGGGCGGGGCCTGCGCGCGCCCGCCCCCCCTGCGCCGCCCGTTGGCCCGTTCGAAACGCGTCGGGCGAGCCCAGCCCCGCCCCGCGGGGGGCGGTGGCCCTGAGGGCGGGGGGCCGGAGACCCCTGCCCCTGGAGCCCCTCATGCCCCCGGAGCCGCCCTGCGCCCGGAGCCCCCCTGCCCCCGGAGCCCCCCTGCCCCCGCAGCGGTGTCCGGCGGGGTCCAGCAGCCCGACCTCAGGTGCGACACCGAGCCGCGGTCCCCGCGTCTGCAGAGGGTGGCCCCTGCCCTCAGGGTGAGGCCCCCGCATGGCGGGGTGAGCGCGTGTCCGCGTCGCGCCTCGCTGAGAGGTGAGGATCCTCGCAGGGCGGTGCACAAAGGTGGCTTGTAGTGTGAAATGTCTTTTTACACTATAAGTGTAGTAAGGATTTGGTTGGACATTTCGATGGGCAAACTCCCCGAAGGAGTAGCCATGAGAGAACTGAGTCAAGTAACAAAAATGAGCCAGCAGACATTATATAGTGTTTTATGTGATAATTAATACATCCATTCTGTTGCAGAGGAGTTTTTTTAGCATGAACCTGTAGGTTGATCAGTCAACAACATCATAAGTCATGGAATCACAGAACAGTTGGAGTTAGAAGGAATCTGGTCCAACCTCTGTGCTCAATCATAGCCACCTAAACCTGGTTACCAGGACTATATCTGGATGCATTTTGAATATCTCCAAGGATGGAGGCTCCTCTAAGCTGACCCCTGACAGGACATGACAAATCAGAATGAAGCTGTGTGAGGGGAAGCTCAGATTTGATACTAGGAAAAAGTCCTCTGAGAGGGTGGTCAGTCACTGAACAGACTCCCCACTGAAATGGTCATGGCACCAACCCTGCCAGAGTTCAACGAGCATCTCAATGGCACTCTTCATTATGTTGTTTAGTTTTGGTTATTCCGGTGAGGAGTACTGTCGGACTTGATCTTTATGGATGCTTCCAACCTCTCTGGGCATCCCGTGCCAGTGCTCAGTTACCTTCAGCGTGAAAAGGTGTTTCCTGGTCTTTGGAGGGAACCTCCTGTGTTTCAGTTTGTGCCCATTGCCTCTGGTCCTGTCACTGGGCACTGCTGAGAAGAGCCCAGCTCCATCCTCTCTGCACCCTCCCTTCACATATCTGTATATCTTGATGAGATCCCCCTGAGCCTTCTCTTCTCCAGGCTGAACAGTCCCAGCTCACTCAGCCTTTCCTTACAGCAGAGGTGCTCCAGCCTCTTAATCTTTGCAGCCCTTTGTTGGACTTTCTCCAGTGTATCCATGTGTCTCTTGTACCAAGGAACCCAGAACTAGACAGTGCTCCAGGTGTAGCCTCACCAGCACTGAATAAAGTGGGAGGATCTCTCTCTCAAGATGCAGGCAACACTTTGCCTAGTGCAGCCCAAGATAATATTCACCTTCCTTATGGCAAGGGCATGTTGCTGGCTCTTGTTTAGCCTGGTATCCACCAAGACCCCCGATCCTTTTCTCCCAAGCTGCTTTTTGTCGACACTGAGATACTTACTGCATCATTGGGATTGGCTCCATATCCCAACAGAGCATATCCCAAATGAAACAGTAAAAACTTGAGTTGGCTGAGCCCATTGTGAGAGTCACCACCTTGCTGAGTCCACAGCAAGGCATTACCCACATGGCACTGCTACACTTGCAGATATTGCAGCACAGTTTTGTCAGCTGTTGACAAGTTCCATGTCCCTCTGGATCATGCTTTCCAATACTTCAGATTGCTGTCACAGGCAGAGTGTCTTGTTATGTTCCTGGATTGCTGCAATTATACCAGAGCTCTTTCCAGCATCGAGAACAACAAGGTGCCAGGAAGGGCAGAGGTGGTTTAACCTACTGTACAAATCCTATTTGGAGTTTGATTAGACCCCTAACTAATTACTTTCTCTCAGCATGGGTAAAGGAAGAGGAATAACATTTTTCTTCATAGACAGTCTTTGTTCTGTAATTAATCTTTCAGATTAGAATAGGGAAATCTTTTATTCTCAACTCATCAAGAACCTAAATTGGAATGTCTAGAAATCCAGTCAAGTAAGAGGCAGAAATTCTGCATAAGAAATTATTCCTTACTGCCAGTGGAAATGAATTAATTTTCTTCACAGGATAATTCAACTTGTGTTCGTGGGAAACTCAAGAATAATAATCCAAATAGCCATTTAAAGTGGATATTAAAAAAGCTATTTTAAATCTTCATGGGGACAGTCTCGAGGTAGAGCCATATTCTAAACCAGCTTTGTAAATGACCCATTTTTAAAAAAGAAACCTTTCTCCAAATGACGGCATTAGAGCTGTTTTTAATGGAATCCATTTCACAGCAAACTTTAGCATGCAGCCATGTACCCAGATTGATTTAACTGAAGGAGCTGTCCTATAAAGCAGAGGACAAGAGCTCGGAGCTGGGATAGGCATCTCCTGACCCAGCTGTGCTGCTATTGGTCACACTCTGGCTATCAGGTCACCATGGCTTAGAAGAGGCTCATCACCTGCTGGACCACAGAAGCTGCCCTGGGCTCACATTCTCAGTGGAGGCAGCTATAATTCAGCAGCTCAGCTGACAAATGGACCCTCGTTAATCTGCAGAAACCCACTTGCCCATTGACCGTAACATTTCCCCAAATTCACAAACATTTCTGGCATATGACTCAAAAATCATTGAGGCGGGGAGGGGGGAAGCTTCTCAAGCAAACAGTAAATGAGTCACTACATCTGCAAGTGAAAAGAAAGATCAGCACATTTTATCATGTAGTATTTATTCATTAGTTTTACTTTGTAGGTTAATGGGTGGACAATACCCTTTTAAGGCATGGGATGTAATCTCACTTTTACAACTTCATTATGAGTTTTCTGCTGTGTAACCCTCTTCTTTTAATACCCTACAAAGTAATCTCAAGAAAATCCATGGTAATTGCCTATCTTTTAGTAATTTCCAATAGCTCAGTACGGTAATAACAATAATAATAAAATTAATAATCCTTTGGAAGTTCATGGCTCTTCATTTCAATTGTACTACTTCTTGTAAGCATTAATTATCAATCACAGTGATCTTGAGTTATGTAAGTAAATATTGCCTTTCCTTAATAGATGAATAAAATGAAGAAGTGGATCGAAATGGCTTGACTAAGATGTAGAGACTAAATTTTCTGTAGATCTTCTAACAATCATTATTATAAAAATACAGAAAATGTCCCCATTGGAACAGAGAAGAGTAAAAAAAAAAAGCCTGTAATCTTTGTTTCCGATTTTTTGTTAGAATTTCTTTTCTGCATTGAATTCTCAAGAAGGAAGAACAAAGTACTGATTGAGAAAGTGGTACACTAACTTCTGCACAATAGAGACACTTTATTTTCTTTAACGTTGCCAGCCTGGTACCAAAAAATCCCACTGGTAACTGCTAATTATTTTAAATGCTTACAATCATATATGTACAAATGATCACACAATTTTGAGTCTTGCTGATGAGTCCTTAAATCCTGGATATTAAGTCACATCACTTCCACTGACGGGACTTTTCCCTCAACATGCTCAAGCTCATCTATCCAGGTTAGCAAGAGCAGTCTTACTGTCCAACGTCTTCAAAGACAAATACTCTTTCCTAGTATCTTTGCTTTTGCCCTTGAGAGGTTGCATTAACTGGCAGCACCTGATTCAGTTAATTTGGTTCCCAAATGCCTTTAGCATATTTTCAGGAAAGTTTGTGTGGAGATGCAAGAATGACTCCACATTCCATTCACAACTAAATTTCACATGCTGCCCAACAGTCATCAAGTTCCTAGGCCTGAGAAATGCCCAGACAAGTATTGGTAAAATTTCTGAAAATACTTTCAAAGAGAGACAAAAACAAATAATTTACAATAATTATTTCTCAATCCGTTATAAGGGACAAAAAAAATCGAGGAATCACTGTCTGTAGAAATCACAGCTGCAGTAAAAAAGGCGAGTGTATTAAGAATCACTGTGAAAGGGATAGAAAAAAACCCAGAAGACAGCATTCTGCTGAGTGCGAGTCCATTGTGCCTCCACAAATCTTGAATACTGTGCATTTCTAGTCCTATCATCTCTAAAAGAAAACAGTAATGATACAAAGAAGGGCAACCAGCATGAGCAGAATATGGAACAGCTTCTCTATGAAAAGAGATTAAATAGGCTAAGACTCTTCAGCTTGAAAAAGCAGATGGCTGAAGAAGAGTATGATAAAGGTTTATAAAATTGTGATAGTATGAAGAAAGCAGATAAGAAATTGTTATGTCTTAGTTTTCATAATCCAAGAATGACAGGGAAGCACATGAAGCTATAAAGCAGATTATTTTAAATGACCAAAAAGGCATATGTTGGTTTGTTGGTTTTTTTGGTTTTTTTGTGTTAGTTTTTTTTTTTCGGGGGGGGGGGGGGTGGTATTTCCCCCCATATGACTCATAATTAGTTTGTGGAGCTCATTTTTCAGCAAAGTTCTGGATCCCAAAGTGGAAAAATATACCCCAGTACATTTGCAGTCATTAGAGAGCACACTGTTCAAAAGTATTAAACATGATGGAAGAAAATATCCATCAATAATTCTTGTACATGAAAACCGTGGGATCAGAAAGGCTGTAAGCCAAAGGCTAGGGAGGGAAGGAGGGAAGGAGGGGAGGAGGGAGGGATGGGGGAAGGAGGGCAAGGAGGAAGGAAGGAGGGAAGGAGGAGGGAAGGAAGGAGGGAAGGCGAAGAGGAGCGAAGGGAGGAAGGAAGCGAAGCAGGAAGGAGGAGGAAGGAGGGAAGGAAGGAAGAAGGAAGGAAGGAAGAGAAGGTAAGGAAGGACAGGAAGGAAGGAAGGAGGAAGAAAGGTAAGGACAGGAAGGAAGGAAGAGAAGGATAGGAATGGAATAGGAAAGGAAAGGATAGGAAGGATAGGAAGAAGGAAGGAAAGGAAGGCAGGGATCAGAGGAAGGGAGGAAAGGAAGGAAGGAAGGAAGGAAGGAGGAAGGAACGGAAGGAAGGAAGGACAGGAAGGAAGGAAGGAAGGAAAGGAAGGAAAGGAAGGACCAGGAAGGAAGGAAGCGAAGGAAGGACAGGAAGGAAGGAAGAAGAGGAAGGAAGGAAAAGGAAGGAAGGAAGGAAGGACGGAAGCGAGAGGAATGGATTAGATAGGAGAGGTAAGGGAAGGAAGGAGTAGGAAGGAAGGAAGGAACGGAAGGACAGGAATAGGAGGTGAGGAGTTAGGAGGAGGGAAGAGATAGGGAGGAAGGTGGAAGTGAGGAAAGGTAAGGAAGGAAGGGGATAGGGCTAGTGCAAGGTAGGAAGGACAGGACCGCAAGAGGAGGAAGCAAGGAAGGAAGGTGAGAGGATAGGAGGGGACGAATGCAGGAGGATGGTGACGGAAGGAAGGAAGAGGAAAGGATAGAGGAAGGAATGGATTAGGAAGGACGATAGGCAAAGGAAGGAAGGAAGGCAAGGAAGGAAGGAAGGAGGAAGGAAGGAGGAAGGAAGGATAAGGAAGGAAGGAAGGAAAGGACGGAAGGAAGGATGGAAGGAAGGAAGGAAGGAAGTGAAGGAAGGAACAGGAAGGAAGGAAGGAAAAGGACGAGGAAGGAAGGAAGGAAGGAAGGAAGGAAGGAAGGAAGGAAGGAAGGAACAAGGAAGGAAGGACGGAAGGAACGGAAGGAAGGAAGGAAGACGGAAGGAAGGATGAAGGAAGGAAGGAAGGACGGAAGGAAGGAAGGAAGGAAGGAAGAGGAAGGACGAAGGAAGGAAGGAAGGAAGGAAGGAAGGAAGGAAGGAAGGAAGGAAGGAAGGAAGGAAGGAAGGAAGGAGCAATATAACTGGGGAAGTGACTGTCAGTGTTGGCATCATTCTCACATTCTTTCCCTAACCTTCCTCAGATTCTTGAATATGATTTCAGCATAAGAAATATGTTGCTCAAGAACATGGTTCTCACACATCACAGATCATGTCATTTTGTAGTATTGATTACATTGTTTCCCGAAGCACTCTATTTTAAGTACCATCACTGTTAAAACAAGTGTGAATTTCATTACCTTGTCTCAAACCAGACAATTTTTAAAAACTACTACCAATTAGTTTAAAACCTAATTAATTAAATCTTATTTCTTAATACCATGTGGCTGAGCATGTCAATTAATAATTCTTTTTGTGATACCCTTCAGCCTGTGCTGCCATTTTCCTTCCTACCAGATTTGTGCACTACCAGATGAGCTGACAGGACAAATTCACTCCAGAACAGAGGGAGTCACAATTGATTTTTATTTTTGTTTTTTGGTTGAGCTTGCCACAGGATACAATGCAATGTTTATATTGGATTCATGTTTTATGCTGGCCTAGGGAGGACACTATACGTGATCCAGCATAAAGTCCACGGAGAAAATGCTTTGAGTGAATTAGAGTGAAGGAGTTGATATGTATGCTTGTATATCATATGGATGTGGCTTTATTAAATAGTTACAACAACTTTACTGTGTCATTGGACTACGTGTTAGTCAGGCTCGTTCTTATTTGTTCTCTTTGTCCAAATGAATCTTGCAAAACCTACTGTACGCTGTGTTTGTTTTAATGGAAAGAGACAGAACCCTTTTTTTTTTATTTTTTCATGTCATCTTCGGCACTTTCACAGGGCAGAGGAGTGAACGCTTTAGACACTTTAGGTGGAAAATGTCTTGATCTCTCTGTTTCAGTGAAAGTTGCAAGCAGCCAATTATTATGTAGATTTAGCTGTTAGCATTAACACCTCCTTTTGAATCTCTCTTTTGTTCTCCGAGTTAGGCATGGGCTTCAAAAGCCTGGAAGGCTTATCTCCGCCCAGCTCCCTTACTCCTGGCAAGGGCCCTCTGTCTCCGCCGCAGTGGGCTTTGGTGGCCCCTGCGGTGTGCATGCAGCGCTGGGAGCCGGCACGGACCCGGCGGAGGGAGCGCCGAGTTTGCCGCCTCACCTCACATCACAGGAGCTGAATACTACACGGAGCCCCGGCCCCAACTTACACCTGCTAGAAGTGTGCCATATTAGTTTTGGCGGTATCATTTTCTATTCCTTGAAAGTATTTTTTATGTTATTCAACGTAGATTCAATTCAAAACACCTCCGGTGTGATTTATATAAATTTCCCCAAATATTCTAATTATTTATAGTTCCATAGCACTTGGTTCACAGTATTTCTTATAATCATTTTAAAATTCTTGTGAATTCATGCCAGCACACAATGAACATCAAAACGGGATCATTTGAAGACATAAATTATTTTGACCATTTTCGGTAACATTGCTGCAAAGAAAGAATAAAAATAGATTGATAATATCTTGAGAACTGGGCATTTAGATTGCACGTTTTAAAATCAAAGATTCTCTGTAGCTATAGATACCCTTCATTTTAATACAGGCACAACGACAGATACTAGCTGAGGTTCTGACCCTGCACATGATATGCATTATTATAAAGGCACTCCACAAAAGAGGCGAGTTCATTCATCCTCGGTGAACCTGCAATGGCTCCAGGTGAACGAGTAGCTTATTTAGCAGAATTTTAGGATTATCTTTCAGAAATGCAGTGATATTTTAATGTGTTTGTTGTCACAGAGACATATACAAATGTAATCAACCAGCAATTGAATTAAATATTTTCCAAAATATACAAGTGACCCAAATTTTCCTTGCAAAGTCAAAAAGTAGTCGAAGTTAACAAATCATTTATATTTGATCCCCATTCCCCTCAGCTATCTTTGGAAGGCTCCTCCAAATAAGAAATGCTAGTGATTCAACCTTTTACTGACTTAATTAAACCCGTGGTAAGCTCTAGTGTGGTCACTTACTCCAGTTTGTTTGGTTTAGTTTATACAACCTATTACTCAGTTTAAACTCAGCGAGCCATTGTTGCTCCCATTTAAGAGAGTCCACATACGGGTTACTATTGGTTTAATTAAAGCCATATAATTAAGCCAGAGATTTCACTTTCTATTAGCATTCTCTTACATCTGCATTTTGAGTCGTGAGCTTTCAACACTGGGAACTCGAAGTTTAAGTCCCAATGCATTGTCTGGAGGGAGCTGCTTAGTGCTCGGCATTTGCAATTCATGGCCTGAGCCATTCATTTTTCCCTTGCAGGCAGTGAGAACTGCAAATGGCCCATCACTTTGGAAAAAGTGATCATTATTTAGAAGTGTAAATGAAGATGCCAGAGACTAACCTCAGGTTTTGTCTGAAACAAAGACTGGTGTCTCTGGTCTGTAGCAAAGGATTGGATGTGTCATAACAAAGAAATGCCGCATTAATCCTCAACATTACATGCACGGGAATCATCTTCCTTTTCATATTCTTTATATTCTCCATTCCTTTCCTAGCTTCTTCCTAAATCCGGATTCTTCCTGGTTGTCCCTCCCTGTCTGAAAGCTGAATCACTGAAATTCCTGCCCATTTGCTTCCTCCCAATACAAGATGGTATTTCCAAAAGCACCACTTCCTCCCGCTGACTAATATAGTACAATATCCTACAATACAAGTTTGCTTTGCTTGCTGTGTGTTCTGTTTTATCCCACAATGTTTGTAGAATTAAACAATTTAGTTACAAAGTGGATAAGATGTAGATCTTGTTATGTACAGGCCACATACAATGGCAAATGAAAAATAAATTAGAAAACAATAGAGAAAACTGAAAGGCTAACACTCCAGGACTGAGGTAAGAATTATTGATAATAAACCATTGCTGGAAATGGTTGCCAGGCATAATCTCTATTTGCATATAATTTGAACCAACACCAAAACAAAAGAACAACAATAAAAAAGTCCAGCTCACCAAGGCAGAGACTGTAGAATGGCTTTCCCCAGTGACAGGCATTTACTAGCAGGCTGTTCTTGTGCCAGGAGAGGTTTAATCACGTGTAGATGGAGAGTTTTCCAGTTTTCCATCCAGAAGTGGAAAGATTAGATAGGGATTAAAATATTAACAGAGGAAGACAAGAGGATTGCAAGAAAATGCTTCACCTGATAGAAAACTGAATGACACATATTTTATATCACTGAAGTCTAATGTAGCTGTCAGCATGGATATGGGCATTTCACCCATTTATGTCCACTGATTTCAGAAAAATGTTATGCTTAGTTTAGACAGGAATCCTCTTGGAATCCTGATTACAGTGAAATCAAATCTATCACAGTTGTAGATGTATTTTCAGTCAAAAGTTATCATTTCTTTACACCAATCTCTTCTTTAAATTAACCTGTGGTTATGTGACATCCAGAGCAGAAGTGGGGAAATGTGACCAGTTGTTGTTAAGTTTAACTCCTATGCAGACTTCTCTCCCTCCTTATGGGCTATCTTCCAGTACATTAGCTTTCCTATAAGTTACTCACCACTTCATATTTGGAATCAAATCCCTAGTTACTTCCACTTTCAACAGCATCTCCAGATTCTGATCCAAAGATACACCATCTAGTTACTGCTGGTAAAAAGGTATTATTTTCAGCAGTACTTCATGTGCTGATATTAAAGATGAACAAAGCTAGTGAAACTAGGTTAAAGAGTTTTCACTGTGAAACCATTTGGACATAGAGCTACTGGTTATCTGGCACATCCATGCTTGACTTCAACTCTCTCAATATCACTCAACCCAGTTGTCTCAAACTATGGCTAATGCTGTGAAGGATTCCTTTAGTATAATTTATTAGCACTACTGACTTCTGTCTAGAGCTGACTAATCAAGCTCTACAGAAGGTAGAAAAACATGAGCCATAGTCTCCCAAAAGTGTTGTAAGTTCTGAGCTGTTGCTTGCTTTAAATTTTTCACCAAAATAACTATTTAGAAAATTCTGACATCTATGGCAGGATAAAGTGTTCTGGAGTTTTGAAAATATCTTCAGTACAAAACCTCTCTTTCCTGTCCAGGCTTAACTGACATGGAGATACACTTCACCAAGCCCAACAGTTTTTGCATTTGAAATGCAGAGCTCTGTAAGGTGACAGGAACAATACTGGGAGCAGTGCAGTCAGGCTGCTCCACCAGGGAAGGCACAGACCACGGGAGCTGAGGATTACAACACAGGCAGGAGTACTGCCTCACCCACGGGTGTCAGGAAGTTGTGTTGGTGAGTCCAGATCAGGAGCAGGTCTGGAGGCAGTGATCAGGGTCAGCCTCAGGCCACTGATCAGCCAGGAGGTCTGTCATGATGAATCAGGGCTGAGGCCAAGCCAGGAAATCAAGTCAAACCAGGGTGGCACAGTCCAGGTCAGAAGAAGAAGGTTTGAGAGGAAGTGCAGACTCAGCTGCAAGCAGAAGAGCTTTAAGAGCAGCTCCAAGGGAAGGAGAGGCAGGCCCACCGTCTTCCTTTCCTTTGCAACAGCTCTTACCAGCAAAGAAGCTGAGCTGGACTCAAACAGCCAAATTTTTTTGAGCTGGGAGAAGCACTGAATAAATAGTCTGAATAGAATGAAGGTCCATCTGTGATAGTGGCCAGCTGTAGAATTGGCGTCACTCTCAGGTTTTGCCCTGTAGGCCAGGTGCTCTGAATGAATAAGAAGTTGTGCTCCTAGCTGTCTTCTATATGCTCTTTTCCTCTAACACCCAGGTAAAGAGAGGCAGAAAAAGAAGAACCAGCACCACTATGGCTGCAGCACTCAGATTCCATCCCTCTCCCCACCAACAGTGTGAGAATTGACATCACCAACTTCTAAAGTTTCACCTCATTATTTTTGGGAAGAGACACAGACTGTAACTACTGCTGCACCCAACACCTTAGTACAGCTACTCCCACAAATCATCACCTGAAGAAATTGATCCCACTATTCCCAAGGCTTGTTGGGGTCATCCTTATTTCATTATGTGCATCACTACCCTTTTCAACTACTACTTCTCTCTGTCAAGCTAATGCCTCATTTTTTAACCCAAACAACCACCACTCATCTTTCATTTCCTCTCCCTATAATGTTCCTCTTGCATGCAGTTCCTTCTGCTCTCAATCCATTTTCATTTTCTTCTTCATCCCCTTTTTATTTTTCTTTCACCCGCCACCAAACCATGCCATTTCTTTCTACCTAGACCTAGAAAAGTTGAGAGTATGAAATTTACCATGGTAAAGAAACAATGTAGCATGTTAAAGAAACAATTCTGTACAAGGATTCAGTGCTTAGACTTCTAGCCTGTGAAAAACATGCTTACAGGAATTAAAATGGGGAACGGTTGTCTGCTGTTTCTTGTAATACAAGATCTAGAAGGTAAAAAATGAAATTCTCTGGTGGCAAACAAGAGGCACTCTTCTATGCATAATTGAGCTCTGGAAGTAATTACAAGATGCCATGGGTTTCAAAAGCTTACATGATCCAAAGAATAATTAGACAAATTTATGGTTAAAAATAATCTAACAAGTACTATTAAAAGAAATCCTACCATAGGATCAGGCCTTGGCTTGGATGTGCTAGTGAGAAGCTTGGTTGTCTCCCCAGGATTAAGCCCGGAGGATAGCCTCAAGATGCTAGTCCTCTCCAGGCACTTAAGTGGCAGTTGCTGTATTTGGAATGATGAAAATAATAATTAACATTACAAGGCTAGATAAAATTATAGTTCTGAAGGATACTGCAACAAGGTGGCCTAGATTGAGGGTGGGAAGCATGGTGGAGACAGAGGCCCAGGGTTCCCCTCTGGCATGTGAAAACTAAATCCTATAAAGGAACTTGTGATTTTTGTTTACAAATTTTGCACTTATTAATTTTAAAAGGAATAAATACTGGAAAAAGACACCTGTCATCACTTATGTAACCCATAAGCAGGCCTCAAAGACTATAATTAGAAAAGAGGAAAAAAGAAGAAAGTTAGAATCTTACCATAACCAGTTTCAACTGGGAATATGTTAATATAAGGTGGTAGCTGCTGAACAAAGTAGTTTACCATGAGAAAATAGAACTCTATAAGGCTGAGAAAAATATCCAACTTGTCCTGTCCTATTGCAGCGAGTGAAGGATGTAATCACACACAATCTAAGTGAGATCTGAAATGCCTATAGAAAATTCATGAATTTTCAGTTAAAGAGAAAAGGGGCATCCTGGTTTCAGATGCTCTGAATTTGTGTTTAAAACACAGTAAAGGTGATAGTGTGCATGGTCCTGGATTGCATTCTTGGATTTCTACAGGCTCTGATGCACACATGCTCTTCCTCCATTTTCAAAGCATTAGGTGTACTGAGGTGACACAAAGGAATTCTTCTCTATCCACTACAAGCAGAAAAAATATTAAGTTCCAGTAATGAGAGAGTCATCACATTTCACCCAAGACAAACGGAGATCACTACCAATATAAAGCAAAGAGAGAACAAGAGACCTACCATTCTGAAGAGATAGATGTCTGTCACTTCCCTAAAGATTTTTTGACAGAATGTGGGCCAACCATGGGCTGTACAGATATTCACTCTGGTTACCTGTGGGAAACACAGGAAGATCCTGGAATCAGGCATCCTGTGTGCCAGGACAGGCAGATATATTTCAGACCATTCATCTGTGCACAGTAAACCTCCCTACAATGAGTGTTGCTTTGAAAATAAGGCCACCCTTAGGGAAACCGTGTTTCAGTTAATGCCAAACAGCTGCAGTGTACATATTTGTAGATAGCTGTTAGCTGCTAGCTGTCTGCCTGCAAAGACTCCAGTAATGTCTAGGTTATTTTATTAACACTGAATAACAATGAAAGGAGTTGGTTATGCGACAGGTAGCTGTAAGAGCACATGCAAGAAAGCCAACCCATTGAATACAAACCATTAAAAAGCTACCTGTCATAAAACAAACATCAGACAAACAGTAATAACACAACATAACTGACAGAAAAGGAACGGGAATATACCTTCTTCATTGCACAGTGCTATATTCCTTCACCATAGTCTAAAAGGTTCTCATCTGAATTCTTATCATTTGTCACAGCAAGACTGTGAGCACAAGATATTCCCTGTTACATCCCTGCCTAGTTCCTATGAGTCATTTACTTCCTAAATGCCTGTTCTACATCACTGATGCCTTAATCCCAGCTCTGTGCATAGATTTCCTCCTTCTCCTGATAGATACTTTCGAGGTCACTGCAAGCAGCAGCAACAGAGAAGTCATTGGCTTCACTAGTGTAGCAGGCAGAACTGTCCTGCCTTTGGCCCAGCTCTGTGGTCTCCCATCACTGCAGAGTGGCTGAACACTGTAAGACCCATTCCCCACATGGGACAGCTAACGTGCCCATGCTGTCCCTGTGTCTAGCAGGAACAGACTGAAGGCAGGAGAATGCCCTTGAGGAAAGTCTTTGGCTGAACATGTCAGCAAGCTACACCCACTCCAACCAAATGGCAGATGTTTTCTCTTTCTAAAGGCAAACAACCAGACCCTCTATTGTCCTCTCTTTCTTTTTTCTAAGAGAAAACAAACTTTACAGCAAGCTTTTCTCCATTATTACTCCACCAAGAGAGTGCTGAAGAAACACATTTCCCAGCAGTTCCTTGTGCTGAGGTTCCCAGTGAGTTCCAGCTCTCCCTGACAGAAATAAGTTATTGTGCCCCCAGTGTTATTTCGGGTTTCTTCCTAACAAGTGAAGGGCCAAAAGCATCTGCAACTTAGCAAACACAGTCCATCTCCCATGGCCAGTGACTGAGGATGGGAGGCAGGGAGGGCTGTGCCACCACCAGCTTCAAAAGCGAACAGCTCATTCTTCTACCTATCCGCACAGAACTTCTGAAAGTCTTTTAATCCAAGGAGTCTTTTTGGGGGTTTGGTATTCTTCTAAATATATTTTAAACTTATTAATAGAGGTCAAACATTTTAAAATTTTATCTTTCAACTTAGAGATAGATATTTCTGAAAAAACTCAATTTGCTCCAGAAAAGCCTAGTATTGAAAGTAACTAGTATTGGGGTGACTGCATACAGTTTAACTTCGTACTGTTCATCAGAAACTGTGGCTTTTCCTTTTAAAAATATCATTTCCCATAAGTCAGCTTGCAGTTCTACTGGGATGCTTTTCATTCTTTTCTTTGAATACAGTATAACTTGATCATTTTCTTATGTTACTAGAAAAGTATTTATAATGGTTTCATAACCATTTGACTTCTTTTACTGAACTTGATAATATTTGCTGTATTCCTTTTGCTAGTATCTTGACTAAGATCTTTACATCTGAATTTAATAATTTGTCCTGGACTGTGCTTGCCTGTGACAAAAAATCCAAGGATAATTATTATCTTATGAGCTTGAATAGAAGCCATCCCACCGGCAATCTGCTGGTGCTCTGAGGCTGCTGAGTTTTACCATGCTACATGGTGATATTCTGGCAGATAATATTCTGTCATAGATATCCCATTGTGTCTAATAACTGAAGTGACAGTAGATTTCATTTAAGAGTTTTCAAAGACTTTTACCTGAGAAGCTGTGAAGCAAAGGTGGCTGCACAAAAGCAGGTGGTCAGAAGAAAAAGGCTAGGCTTCCATGTGATGCCCAGCAACACATATGGCTGGTTCAGTATTCCTGGGATCACTCATGCAGAGCTTTATGCCTTCGATGGTTATCTGCTTCACACAGCAGGAGAAATAAAGTTGTTACATTCCTCAAATGTAGCCATTTGAGCTGAGAGAAGGGATATTGCAGGGCTTACCAAAAGATTTGACAAAAGCATGGGCAGTTCTGGGTAAAAGGAAGGGAAATATTTTGCAGAAAATTAAGTCAGCAAGATGAAAAAAATTAAAATTACAAGGGAGTCATCAAGAGTCACATTGCTGGAAGATTACAGAAGTCAGGACATGTGAACCAGCCCCAGCATCAGCAGCCACTCTCTCAAGCAATGCATGTTCCTCAGGGACAATTTCAGGCCACCCTTGTGTGTAGGTGTTAGTGTCCTGAAGATGCCAAAAGCTTCGCTGGTCCATGTGGCACCCCTGCATAGGTGAGTTTTTCTGGGCACTCCTAGCTGTAACCCCCAGCAAGGGCAAGTTTGAAAAGTGTTTGGAGACCCCAGCTCCCATGTGAGCTCCTTAATCCAAGCTGTCTGCTCATCTCCGGCAAAGCCTCAGCTCAAAACCTGGTAGGCAGCTGAGAGGCAGCTCTGGCACAGCACCTTGAGCTCTCCCATGGAGCCTGTCCTCCCTTTCCTGTCTTACTCCTCTCAGATCTGGATGTCCAGAACTGGATTTAGATGCTTACACGACACAATTTACATGGTGAGTTGTTGGGATGTGAAAACTGTGCTAACGCTTGCTTTGGATGAAACACACGTAGTTGAAGCGCAGATAAGTCAAAATCATTGTCACCAGCTCTTCCAGAAACACACTTTGTATTTCCATTCCCTAAGGATCTTTAATTACTTAGATATTAATGACTGAAACCAGAACTAACAGTGGGTTAGGTTAACTAACCTGGATAACCCTGCTGGCTGACATTTGGGTAACTCTGGTGAGTAACATCATTTTCCACAGGTGAGGCAGGGACAGGTGGAGGCAGAAGCCCAGAGCCCTTCCCTCCCCGCTGTCTCACGGCCGGGACAAAGCCCCGGTGATGTTCCTGCCAGCCCAGCAGGTGTCACCACAGCACCAGGGTCCCTCTGTCCCTGCGCATGACGCAATGCCGGAGCTGGCCGGGAGGGTGGTTACGTCACACCCGCTGCCGGTGACGTCACACCCTCGGCCGGTGACGCAGCCATGGCGAGCAGGAGATGCCGCTGGTGGCTCCGGAGAGCCAGAGTCTGTAGGAGCCACTTGGCTTTGTGCCCTTTGGCCCGGCCACTGCTGCCGTTGTTTGCGGCACCGCAGCGGGGCAGGGATGGCCGGCGAGGGTCGGGCACAAGGCACATGCCCAGGAAAGGTCACCCGCTTATTGCATCGGCACAAAACTGGGGAAAGGGGCGTGTCCTTGGGTGGGATGGCGGGTCAGAGAGGTTCGGTAAAAAAGCTCGGCTACAGCGATGCCACAGAGGGTTTGTGTCGGCTGAAAGGTCTGGGTTCCTGTCAGCCAGTGTACTCCTCACAGATACACCTCCAAAGGCTGGTCTGAATCCTCCTCCATGGGCTGAATCGGGACTTGTGCTCAGTTTCCTAACAAGTTTCACCGCCAAAACTTGCACATATACTTCTCCAAGCACATCAAATGTAATACCTTCCCTTCTCCCTGGCTGCAGGACCTGTGATGGATTTGCTTATCTCAAACTCCACAGCGTTTCAACGTACATAATTTAAATGAGATTACCAGACTAACTCAAACTGAAACAGCTGGTTGCTTCCCTAATCACTAGTGAAAAGAATCCTTGCTTTTTGCACTCCTCCTTTCATGGAATTAAGGCTGGAAAACAGGGTAATGCCAAGTTCCTTTGAAATGACTGCCAACACAAACACTGCTACCATTGCATGTGCACCCTCTGTGCACAAAATCAGATCCTCTGTGGACCTTCAGTGTTCTTGGCTCCACACTTTTCAACCCTTAACTGCATGGAACCCTAAAATATATTTATTCTTGTGGCACCAATCAATGGACCACAGATCACCTAAATAATTCTTTTGTTAAGAATGCATTGTATTGTCATGGGCCTCCATATATTTTATCTACCATGAGTTTCAGTGAGGTTAGTTCATGGTACTCACCTCACTGATACCAGAGCATCTCACAGGCTAAATCTGGGATTTCAGATCAATCAGCTTTTGATGTGCCTTCACTCTTAGCAGATTGACACTGCTCTGAATATCATCCAGGTGAAACTGACTTAACTCAGCCAACACTGTTCTTTCCTGAGCTTTTAACATGCCAAATTAATTCATGTACTGAACATTCAAGCCATGGTCTTCTAGGTTGCTCCCCCTCACTGGTAACCTCCTGGGTGCAAACACTTAACTCCTAAACTCTCAGCAACACCTTTTCAAATATCCCTCTCATCTACAATCATTGTGATGCCAATTACTTGAAACAGAGGCAAAACCAATGAAAAGTAAGAACCAAAGTGTGGTTGCCACCTCCAGTGCTCAGCCTGTCAAGATGACTGAGTCACTAAACTCTTCAGGGCTCCCTTTTTCACAGAAGTCTAAGAAGCCCCATTCACAGGTGTTGGAGCCCAAGGGACCATGTAGTACTGTGCCAGCAGGTCACCCTTCCCCAGGGAATCTCTGTAGCATTGATCCTCATTCATAAGGACCAGCTTCCCACCACATCTGCAGCCACTCCTCAGGGCAGGTCCTGCAGTGCCTGCTATCCCAATACCTGCAACTTCTGTGCCTAAAACAAGCTCTTCTATGTAGCACTTTGTAGTCACTCATCTGGAGGGATTTTCAAAATGCAGTCTTCAAAGTTACTCATTCATTTGGGTTTGTTACACACCCCTAATATCAATAATTCCTCTATGGTGTGGTCTTGTCCTCTTCCTCTGGGTATAGCAGGACCTTCTACACATTTATTTTATTTTCTTCTCTTGAATGGAACTCAGGAAGAGTCCAAAGCCAATCTGGAGTATTTTAAATCATCTGAGATCAGAAAGGGAATACCATCCTAGGATGCTCCCATGTGTCCCTCATCTCTGTATGTTTATTCATGACAACCTACCACACCTTTTAGGGTACTGTTGTACTTTGGAAAAACTGCAACATCTGTTCTATCCAGGACTAGGTTACTCCCTTCAAGAAGGAAAATCACGCCATCTCAGCTAAAACATTTTGTTGTTGGAGACACGAGGGGAAAATACTGGGAAAGAACATCAGCTTCCCAGAGAAGAACAATTGCTCCCTGCTGGGATGAAACACAAGGCTCCTGCATGTCTGCCTCATTATGTGAATTCAAGAAGACTTCCAGTAGCTTCTGAAATGCATCAAAGAAATTCTGAATGTTGTTCATGAAATTATTATTGTGGGCTATGTCTGTTCAGTGGCTGACAGGCAGATGAACAACTATAAAGAGATCCAGCTCAATGCCCTGTCTGTTTTCAGCCACACAGGTGCTGCAGGCAAGCTGGCCTAACTTGAC
Source organism: Serinus canaria (assembly GCF_022539315.1). Taxonomy (NCBI): domain Eukaryota; kingdom Metazoa; phylum Chordata; class Aves; order Passeriformes; family Fringillidae; genus Serinus; species Serinus canaria. The sequence goes on from NC_066314.1 coordinate 13,593,641, forward strand.
CAGCATACTTGGGGTTGGTGTTCCACATATCCTGGAAAACATGATCTGGCCAACAGACATATTTTAACTTCAGAAATAGGAGATTTTAAAGGTTTCTATCACACCTAAGTAGTGTAGCAGGTATCCAGCTGATATGTGAGGTAGTGTGACTCTGAGTCATGGTGCAGGGACTGACATTGCTTAATTCCCTTTGAGCTTTGGGGTGTAGAACTACAACCCAAAGTGTAGATCAAGGGAGAATAAAGCACATCTTATTTTGTGGAGAGTGTGAAGAGCAGGCTCTGGTGGCACTTTGCAACAGTTACTGCCTTCCACAAATGACTGGGATACGTCCCACCCAAACTGGCCTTAGTTACCACGTCCTCCCCTCCTGAATGGCTCAGGCTTCAAGCTGTGAAAAACTGAAGAGCCTTTGCAAAACTTTGCTGGAGATGTCTGGCTTTCCACTGCTAGCAGGAAAATATGGATTTTATAGATGATGCAATATTTGTGATGGTAACTCAGGGAATACTGAAATACGTGGGATGTCTGGCAATATCAGCTGGTTTATCTGGGCTATGTTTCCATGTTTGTCTTTAACCACCTCTGGCTGACATAGAAAATGGACAGCCATCTATACAGACCAGACTGACACATGAGGAAACACTAATATCCACAGCACAATGCTGTCCTCATTTTATGTGTAAGGGTTGACACTTCCCATGTGGAAGTTTGGTTCACAGCTTTTCTCAGCTTTCTTTTTAGGAAGCAAATATACAAAGTTGCAGGACTGAAAGTGGCTTTTACTCATCATGGTTGTGCTGCCTGGCTAGGCTTTGATTTGTCTGTAAAGCCAGAAGTTCTATATTCCAATCTGAGGACAGGTGTTTATCTAGCAAAGCTACCACTATGACAAGGTACCAGCTCCAGTGGATGGAGTGTTGTCACAGATGGGAACCCAGCATCCCAACAGGATTCCCAGCTTCCAGACAGGATCCACAGCCTCCCACTGAAAAAGACCTGCCCACAGGCTTCCTGTACAAGGGATTTAGGATTTTGGAATGAAAATGAAATCAATGTAATGAACTGGGATGAAATCCTGTTATTCAGTCCCCAAAATCCCCTCAGATGTGGTGATCTGGACACTCTGCTAAGGCCACCTGTTAAAGTTTAAAGCTGTTGGAGAAGATTAAGGGTATGTTTCCAGAAAAGACCAGGCTGGAAAGGAGCTTTCTTTGTAGCCAATTTTGTAATCAACTAAACCCTTTGGAACAAATAGATCTCTTTAAATATCTTTTTAGTATTCCTGAGTATTATGACAGCTGATCAAGTAGCCTGTGGGGTGCCTGAAACTCTGGTAAGGAACACATTTCTGTCTAAAGGATATGTTGCTTTAATATACAGAGAGAGGCAATGGGGTAATTTAAGGAGAAATAATTTTACATTACACATTTACAAGAACAAAAATACACAAATCCTCTGATAAAAGTCTAGCCTTACATAACTCCTATGTAATGCAAATATATTTACCTCCTCACAGACTGAAGGTTGCACCAACAAATATATACAGATGAGAAAATTTTCAAAGAGTAAGAGCAATAAATATCAGGACAGGAGGATAGCACAGAAACACAGTTCAGAGAGCTTGTCTAGAGAAACCTCATACTGTATCAGCAAATTAAACTCATTATTTTCTGTGTCAGAAACTTTCAGAGACTGAGGAATTCTTGTCCGTACTTATACCAAAGAGCACTTAATATAATGCTATCAGACTAGAGGCCTTGTTGGTATTGGAAACTTTATTTTTCTATTTCTGACCTCTTTCATTTCCTCTGTCGTGTCCCAACACCACAAGATGATGCAATATTGCATCACCACCTAATACTGAGACCTCCTTCTGTCAGCAGCCATAAAAACTTGTGAGTTTCTCCACTCCTTAAGAATAACCAGTGATCCTAAAGATCTGTTTACACACATTTTGCTACCACAACGACCACATCTCTCTCTGACAAACTCATATACGTGTGAACGGACAAAAAAAAAGGCATTCAAGCCAGTAAGAGTATTATGTGAGTTTTACATCTCAGCTGAAGTGTGTATGCATGTGGTACAGAGGAAACAGCTTGCACTCCCACCCCTGTGCTTTAAATACCTATTCTGAAGTATAACATCCTAAATCAGTAAAATGGAAGACCAAGTCTTCAGCAGATGTATCTCAGAAGGCTTCTGAACAACTGCTGTTTCCTGTTTGCAAGCTTAAGGTATTTCAAGTGAGGGATTTTGTGCAAAATCTCATTAACCAGGAGCACCAATCTACTAGGAGGAAAGGGAAGAGTGGATATTTCTTGGAGGAGATGGGAAAGAGATAAGAAAGACTCTTTGTCTTTTCCTTAGATATTTCTTGACTCTGCTCTGCTTACAGAGGTTTACAGCAATCGTTTCTGGATCAGGCCACAAGGCTTCCTTCATGCCCAGCAGATCTTAAAGGATTCCCCTGGACCAAGCTTCTAGCTGGAACCAAGCTCACATAGGAGACATCTCAGAGAGTTAACTGCCTACAGAGGGATGCAGAAAGAGCCCAGCCTCAATGTGCTCTTCTGGATCCCCCTATTTCCCCAAAGCATTCTCCTGCTTCCCCAAGCAATGACCCAGAACCAGCATCAGTAGAGCTGCCTTTCCCATGACATAAAGCTGTGAATGGAGGACAGATCTGTAGGCAACACTTATCTGTCAGTTACATCCCTTTCACAAGCAGCTACCATACCTAGAACATGATGCAAAAGCCAAACTAAAATTCAGCTCACTCCTTCTCTGCTTGTTGGCAAGAAGAAAATCTTATTTTTGATACCAAAGTTACCATGTGATCTTGCAGATGGACAAATCAATGACAATGATGTTAATACAACTGATCACATATTTACATGCTCAGTTTTCACAGCAGTGCTGTAAAATAAAGGGATTCTGTAAATTTATTCTAAATCTTCCCCTGAATGCATCACAAAGAGTTTACAACACAATTAGAAAATTCCAGCTTATAAATTCTCCAAGAAAGGAGAAGGTTACCTATCACCCCATCAGGATGGGCAATGTATCATACAATGGGGTTTTTCCATTTTCTTTACATAGAGAAGCAGTTACAAAACAGAACTTAGCTATTGCTATATTTAGGCAAGTAGGCTTTGACTTTGTTGTTACAAGACCTACAAAGCTTCTGCATTTAATTTTTTTTCTCTGCTGGCAATATAGAAAATAAAAACCAACATGAAGTATTAGATACTATTTCCTAAATTGCAATGAACCCAGTTTGTCAATGATAACATTTACATCCAACATATGTCAGTATATGAAGTTGTTGCTGAGCATTTAACATGGCTGTTATACTTTATCGCTCTTTCTCCACTAAATGACATAAAAACTGATGTTTGACTGTGCAGAGGATACAAAAGATACCATCTTACATTTTTCCAACCTTCAAAACTCCCATTTAAAATCATGACAGCAATTTCTTGTCATATTTTTATTACAGCTGGTAGATAAAGGAAATAATTGCATTTTGACTGCACCCCACAAGATTATATTAGCAAAATGATTGCATCTTTGCATTACTAATTTTGATTAAATCAGCTTCATTTAAATATCAAATTGCGTTCTTCACCTTTCTTCATTAAGCTGTGGTATTCCTGACTGCTTTAAAGTTCTGGTTTTGATATGGTAAAATATGCATTTCAATTTATTGTGCAGGCTGTTCTTGACTAAAAAAAAAAAAAACCAACCAACAAACCAAATGATAATTTATGGAAAGGTTTTAAGTCACATTTAGAAATGAACAGGAATAAAATAATGTTAAAATGTGTGTTTCTGAAGAATATACAACCTATAAGGAGAGCAACCTCCCCTACAGAAAGTTTGTATTACTTGATTTGCCAGAAAAAGCAATAAAGAAAATAAGCTGTATATAGATGAGCTGAAGATTAACTGCAAAAATGTAATATTTTATTAACATACTAAATCCTGAAGAAAGCAAGATTTTCAGTTTACCAACCTTTTTCAAATATAATAAGTACAACAATTTATTCTTTCATTTCAAATAACACTACATTGACATATAGCTATTTTAAAAATATTATACAATTCTGGCTGAAATCAACATGAAATGTGTCAGTTACTCTGGCTGTAAATTATCCCCTCTATAATTGTCTTTTGACAAATGACAGTCTTTTTATTCAGCTGCTCAAATCTCCATATGTTTGTGCATCCCCAAATAAAGTCCACAGATTTTAACAGGATTAGTCGCCAAACTGGCTACACTTGTGTTCCCGGAGTGATCCATCTGGGGATCCAGCCAAAAACAGCAAAAAAAGACTTCCTATTTTGATAAGGCTTTTAACTGTCTTTTAAAGCATTCAGTAATGCTGTGCAAAGCTGAACTGCTTCAACAGATATTACCCATTGTACCAGGCAAAACCAAGCATGAAGTGAATCTTCACTGTGTTTCCCCTATGCTGCACACACACCACAGGAAAGTTGTTGAAGGTTTTTGCTTTGCTTTCAGGTAAAAGGGAACTTGAGGCCAGTACAGTTATTATGATTCCTTACAGACACAGCTCATTGTAAGGTACATTCATTTTGAAACAGAGGTTTCTCTTTTCTGCTTCAGGCTGGTATTATTCTTAACACCACGCAAATGATTTTTTCAGTCAAAAGAATCCATCCATGCTATAACAACAATTATCCAACTTTTTATAATAGCATCTGTACATGTAACATACTAGCTATTTCCTTCTGGTATTGTCTTTTTATGGAAGTTTAAAATGTGTACCTAGAAAAGCTACAATAATTTTTAAAGACTTTGTGGCAACTTACGGTCTTGTAGAGTGTTCCCTGAAGATGTAACCTTATGCCAGCACAGCTTTCAGAGCAAGTGTGTGTGCTTTGTGCCATACAGAGCTCACCTGTGAATCTCATTGCAAGATGTGGGTTAAAAAAAAAAGTCTCAACATAGTAATGGAATGAGTTTTGCTGTTCACTCTGAACAAGAGGTGTGGAGACAGAAACACTCAGCTCCATTCAGAGCCAAACAGACAGCAGCCTGAATGGGGAAAGAGTGGTGAGGGGGAGTTGTTTGTTTGTTTGAATTGAATGTGAATGGTTATGCCTCAGCTGCAGTTGGAGTCTGGCACCGTAAGGCTGATGAATTAATCCTCCTGCTGTGGGCAGCCTTGGCAAAGCCTTGGCTGGAATACTACTATGTCCAGTTTTGAGCAGTGCTTTCCAAAACAATAAGTGGCCCAACTGGCAAGAACCTGATGGCGAGCTACAGGAATAACAGGAGGTCTAAGGAACATGACCTGAAAAGGAAGATCCAGGACTGCCTGTCTGGAGATGGAAAAATAGTAGAAAAACAGTTAACATAGCAAATTCAAACAAGAAAGTAGCTGGAGGGAGGGAAGAAGAAAACGCCGTAACTGAGTAAGAGGAATAAGACAAGCAAGATGCTCAGTCTGTAGAATTTTAATCAGACAGCATGAAAATCTTTGCTAAGCAGAAGACCGCCACGCTGGAGTAGGTTGCCGTCTCCAGGGGTTTTCAAGGGCAGTTAAAAAAACTAATTTGTCCCTGCCCTGAGGTGTGGGGCTGGAGGAGCTGTCAGGGCTGGCCGGGCAGGCGGGGGTCGCTGCAGGAGTGCCATGGGCAAGCCGGCAGTGGGGCCCTGGGCAAGGAGCAGCTTAGGATGCTGCGCCCAGGGAGGTTTTGCTGCCGGAGCTGACACCAGACACGTCCTGCGTGCCTTGTGCTGGCGGCTAAGCCTCACCGCGGCTGCAGTGCTTTCACCCCACCAGAGGGTCTGTGCGCGCACCGGCCGATGCGGCCGGGCCGGGGCCGGGGCCGGGGCCAGCTGCCCGAGGCCGCGGCGGGGCCGGGCGGGGCGGGGAGGCCGCGCTGCCGGTTCCCTTTTTGCCCGGCGTGTGATTGGCGGCGGCTCCGGAGCTGCCTCTGCCGCCGGCTATGGAGCCTCCGCGCCGGCCCCCGGCTCTCGCCGCTTCCTGCTGAGGGAAACACCTGTCCGGAGCCGGGGCCGGAGCCGGGGCCGCCGCTGCGGTGAGTAGCTCCGTGCCGGGGGCAGCGGGGGTCGCGACGGATCCCGCCCCGGGCCGGCGCTGCCCGAGGCCCGGGCTCGCAGGTGGTGGCGCGGCTCCGCTCCCCACGCCGGCCGCGGACGGACCCGCCCCGGCCCCGCGACCGCCGCAGGACGCCCCCGGCCCCGGCGGCCCCAGCAGCCCCGGCGGGGCGGGCGCGGCGAGGTTCGCCCTCCCGCGGGCGGCGCCGGCCGCCATCTCTGGGCCGGGGCGGTGGGCCGGGGGCGGGAGGGAAAGAGGGAGGGAGGCGGCCCCGGCTCTGGCCCCGGCCCGCTGCTCCCGCCGCCTCCCGTCTCCCGTGCGCAGAGCCCCTTCCCGCAGGGTGTGCGGCTGGCCGGGGTCGCCCCGCGGTCCCCGCCGCTGCCGGCACTGCCGAGCCATCGTGCTGCCCGGTCTCTCGCGGCCTTGGTACCGCCTCACGTCATGGCCCGAACAGGAGTTAACGAGTTTGATGCCAAACCCGCTGAGGAAGCTGTTGGAACGTTGAATGAAACAATACGAAGGGAAGGATCACAGTACACAGTTCTCTCGAGCCTTCATATTAGTGAGTCAGCTACGCTACAATGCGGCTTTTAAACAATGAGTGACTGTCTCCCCATCGAGCAAATTTCTTGTGTCTGTCCGATACATGTAGACCATGAAACCTTTCCAACCACAATCCCTTGAAATAGTAGCTGAGGGCATTCAGAAGTTGCTGGTGTAGATTAGATCACGCAGTTAACAAGCAGGGTTGGAACACCGGGTCCAAGTTGACAAGCAGTGTCTAAGTAGTGTGTCCCGTCAGGAACAATAGCAGCAATCTCTGGGTTTTAAAACTCTGCGAAGTGTTGCTTCCAAGATGGATTACTTCACGATTACTACTACGCCACTTGTGTAACGCCAGTTAACTAGAACTTTGCCGAAATTCTTACCTAAATTTCCAGAACCAGATAGAAATTATTGTTTGTCCCAGGAGCCCCAAATAGATAACTCATACAGAAACTAAAGGTGCTGAAGGCAGGACATCCTGAAAATGCTACAGCTGTAATTGCAGTCTGATTGACTCCCCAGCCTCTCGACCAAGCTGTATCTGCTGGCTCATATACTTTTGATGAGAAATGTGGCTGCATTACCTGTAAAGTTGACTTGCTAATGGGAACCTGCACTGATTTATTTCCCATTAGAGCGCATAGTTTTTATAGGATCTGACAAAGAAATTGAGTCAGGTGGTATTTTGTTGTGTTCACTCTTGAAATGTTAGTGCTGTATCTTACCTGTGAAGTTCAGCACTGGATCACTGAAGGTGTAGGGAAGATGCACTCCTGTCCTGCAAATGGAAAGTCATCTCCTGCTACACAACAGTGTGGGCAAGTAGATGTAGTAGGCTGCTTGGAAAACGTTGAGTCTTGTCATCATAATTTTGTTTTTTTAAATTTATCTTTCAAGTGAACTTTGACTAAAACTGAATGTAAGCTTTTGTGTAGTATTTACATAATGCATGCACAAGATAATTCTAACTAACTCAGGTAGACAGTGCTTATTTTCTTGAAAGTTAAGTTGTCTGGGAAGGAGTTCCCACTAAAGTGAAAAGACTAATTTTGAAATAAGGTTTCACATGATGGATTAAAACAGAAGCAAGAGCTGATACAGAATAAGCATGATAGGAACTGGTAGAATTCTAACATAGTCTTAACAGAGCAGTTGAGATTGACAGCTGCCCTAAATTTTTTGTGGCCAAATAAGTAATACATCGTAATACCAGACTGTCTTTTTAAAGCACCTTTCAGCCAGTTTTTTCAAATAATTTAATGACTTTACTCATTAGTGTATCTCCTAATCCTGCTGTGAATTATGTTTCATTCTCAGTTATGCTTAACTGTACTGGCTCCATTCCCTTTCCTTCTCTTCCATCACTGCCCAGCCACTCCTGCAAGGGTTGAAGCAGATAAAGAACTGATCTAGCTGAAAATTAATCAGTTTTTTTGCTGGTTTTATTATGATCAGGTTGCTGACCTGAGTGATGAGATAGGAACACAACTGGAGACAAAGGCAAGACTGATTGCTTGTCTTAGTTACCTTTTACAGGCCCATCTTTTCCTTGTCCATTGGACCCCATCAGGATTTTTAGACCAGTGTAGGACAATTCCTATAATACAGGGATATTCAAGATTGATGAGGCTCATTAGAATTAGAAATAAAACAGAGTGATTTTTCTCCCTTTTTTTTTTTTTGTGTTGTTGCAGTAGAGTTTTTGAAGTGTCAATACTGTAAGTAAAGCTTAGGCATGACTAAGGTTTTAGGAACTTGATGTGAAATGATTTTTCATTATAAACATCATTTATGATTTTTTAATGATTCATGTGCATGAGGAAATATGGTTTTGCCAATGGATTAGCAGGAAAGGGATACAATTTGTTGTCACCATAAGAATGGGTCATTGCAGAGGCAGATGAGAGACAGCTGTCGCTCCAAGAACTGCCTTCTGAAGCTGAGGAAAAGAGGTCAGAGCAGAACTGGGGATGGATATTGGGTTGGAATGGACTAGACAGGACAGGTCACAGCCCAAATGAATGCAGGAGAAAAGACAGCCTTGTATGGGCAAGGCAGCTACAGAAGTGCCACACATTTTTGTGCTGTGTCTGATGCAATTTGTGGGGGCATATGTGAACCCACAGAAGTGTTGCTCTACCTGCCTTTATAAGTGGATGAGAGTGTGAAACAATTGCATTCACTGAGAAATGTACAGGTTAGTTCTCTGCTGCATGAGGGAGAGGTGCTGTCTTTGCTTGTCTTGATGGTCTTGATCTATGGAGTAGTGGTAGAAAAGCTCTTTTTATGTGTGTTTGAAGAATTAATCCTGAAGTGCATGACTCAAGGAGCAGGCTGAGAACATTTTAAACCACAAAGCTTTCCTAGATCTGCAGAACCCAATGAAGCTGAAATGACTCCAGGTTTAGTTAATGGGGCAGCACAATGCTTTTAGAGGAGGGACTCTACAAAAAAATTATACAGCCTGTTGGCATGAAAAAAAGCCTTAATGCTGGTTTCTTATGTCTAAATGAAGAGAAATATATAAGTACATTGTATTTTAGAATTGAGATGAGAGAGGAGCACCGTGTGTAGTGCTGAGATGCCACAAAGGCTGTGACTGATGAATGCTGACAGGCTGAATGTGGGTGGAGCATGAGTTTTGGAGGTGTCTTGGCCAAGATGGGTAGATTTCATGTCAGCAACAAAATGTTCAGGGTAACTTCACCGCTAAGAAAATTCAAGTACTGGCTTTAAAAGACAGAGGGATCTGGGACAGAGTGTATTTTCCCCAAACTGACTTCCTGAGAAAAACAACTTTTAAAAATAAAAGATCTTTGCTGACAAGCAGAGTGATGCTCAAAGAGACAGGAGCTGTGTCAGTGGTGGAGTGTATTTTCTGCTTTTTAATCTTGGCAGAGTGTTAATCAACCTTGGCATGTTGGAGGTAGGTAAGATACTGTCAGGGTTTTTTTGCCAATACAGAAGGAGGGGTTATTTTTCACATTTTTATAAAAATGTGTCTTATAAATAGGAAACATGGATATGTTAAAAAAAGGCACTTCACTGTTGGTACACAACCTTCCAGTTGTTTTAATTTTTTTTCCTCCTTTTCAAGACTCATCATTTTTGCATAATATCTACCACTGTAGGATTTGTACTGCTGGTTGCCCTTCAAAAGATCAGTATTTCACTGGAAAAGGAAATAGGATGAAATTAGAGGGTTTTCTGTCTTTTCTTTCTGTTTTGTATGTGTTTTCCATACTGGTTTTTTCATGGGGATAATTTTTTTAGTAAAAGAACAGCACCTCAGGTTGTAAGTCACCACAAGAATTCGGGTTGAAAGTCTCTGGTTTGATTTCTTCCTGAATCTAAAGTCACCATTTCTAGTAGATTTCCCTGTGTGTTTGTAATCATAAATGAATGAGTTAAAGATATTTGGGGTAAGGGTGCCCAGTAGTTCTGCTCAGGTTACCATGCAAGATCCTTGGCATATACAATCTCTATGAGATGCCTGTATGCAGACTGGCTTAAAAATCTCTAGTGAATTTAAGTTGGGAGTCCTCAAATGGCTATCACTATGCAAATAAAAATAATGCAACATTTCATATTTAGTTGTCTTTTATCTACTATTTGTATTTAATTCTTTTGGGAGTTAATTTCTTAAAAATATATTTGATTTAAATATCTTATTTGAATTAAATAAATTTATTGCCCAGATTTTTCATTGCTATTTTTAAAAGGTTCTAAATATGTCTTCTGTACGTGTGTGTTAAATTTATGTACTGTTGGTGTGTTTTTACTGTTGTAACAGGAAAAGCATTCTGACTTCTTTTAAAATGAGCAATCATATGTATAATCAACTTGGTTAAAACTTCCTTCCTGGTAAGTGCAGCACTTCCTTTGCATCTGGGTATGAGACTGAGCAAGAAAAGCAGAACAGCTTAAACAAAGAAATCTTTTCTGTGAATGATCTTCCTTTAAAAAATAGGAACTACAAAATTAAACAAATGAATAATCTTCAGCAATTCAGCCTTGGTTTTATAAGCAGGTAATATTTCCTTGTACTTTGTCAATTATAGAGGTGGTGTGTCCACAGTCGCTGCTTTCTGGAACTCAGAAGAAGAATTTTAGTTAGCATGCTATGTTTGAATTTAATCTTTTATATTTTTATCTGCTTCTTTTATTATCTGCTAAGGCATCATTACATTGGCTTTACTATTCTCCAGCAGTTAAGGATTTTAGGTTTAGAAAGTGTTGCTTGGTAAAGAAGTTCAGTATGTTGCTGTAACTTGGCATGTGTGATTGCACTCAGTCAGCACTGAACAATTTCCACTTCAATATTGGTCAATAGAGATTAACTGAGGAACAATATTTTTTGTTTACTGAATGCTGATAAGGTACGCTACTCATGTTTAATATTGTTTTACTGGTGATTTAGGTGTGATTTGATGTATAGGATAAGAAATCAGCATCAGCTTGGGAGATTTTTCTTCTGTAACAAACTAATAGTTCATATGGGTAGTGTGTACTTTGGAAATTGATGGGTATTATCAGTCTGGTGAATTGATTTATTTAAAAAAAGCACATCTAAGGACACTTGCTTTGAATTTAGATGCACTTTAAATATATCTTCAGAAATAGTCCCAGACTTTTGCATCCTCAGGGCTTTATTTTAGGTTGAAGTCCTGATTCCTCGTCACTAAAAAGAGAGGCAGAGAAAACTGGGAATAAGCTCATGTCTGTCCAGACTACAAATAAATTGCTTGTTTTGTTACTTTCTGCCATTCCTGGAGCTCAGTGGGACTGCATTCTATTCATATACAGAAGTGTGTCTTTTGATTTCTATGAAGACCCATGTATGTTAACATCAGCAGCATCAAAACAGATGAGGCAGCAGAAGAATCAGTGCTTGGTCAAATAGAAGCAAGAACTAATCAATATGGAGACTGCACATTCAAACTGCTTATCCTCAGTAAAATCTGGGCAGGACATTTAAAACCTCTTCTTTAATTACTTCATCACTGGAGAGTTGGTTGGAGTTTTTTTATTTATATTTGGTATTGTATTGAATAGTTTACATCTGAAGTGGTTTATGTAAATCAAGTATTTGTGACCAGAAATTAAGGGGAAGTGGAAATATAAAAAATGTATATGAAAAGTTGAAAAGTAAGACTAAAGATAAATGTAAATGAGAAAGTAATGAAGTAATTATATGTTTTGCTAGATTTCTTCTGGCATGGAGTTGGGGGATCATGACCAGCCCGTTGTTATGAGAGACGAAAACAAACGAAGGAGAAGAAGAATGAAACCTCATTGTACATCGAGTAGTTTTTCATCAATGGAACTGATATCCATTGAGTTCATTTTACCTACAAGCAATAAACATACTAAAGCACCAGAAATTATGTTACTTGAAATAGCTGGCAACTGTACGGTGGAGCAGATGAAGGCACAGATTTGGATGCGTGCAATAGAGACGAGTCAAACCACAGACTTTTACCATGCATTCACCCCAGATCAGTTTGTTCTGCAGTATCAGAAGAAAGGGCAATGGTATGAAATTTATGATAAACATCAGGTGTTACAGACATTGGACTGCATACTGTACTGGAAGGTGTTACAGAAAAAGGTAGGCAAGATCTATGTTGTCCAGAAACAAAAACCATCAGAAGAAGTTCAGGAATTTCAGCGGCAGCTTAATGATTTGATTGGTTATGATGTCACTGATGTAAGCAATGTACATGATGATGAACTAGAATTTACCCGACGCAGATTAGTCACTCCACGAATGATAGAGGTAGCCTGCAGAGATCCTAAATTATATGCAATGCACCCATGGACTACATCTAAGCCACTCCCAGAATATTTATTTAAAAAGATCACTAATAATAATATTTTCATAATCATACATAGAGGAACGACTAGTCAGAAAATTAAAGTGTCAATAGATGACACTCCAGATATGATTCTCCAGAGCTTTTTCACAAAAATGGCAAAGAAAAAGTCTTTGATGGACATTCCTGAAGATCATAGTGAACTAGATTTTGTTCTCAGGATTTGTGGCAGAGATGAGTACATTACTGGAGATACACCAATCAAAGATTTTCACTGGATAAGACAGTGCCTTAAGAATGGGGAAGAAATCCACCTTGTCCTCGACAATCCCCCAGACCCAAATGAAGATGAGGTTCAGAAGGAAGAATGGCCCTTGGTGGATGACTGTACAGGAGTTACAGGGTATCATGAACAATTGACAATAGATGGAAAAGATCACGAGAGAGTCTTCACTATCTCTTTGTGGGATTGTAATAGGAAATTTAGAGTGAAAATAATTGGCATTGATATCCCAGTTTTACCAAGAAATACTGATCTTACTGTGTTTGTGGAGGCTAACATTCAACATGGGCAGCAGATCCTTTCACAGAGAAGAACTTCATCAAAGCCCTTTACTGAGGAGGTTCTGTGGAATATGTGGTTGGAGTTTGATATCAAAATCAAGGATTTGCCTAAAGGAGCACTCCTGAATCTTCAGATATACTGTGGCAAAGCACAGGGACCATCTGCAAAGACAAACCTTCAGTCACACGAATCCTCCAACTCTGATGCAAAATGCAAAACCCAGCTTCTCTATTATGTAAATCTTTTGTTGATAGATCACCGTTTCTTGCTACGAAGTGGGGAATATGTGCTCCACATGTGGAAAATTCCAGGTAAGGGGGAAGAACAAGGAAGTATAAATGCAGACAAACTCACATCAGCAACTAACCCAGATAAAGAAAACTCAATGGCTATCTCTATCGTGCTGGACAAATATTGTCACCCAATTGCCTTGCCCAAGCACAGGATATCGTCAGACCCCCAGGGGGACAGGACCCGAGCTGAAATGCCCAACCAGCTTCGCAAGCAACTTGAGGAGATCATAGCAACTGACCCACTTAATCCACTTTCTCCTGAGGACAAAGAACTGTTGTGGCACTTTAGATATGAGAGCATAAAGCACCCCAAGGCATATCCTAAGCTGCTTAGCTCTGTGAAATGGGGACAACAAGAAATAGTGGCCAAAACATACCAGTTGCTAGCTAAAAAAGAGGCTTGGGATCAGAGCACTTTAGATGTTGGACTCACAATGCAACTTCTGGACTGTAACTTTTCAGACGAAAATGTCCGAGCAATGGCAGTTCAAAAACTGGAAAGTTTAGAAGATGATGATGTTCTTCATTATCTTTTGCAGCTTGTGCAGGTAAGGTGTATTTGTATTCCTGCACTCTGCCTTCCAGGAATACATTTGCATTACCCCATAATTTGCATTTCCCATTTTAGTAGGTCTTGTTAGTATTCCTTAGTTTTGAAGTCTTCAGTGTTTAGTCAAAGCAGTGGTAGTAACCAGATTAATGTAAAATACACTTTCCTACTTTTTGTCTTTTGCCTTTGTGGATGTTTTTGTGGTACCATTGCCTTGTGTCTTGCAATTTGCATCTTGTGTTTACAGTAGTAAGTTTTTCTGGAAATTGTTAATGCCAGCACAGCTATGATGGGAGTAAATCCTAAATGTGCTGTCTGTAATCCTGTTCATATTGGGTTTGAATCACACAGCACTGAAGAGTTGTTGACTGACTTTACTGATAGTTTAGAAAGAGTGTATATGGAAAGAAAGTAAATGTAGATGTTGACGTGGGCAAGGCCTGAAGCAAAATCTGGGGTTGGGTTTTAGGTCAAGAACGCCAGTGTAATTACACAGTATGTTGCAGCAACTGCAGTCTTGTGCTGTTAAGGGAAACAAATTTATCTAGAAACTCCCCCACCAAAATTTTGAAAGTAGCTCAAGAGTTAATAGGACTACATACTAAGATTAAGTCCTTCTTGGAATTTGGGTACAAAATTGTGGTTCTAATGGGAAGGGAATACTGCTGTATAGATTTGAAGCACTTTGTGTGTGTGTCTGCCAGATCAAACATTGGGAAGGTTTATATTGGTTACACAAGAAACTTGGTTTGGTTGCTTTTCTCTCAACACAATGCCATCAGTTGGCAGTGGCAGAGTCTCCTCTGGTGTCTGATGGAAGCTGTAACCTTGTGTTCTTCCTGGTAAGCACAGCCCCTGGAGCCAGGTGGGGCTCTGTTTTGCATGGAAAGGCTGGTATCCCTCAGAGCAGGAAATACCTTTTTCAAAGAATCATAGGACAACATTCAAAATTTAAAAAAAAAATTAAAAATTGAACTACTGCAGCTGGGGAAGCAGCTTTTTATTTCTGCAGGTTCAGAGGGAGCTCAGAATCCCAGGAAAATGAAGTTAGTATTTCAGATTTTGCTGCACATTGGTAGTGCTTTAAACAAAGACTTTCTAGCCTTGTCTTGGCTTGTCTGTAGATTAGGCAGAATTTATGCACTTCTGCATTAACCAAAGGAGTCGCTACGGTTACCTCATTGGGCCTCCCACGTTGCTGCTGCTATATATATGCTTGGCTTGTGAGCTTTTGCTGTCTACATGTGGCTCAGCAATTTTATTCACTTTTTTTTGCATCTAAATTAGGAGTTTAGGATGATTGGTTGCTATCAAAATGTCTGAGAAAATAGGGGAAATACTGGCATTGTTTCCATTTTTGTTGTTTTAAATTGTTTGTTTTCAGGAAGTACAAATCTGGTGAGATTTATAAAGAATAAACCTTTATAACAGTTAAATAAAATTTTGTAGCATAAAATAATAGTGCCTTAACTTTACTGTGTCATTTTTAGTAAGAGGTGTTGTAAGAAATAATGAGCTTACCATCCTTAAAAATGAAAAACATGCTTGATTCCAACTTTTACTTCTCTGCTGCTTTCCTGTCTTTATTTCTTAGCTAACTATGGAACATAAGCTGTCAGCATTCTGCAGCAAGGTTTTGGTATGACAGTGTATTTAAAATCTGCATTTTTCAGAGAATGGATGTCGGCCATTCTTCTGCTCCAGTGGACACATCTCTTCTGCAAACGGTTTTCACTTTTCAAATGCACACTTTTATGAAAGCTCTATGGCTCATTTCACTCTGCACAGGATATTCCCATTTTATCCTCTGTAGAGTTAGAAATCAGGCATTTTATTTCCCCACAGGTTATTTCTAATAGATGCAGACACACCATAAATCAACCTGTTGAGCTTCTTATAATGTCTGTTCTCCTGTGTAGAGTTGATAAACCATGGATAGGATAGTTGACATGCAACAAAATTCTTTGTAAGATAAACACTGATGGCTGTACTGCATGTATATGG
This sequence comes from Serinus canaria, assembly GCF_022539315.1. Lineage (NCBI taxonomy): Eukaryota > Metazoa > Chordata > Aves > Passeriformes > Fringillidae > Serinus > Serinus canaria. Next base: position 13,609,513 of record NC_066314.1, read on the forward strand.
CAGTGAGTAAAAGCCTTCTGCTGAATTGACAAGGAAAAAGTACACACAGGTCAATGCCAGCAGATCTTTTTTAATGGCCAGATTGCATTGTTGCTGTGCAGAAGCTGATATTTGACTTTGTGAGAAAAAAGGGCTGGACTGTTAAAAATAACTACCTAAAGCATCAGCTCAATAAGGATGGTCATAATGCATTTTTAAATATTGTTTTATGTTAAAATATATTTGCAAGTTCAATAAGGAGGTTTTGTTTTGAAGTATTGGTCAGTTGTTTGGCTGTTTTTCAGTCTTAACTTGTTTTTCAAGGTTATGTGAACATGAGGCATAGCAGATACCAGAGTGAGGTTTATAATCGGCTTTCTTGGAACCGTAAGAAAATCCATTTGAATTTATGTGATAATTATTGCTTTTGGGCACCTTACTGCAGTGAAAATTAATTTTTATTAAAAACCCCTCATACCTCATAATCTCACACACAAAGTAAAAGGATATATTGTTATGTTTGTAAATTCTCATTGTCTTTCCTAAATAAGATGATGTTGTTTGGGGATATAAAACAGTACTGCAGACAGTCAAGACAGTTCTTGCAGAATTATGATACAGGAGAAGGGCAAGTCTGGTGCTTGGCTTTTTTGTCTGTCTGGTGCTCAGCTTTCTTGTCTGTCTCTTAGCCAGCATCTAGAAAGAACGTGTCTTTGTGATATTTTTAAAAGTTGCTTCATTGGAAAGTTGACTTAATTTTTTTTTTCTTTTGATTAAACCCACAGGATGATTTGCATTTCAGAAAATATGTTGATATTTTGATAATAAAAATGCAACTATGTACCACAGTATTTGTAAGAGTTTATAAAATTATGATTTGTTTGATGAATTTAGCAGACCTTTGCTGATAGCTTGGTTGCTTCTGTGCAAGCTGCAGACTGCAGTGATCTTGAAAGAGCCATTATATTCTGTTGAATAACTGTTGCTAGAGGTTTGCATACTTTGTTGCTTCTGAAAGCTGAGCATACTGCATGCACCCAGCTCTCTGCGCATCCCTTTGTTTTCCCCTAATCTCCCTACAGGCTGCATCCTGGCTCTCTATTTCCAGAACCTGAAGCCATTCACCAACCCCCTCAGTCCATGACAGGGATTTTGTGACTCTGCTTCATAGATTGTATGCTTCTTATTTCTCTTTTGTTGCCGTGGGATATAAGTGCATACTTTTTTCCACCATTAATCTGAATACAAACCTTCTGTAAGCTTGAATTCCTCAAGCAGCATGAAAGAAGCAGCTGGAAAAATAAGCTGAAGTGGAGAAGTTCCCTGGTACTACCCAGAATCTGGAAGTGTGATGGTTTTCTGGTAGACCAATTCACTTGGTTATTGGGATGGAGAATAACAACAACAACAACAACAACAACAACAACAACAACAAAAAAAAAAAAAAAAAGAAAAAGAAAAAAATTCCAATACTGGCACTTGAAAATAGTTGTTGACTTTCTCCTCCCACCCCCTTTTTTGGCAGTAGCTTGGAAATGTCTGTGGGCTTGGGTGGAGGGGAGCAGCTTTTGAAGGAGAAAAAATACATCTGTTTTCACAGTCAGTAAATAAAAAAGCTCTGGTGAAGTCTTCCTCTTAATTGTACTTCATTATTGTAGGATGTGTATCAGAGCTTTTATTCTGTCATTCATTTATGGAATAAAGGCCAGGTAAGTGCTCTGAAAAGCTGCTCCTGTATCCTGTTTTTTCTGGGGAACCCACCAGTGAATCCTGGTGCCCTAGTCTCGAAGTAGAGGATGTTGACCAAAATCAGTATTTTATTATTGAAACATTTTATCTAAGAGCTATTACAAGTACATTATTCATCTGTCAGTAACCATTTCAAGCATTCTCAGTATCAGTCATACTGCAAACTGGTTTCTGATCTTGCTGGTTTTTGCCAAGAATGATGTTGCTTTGTGCATATGCTCAGGTTGGACTCTCAAGTTAGAGAGTTATCACATTAATAGTAAACCTGAAAAGAACACCTGTTGCAAGCAAAATGTGCTTCTTGAATCAGAGAAACTTCAAAAAGACTGCTTTGTTACACATTTTCTACTCCTGCAGAGGCCTGTTCTCTAGATGTCACTGGTTAAGTGTAAACAGTGGGATCTTAAATGTTAACAACATTGTTAACAACATGTCTTTTATGTTTGTATCATTCAGGCTGTGAAATTTGAGCCATATCATGACAGTGCATTAGCCAGATTTCTGCTGAAACGTGGTTTGAGAGTAAGTACTTAAAAATATAGCTAACTTATGCTAAAGTTGCTGGCATTATTAAAACCCTTCGTCAAGAAATGAATGCTAATTTGTAGTGTTTTTCTTTACCTGTAGAACAAAAGAATTGGTCACTTCTTGTTTTGGTTCTTAAGAAGCGAAATTGCCCAGTCCATGCACTACCAACAGAGGTTTGCAGTCATCCTTGAAGCCTACCTTAGGGGCTGTGGAAAAGCAATGCTGCACGATTTCATGAAGCAAGTTCAAGTAATTGAATTGCTGCATAAAGTCACAATGGAGATTAAATCAGTTTCTGCAGAAAAGTATGATGTTACTTCTCAAGGTATGTGCTAACAGGCATTTCTTTGTTGTTAATGTTGTTTTTTTCTCTTTGGGTGTGAAAAACTAAGCAGCAAATTGTATTGTTAATTGAGAAAATTTGGGGATAAATTGTTGTCAAAGGGCAAAATTTTTACTTCCTTTAAAATGTGAGTGTAAGTTAATAATGATTGAACCAGTAATATATTTGTTTGCTCATTTCACCCCAAAAGGGGAAGAATATCAATGTTCTAGTCACCCAGTATTTTTCCAAGCTTTGGCTTATCTTCTTGAACCTCAAGCCATGCCAAGTGGAAAACAGATAAGTTCTTGTACATTAACTGAATGCCAGTGCTGAAAAAAGACACAAATATTACTGGAAATTAAAAGTGACACTTGCCAAGAAATACAGCCTTCCTCTAAACTCTCACCAGAAGATTTTTGGCAGAAACATCAGGGAGGAGTCCAGTGCGGCTTCTGCTATGCCATGAAAGTAGCTGGTGGATCAGGCATCAATATACAGGCGTGGCTTTGAGGAGTCCTGTGAGACAGATGTTGTATTGTTATTTCCAGTTCTTGCAAGCACTGCTTTGGAAGCCACAGTAGGGTTATGCAATGCCTCTTTACATCTGGGTTTTGCCTGCTTTTTCCCCCACCCCTAGCTTTCTTAAAAGTTTGTTTATCCTCATTCCTGTTACTTGCTTGGTGTTGGGAGTTACTGTAAATCCAAGATGCTCTGACGAAGGGGAGAGAGAATGATGCATCTGACTCCATCGTCAGAAGGCTAATTAATTACTTTATTATACTATACTGTGTACATTGTATCTAAACTGAATCTGCCAAGCACTCACTCTTGCTCACAACTGCACAGAACTGCACTCCTCTCTGATTCTCTCTCGTGACTGTCCCGTGACAGTCCCACACACACACACTTCTTGGCCCTGATAGGCCAAGGGAACAAAACATCCTCACTTTGGGTAAACCATCTCCATACTGCATTCTACTTTAGCACAACACAGGCACAGCAAGCGAAATAAAAATTGTGTTTTCCTTCTTCTCTGCTTGTCTCACAGCTTCTCTCAGAGAAGGGCATGTGAATACCACAGGGAGTAAGTGCAAGAGGACGTTTGACAGTATAAAAATTCTAAAAGCTGTAGAGACCACCTTTTCCTGCATGTTCATCCTGGTATGCTCCAGGCCAGGAAGTCCTTGGATGGGAAAGCTTTTCCACTCTGGTTAAGCAGAAGTAACTGTGGTGGTGTTTCAAAAGAGATTTGAAGAAAATATGCATTTATTCATTAATATATAGTATAAAATCTGTTATGTTACCACATAGTGTGAGTTAAGGTACTTACTGAAGCCCCACATAAAACACTTTTTCTAAACAACTTCCTAAATTTTTCTTAAAATATTCTATAACCAAAATGTATTTAGTCAGAATTGCATATTTTAGAAAGAAACTATACAACCTTACAGATGTACGTCTGTAAGAGCTGTGGATTCTATAATACATTATCTTTGAAGGATATGTGGGCAAAGAAGAAAAGCTTCAAGAGAAAGCAATCATATTAACACCCACCAGGTTTTGAAGTTAAAGCATCTTTGGATGTAATGTACAGCAGAACACTGAAAGATGACTTATATAATTGACATTTTCACTGAATAAGGCTTCCTGAAACTGTGGAGTGTCCTAATAATTCTATATCTAATGTAATTTATTCTCTGATTATTGAGGACATAATTTTTTCTACAGGCACCCTCTACTTCTTATGTTTTTAAAAATGTATATCCAAAAATTGATTCTGTAGGTTATTGCTTCTTTTTTGTCCCGACATTTCTAAGTTCATCGTTGTTCATATTTTCAGTCTGAATGTTTTATCCTGTTTCATTTCATTCTGTCATCCAGTCTCATCTTATTCTTGTATATCAATTTCTCCAGTGTTTGTGGATTTTCTGTAAAGAGCAAATTCCTTCCTGCTAGGTCCATACTATTCCAGTAGCAAACATGTTGCCAAACTGTTTCTTTTACTTTTCACTCTAATCTCTTTGCTTATATTTGAAGATAGCGAGTAATAATAAATAAATAAATTCATAAGGTGATAGTATTACATCTTGCATGGGATTATTTGCTTTCATCACCCTCTAAACTAGATGATTTGTTTCCCAGGAATATGTCCATGCAGCTGTTTCATTGCTTAAAATGCATAGCACCTTGTTATTAAGCCAGATCAACTTGAAAGTGGTTTTAGCAAGTGCCTTTACTTGTGTCTTAAAATCAGCTATTCCTAATCTTTTGTAGCTTCAGTTGGTTTGCTTACAGTTTTCAAATTACATTACATTTCATTACAGTGAGGAGACTTACTGAGCTGACAGTAAACTCTTGCAGTAAACTGTAAGCAGTAACTTTCCTAGATAGTTGTCTAGGAAATCTGTAGTCGCATTATAGAAAGCTGTTTCATTATCCAAGTTACCACAGCTTAGGTGCTTTTGAGGGGGCAGGGTGGAGTTCTTAGGGGTTTTTTTTTTTGTTTGATTGGTTTGTTTTGTGTTATTGTTTGTTTGGGTTTGGGATTCTTGAGGTATTTTTTTGAAAAGTATCTAATTTTAAAGTCCACTTATTAGCTTCTGTATATTGCTGCTAGATTTACCTTTTACCAGAAGAGATACTGTGTTAGTTAGCAGGCACTGCTAGTAGTTCTTTTCTAAAACCCTCTAGGACAGGTGTAACGTTTGAGTTCTGTGAGTTGTCAGCCAATTCTTTTGGCTTGACTTTCTTAATTTGATAGCAGTGTTTGAACTGCCCTGGTTTTTGTCTAATGTACATTAAGAGCCCAAAAAGTCTGTGCCTTGGGCTGCATCAAAAATAGCATAGGCAGCAGGTCAGGGGAGGTGATTCTGCCCCTCTACACGGCCCCTGTGACACTCCATGTGGAATACTGCATCCAGCCCACTCAGGACAGGAAAGACATGGATCTGCTGGAATGAGTCCAGAGGAGAGTCACAAAGACAATGACAGAGCTGGACCACCTCTCCTGTGAGGAAAGGCTGAGAGTGATGGGATTGTTCAGCCTGGTAGAAGGCTCAGGAGACCTAACATCAGCCTTCCAGTGCTTACAGGGAGTTTGTAAAAAGGGTGGGGGACAAACTTTTTGGTAGGGCCTGTAGTGATAGGACAAGGGTTAATGGTTTTAATCTAAAGGAAGACAGGTTCTGACTGCACACAAGGAAGGCTATTTTTTTTTATGATGAGGGTGTTGGCACACTGGAACAGGTTGCCTAGGGAGGTAGAAATGCCCCATGCCTGGAAATATTCAAGATCAGGTTGGATGGGGCTCTGAGCAAGTTGAGTTGAAATGTCCCTGCTTGTTGCAGGGGGGTTGGACTAGATAGCCTTTAAAGGTCCTGTCCAACCCAAACTAATCCATGATTCTATGTTTCTGTTTTAAGTGTCAGGTCCATGTTTAGCTTTATCAGTATGATTTTTTTTATCTTTAATTTTTATCTCCAAAACTACATATATATACATCCTCTGCTGTGTAGCTACAGTTTCTTTCAGGACAGTGTTCAGGTCTTTGCCCTAATGCAGGGTAATCACCAGTGTATTCCTTATGCTGCTGACACTCACTAGCTGAGGTGAAAAAAACTACATCATGCATTTTATAATCTGTACTATCCTGAGTTAAAGATTCAGGAGCTTGAGGTTTTATTAATTAAAAGACTGTGTTTAGGTATGAACATTAAAATTCTTGTTCATATAAATATACAGAAAATTTTCTTCTTACAGGAATGTGAGATTAAGAAGGCTGCACTGTGAAACCAGTTTTAGAAGGATAGGAAATTCAGTATCTCTGTAGTTTGTCTCCTTATGGTTACAGAGTAATTGATTCCAGGAATTCAAAAGCCACAAGTCTGTCTGCATTTCTTGTCAGTTAGGAGGAAAAATACTGTTTGGTGTGTTGTACTGTATTTTGTTTTTTAAACAAAAGCTGACATTTTAATGTAAACTCTTACTGTTCAGTGTGTCTAATACTGCAGAGAAGGCACAAGACTTCTGAGGGGTTTGAAGACTTTGTGTTTAGGTATCTGAAACAACCCTGGCCATTGATAGTGCAAGTTAAAGAATTTTCCTCCATTCCCTGAATCAGGAGATCCAGGAGGAAAGCAATTTAAAATGGCAGCTAAACAGAGCTTTTTAACCGAATTATAATACTCAACAAGTTTGATTATCTATAATCTTTATGCCTTCCAATGTTTGATTTCACTGTGTTTTCTTTCTTGCAATTGCAGTTATTGCACAGCTGAGACAAAAGCTTGAAAAATTACAGGGCAGTAAACTTCCAGAAAGTTTTAGAGTTCCATATGATCCTGGGCTAAGAGCAGGAACACTAGTGGTAAGTATATCCTGATTTTTCTACAAATAATTAAAAAAAAAATTTGCAAGTATATGTCACTTGATAAAAAGTTTGCTAATTTGTCAAAAGGTCTTATTTCTGTGTGGATACAATGACATTGCATGGACTCAGTAGATTTTTGTTCCCAGAGCTAATATTATTTTTCTAAATGTAATAACATGCCGCCATGTGCTAAAAAAATTGCAACAACCCATGAAATCCTAATCATTAAATAGCAATTATACTTTTCTTTTCCATTAGTTGAATACAAGATTTAACCAGGTAGCTGACTTTTTAAAAAAAAATTAAATAACTGTATAAACTTTTATTTGATTCAGGGGCTTTGGGATATTCAGTTTCCATTCTTCCAGTTATTTTCTCTGTCTTACCCTGATTCATATCTGTCCCTAAGGTTTGGGTCCAGACCTTCATCATCCTGACAAAAACATCTACCTCAGCTATTTCTGATTTTACAGTATCTCTGTGTTGGTTTTGTTAGAAAGTACATTATGATTTTGTTAGAAATACATTAAGAAACCCTTGGGTTTTTCTATATTCTGCCTTCAGTTTTGTGGTGAGATTGCAATTGTGTGTTTTGACTCAGAGTTAAAAAAAGATCCACAGATCAGCAGATGTGTAGTGAGAGGAAATTGGATCATGCATCTAAAATGCAATGTGAGGTCTGGGTAGAGAAGCACAGTCAAGATCCTTGGACTCACTTCATGTGTAGCAAGGACCCTACAAGGAAAGAACTCCTTAATTTTCTCCTAGCTAAGGACAGGCAAACCATCCAATTTAAGGAATTGCCAAATGTTCAGACATTGTTTTTGTTAAATAAACCTGTGCCTTGGAAGACAGGCTATAAGCTGGTCTGTCTTCAATCTGAGATAATGAAACACCTCTCAGGTGAGCATGGCTGAAGCACCGTCAGCACAGAAGCCAACTCAGACATTTCTTATTCAGAAGTAATTTGTGATTTCTTAAATACTATTTTCTTGTTAGCATTTTGTATGTTCTCTTTAGTCCTTTTTTTTTTTTTTTTTTTTTTTTTTTGGTACAGAAAGCATCAACCGCTTGACAGAAAGTAGGTTTTAAAATAAAAAAGATTTCTCTGGATTTTCTAGTTTTCCTTCACTTAGGAAATATTCAGTCCTACCAGGATCCTCCTAGATGAATGAAACAATAGATTTACAAAGGAAGGTAGCTATGTCCAAAAATTGATGGGTTAGCTTTTCTTTTCCAAACTATATGAATAAAAACATTTGGTAAAACAGACTAAGTTTTCTTTTAATGTTCATTCTAGCAAGTTCTATTTGTCCATAATCTTCAAAACCTAAAATCTTTTAAATATTAGAAGCAAAATCAGAGTTCCTAATAAGTTCAAAGATTTAAAAAGTTCTTTCATTTTTGAAAATAAGGATGGTAAAAAGTATTTCGTTTAAAACTACAGGCTCAGAATTTCAGTAGGTGAAACATAGATATACTAAAATACTCCTATATCATGAATTCTATCTGCTCTCAAACACTGATATGCACTAGTTTTTTTTAATTTTTATTTTAGATGGCTTTATTGTACATAGTAATGTTCAACAATGAATCAGCAATTCCAGAATAGAAAGTAAGACATACTACAGTTGTCTTAGCCATAATAACTGGAAAAACCACTTGAAATACTGCAGTTTTAGTTCTAAATTTATCAGTATTGAAAATGTAATTAAACTAAATAGGGAATCTCTTATCTTATGAATGATTACAATTATTAGTTTCAAAAATGCCATTTCCCCCATGAATTTGAAGAAATTTCTAATGGAATCAAATCAAACAATCTGGAATGTAGTTGCTAGAAGTCAGAAGGGTGGATGATGTGGTAAATTGCATTGTACAATGATTACGTTCTGGTTCTGCCAAGCACCTGTCAAAATGTTGTTGTGAAGGTCCATATTTTCCAGTTTTGTCAGAATCTCTATTCCTCTTTTAAATTTGTCTGAGCAAGCTAAATCCAGTTTTGGAGAATTAAAATACACTTTTCCTTTATCATGGACAGTGGTTAAAAGATGTGGAGGTTCAGAGAGGCTTTGTATGGCAACTGACCTCCATCCTTTACATGTGCTTTCAGTGTTTTTCTTGTGGTATAGCTGAGTGGAAGCTGGCAAGCTATTCTGTTAAAAAGGTTTCTTGGGTTGATGTTGGCATCAGGAAGCAGTAAATGTGTCTTTTACAGATAGAAAAATGCAAAGTAATGGCGTCCAAGAAGAAGCCCCTCTGGCTTGAATTTAAATGTGCAGATCCAACAGCTCTGTCAAATGAAACCATAGGCATCATCTTCAAACACGGAGATGACCTCCGTCAGGACATGCTAATTTTACAGGTATGAGAGCTAAACCTTATAAAGAATAACGTGAATATTTTAAAACATTTTTAAGTAATTTTGCTTTTCCAAAGTGTGTATACCTTGTCTTCACTGTCCATATGAAATGCTAGGTTGTCTTTTGTATTTAAAACTCTGTATGGCAAGGCTGACATCAGCGCTGCATCATCTTTGTCGTGCTGTGTTATGGATTAACCCTGGTGGGATGGAAAAAGAGGAAGAGCGAGAAAACTTGTGAGTTGAGGTGGTTTAATAAGCAAAAGAGAAGTGGAAGAACCAAGGAAGAAAACAAAACAAGTGGTGCTAAGGCAGTCACTCCACATCCCTGGAATGGACCAGTTCCCAGCCAGTCCCTGCACAGAAGATGGTTACCTACATAACCTACATAACCCCTTGCTCTCTGATTTATTGCTGAGCATGACATTGTTCAGCATGGAGTATTTTTTGGTTGGTTCAGGTCATCTGCCTGGTTATGTCCCCTCTCAATCTCTTGTGCACCCCAATCTAGTCATAGTGAGGCATGGTGAGAAACTGGCGGCCTTGGCACTCAGCAGACTCTATTCAGCTGGGACACAGGGACATCAGTGTGTTCCCAGCACTGCTTTGGTCACCCCCTAAACCACAGCACACTACAAGCTGCTCTGAAGAAAAGGAGCTTCATCCCAACCAGACACAGTGCATACAGTTACCCTGGCTTTTCCTGCCATATGCCATACATATTTCACATTTTAGTGTTCTAGAGACAGAATCTTCCTTAGTGTAAGATGGCCTGTTTCTCTGATGAAGTGTTTTTATCATTTATTTATGTAATGGGTGAAGTTAGCAAATGAAAAATCAGTAGCTAGTGTCACTCTACTTTCAGACAACTGGTTTGTAAGGGCTTTTGGAGGTATTAATGGGGAAAAGTGGACATGCTTGCTAACACATTCAATCTCACCTATGTAGAAATCATACAATATATTTATTAATACTTTATAGAAGAGTAAAGATTCCCTGGTTGCAGGACAGATGAAGAAATATAAACCCTGGTTCTATAACTGATTATCTTGAATGGCTGCACACTTTCTGTATTTATCTCTTAATCAAATAGCAAAGTAAGTTTAGCCCCATCTTAGAAGTCTTAGAAGTGTTATTTGTATGAGTAATCTGTAATGTTCAAATAATTTGAAATAACTCAGCATATCCATTTGTTTTTACTAGATTCTTCGCATTATGGAATCCATTTGGGAAGCAGAATCCTTGGACCTCTGTTTGTTGCCATATGGTTGCATTTCTACAGGGAACAAAATAGGTATGTGATCACACTTACTGTGATTAGAAATTCAAAATACCATATTTACAGAAGATCTGAGAGAGCTATTCTAATACGTGCTGTAGTCCTGAGGTAAGCAGCACTTTATTACACTTTCTGTGAGCAGCTTTCAGGTGCAGCTTGGCAGTGGTTTCTGCCCTTCCTTGAGCTGCAGCAGAGCTGTTTACTGGCTGTGATTCCTGTGCAATGGCTTGGCTTCTGCTGCAAGCTCCTTTAATAACAGTATCTAGTATGAAATATCAGTGAAAGTGTGTGACTTATTCAAGATGTATTTTAATGTGTTGATAGGAATAAAATAAAGAGCAAAACATTTATATTTTTTCCTGACTTAAAGCTTCTTATCCTATATCACATAGAAGCAACAAACAGTATACTTACTTAACAGTATACTCAGGTAATATTTCTCACTGAACATTAGTTCCTGCAGCAGAGATGATCAATTTTTCAAAACTTGTGGTGAAAGAAATCAAGTAAGAAATCCAAATAAAATCAAGACTGTTTTTAACTCTTTAATATATTTACGTAATGTACTTCCTCTCTAAAATCCATTGCCACATAAAATTTTTTAACATCCTTTTGATTTCAGGATATTTCAGCAATGCAGAAAACCCAAACTCAATGATAAAATACCTGGTAGCGTGACATAAGAGAGTTTCTTTTCTCCTAATATATATGTTTTTAAATTTAATTGTATTTATTGGTAGAATTTTATTAATAAAGGAAATGGAAAATTGTACATCAAAATGCTAACTATAAATATAAGGAATGTCAGGGGGTTTCTCTTCTTTAGAAGTGTTAAACATAATTTTTTAGAGAGCTTTTTAGGATCTGATTTAATTTTGTTTAAAATTATCTCAAGACAATGTAATGTATTGAAAAAATAAAGGAAGAAGGAGGAATTCTGCCAGCAATTCTAGCATTTTCATACTTGAGTTACAGATTTCTGTTATTCGTTCAATAATTCTTAATTGATTCCCCATTCTTCTGTCTCAAGGAAATATTTGATTTTCCTATAGGCATGGGAGAGATGTAAGCATTTAGCGTCCTTTTAGCACCACAGTAGGGGCATGGTTAATCATATTAACACTCCTGCTTGGTTTGCTGAGAATACCTGCAGCCTAAATTAGTGATGCCCAATGTGGCACACTTTGATGTAGAGCTTATGCTTGTTTGGAGCAGAACCAAAGAGTAGTAGCATGCAAATGTTCTGTGACAATATTTGCATGTGGTCTTCTTCCAGGCTGCTTCTTCCCTCCCTCTTAATACTCCCATGGAACTTGGGCAGTTTCTGTGTATTGACACAAGGACAGTACCCACTCTACACTGAGCACAGGGAAACAGATATCTTCCATCTGGGGCTGGCACCTCCTCCTGCATACAGCATTCTCATTCTGTTAAAGACATTGCATCCAGTGCAGTTTGTCATTTTGGAAGCATCTGTCCTTTCCACTGCTGCTGCCAAGCAGACCTCTGTAGGATGGACTTTCTCTTTGTATCACTGGTAAAAGGTCATACCCTGCTCTCTCCCTTTGACATGTCCATATGTTCCTGGCTCTGTGGGGCAATTACCACTACTTACTGTGCAGCATCACTGCCAAAATTCAAAGTTCAAGCTGCCTCTTAGAAGAGTCACCACAGAGGCCCAGAAACACATTGCATGGTGCATTTCCTGCAGCACTCCCTCCCAGCTGAATGCAGCCCAGCTGAGAACTGCTATCCCTGGCACCTCCTGAGCCAGCTCTGCTCCCCCACCATCAAGGAGCTGTTGGCCGGCAGAGGGAGATTTGTGAGCACAGGCAGGGAAAGCTTTTGCAACAGCTGGAATGGGAGCTGGAGCTCACACCCAGGAGAAAAACAACAGCTTGACAAGCAGAGATCAAAATGCAAAGCTTTTTAATTTGGTGGTCTTGGTGGTGGGTTTTGGAGGTCATATTTCCACTATAATTTTATGGCAAACATATCCAGGCCACTTTTAAGACAGAAGAAAATACCTCCAGGGGGTATTCAGCCATGAAGAGAGGGCAGGAAGAGATTGCTGTGTTGTTACTCTGTTACAGGAATATTCACACATAACTCAATCACTTTAATTGCAAAAGGGTGGGATTATGAATACAAATAAATTTATCTGGTTAAGACAGAGTTAAATTGAAACCAACTCAGAAGCTGCTTTGAATTGCTTTGGAGAGAAATAGGTATTTTTGTTTGCTTGCTGATCTCTGAACTGGAGCTGAAGCTAGAATACACTGTTGAACTGGAACCAGAGGAAAAAAAAATTTCCAATTACCAAAAAAATTCTATTAAGCTCTGACTTTCCCCCATGTAGGCATGCCCAGTCTGGACTGCATTTGCTAGTCTTGGCTACAGTGCAGGGTTGTGTTGCAGCCTCTGTTTCTGCATTTCCCTCTAGCTTCCTCTCTGTCACATGCCGTGCTGGCACGAGCAGGATAAGGCTCTGTTTCTGCACATTATTGCTGTGACATGCCAGTGTGCCTTGGCAAGGGTCTGCTCAGTTTAGGGACAGACCCCATGGCCCTGACAAGCAGAGCTTTCCACCAGCAATCCCAGTGCTGTACCTCACTGTACACTGGTATTTCTCAGCTCTCTGTGTATATGCTCACTTAAGCTTAAATTGGATTTGCTGCAGGAAGGCCAGCTCTATTCCTCTGTCACACTCCTGGCAATACTTGCATCCCTGGACTGCAGCAAAATAAAAGCTTTTTTTCAGCTCCTTGTATTTGTGAAGCTGGAGAGAAGCTGGGGAAAATGTGAATTGGGACCAGGACAGGAATATTTCCTCTCCTTGGGAAAAGCCTTGTGCAGTGAGTCCCACTCATTATGTGATACATCCATTTTAAAAGAGGAGGAGTTTTGATGCCAGGCTCTTTATGAGCTCTGGCTGGTTTCAGCTGGGAATGAACAGGAACCATTGCTCCTTGTCAAATAAATTTCTGCTCACAACCTATGTAGGTCTGCAGTTGGTTTTTAAAAATAGTTTAAAATTTAATTTTGAGTATTTTTAATATGCTTTGATAAAAATCTAATAACTTCTTCTAACCTTTTCCTTATTTTCTTAAGGAATGATCGAAATTGTGAAAGATGCTACAACAATTGCCAAAATTCAACAGAGTACAGTTGGGAACACTGGTGCTTTTAAGGATGAAATACTAAACCAGTGGCTCAAGGAAAGATGCATGATTGAAGAGAAGGTGAGCTCTTTGAAATTTTAGGAAGGATTTTTAATTGCACCCTACTGATTTTGGAGCACTGAGCCCATATGTTTCTGTTTGTTACTTGTGGGATTTTGAAAAATCCATTCATTTTTCCTGCACTCATCTGCGGGTGAGTGTAAATGAGCCTTTGGCATCCAGCTGGCAGCCAAGCTCCTGAGAGACAAGATGCTTCTGAAAGCACTCCTTTATCAATGGAAGTTAGAAGTGATACATGAGGAGCAGCTTGAGATGACATCTAAGAGCACTGAAAGGCAATGTGGTTTTAGAGGATTCAGGTGCAGGCTTGGGTAGTCCCAATTCCTTTGCTTGTGTACATCCACTGACCTGCTGCAGCTTTTGCCACATTTTTTTCCTCAGATTGTGTGAGCTGCTCTATGCTGCTTTTCTGTGCTGAGGGATAGAGCCAGCACAGGGGGTGCAGTGCAGGGCTGTCATCTTGATCTCTGCTGTGCAGTGGTGTATTTTAAAGACAGTTTGCCTAACTGTTGATAGATACATTTCAACAAAAGGTACATAACTTTGAGAATGGTTGCATTTAGTGCCTAGCATTGAAGCATTTAACTTCTCTAAGATTTATTTTTAGTTTCAGGCAGCTGTGGAAAGATTTGTTTATTCTTGTGCTGGATACTGTGTGGCAACCTTTGTACTTGGAATAGGAGACAGGCACAATGACAACATCATGATTACAGAAACAGGTGGGTTGTGTTTTTGAGAATTTCATAGATGTGCAGACTGTCTATACTTCACTAGATTTATGTTTCATTTTAATAATAGTGCATTTAACAATGAATGAAGAGACACAAACCAGTTCTGTCAGTGGTGCTTACAAGGTCAAGTAACATTGAAATGTATTTTCACCCCTGCTGGCCTTCGCACAGGCTGGAGATATCTGTCATTAATAATGCCATTATTTTCCAAGGAGCAGTTTGATACAAACTAAGTCATTAGAAATGTAAACCAATTTTTTTTTACTGTCTACATCTAAGGTCTAAACACCAAAAAACTTTATAAAGCGGGCAGCTGTTCATCTATCTGATGTGTGGCTGTGATTCTCACAGTGTTCAGTGGAACTGAGTTCTTTCAGAATTCAGATGTTGCTGGACTGTTCTCACTTCTGAGGAATGTAATTTCTTTGTGTAGTGTTGTAAAAAACTTTAGGAAATAAGTGTACATGGAGTGCATTTGTTTACCTACTAAAATCTGTGGGATGGTTATATCCTGAGGAAACTCAAAGTTTTGGTTTTTTTGTACTATAAACTTTGGGAGTTACTTCTGTAGCTGCACATTGTTTAATCCTTAATTCTACTTACCTATGGAAAGAACCCCTGAACAATCAGTACATATGGAGGAGTTTTATTTAGCCTAAGGAATTCACTTTTAGTTTCATGATCCTCTCACTTCATAATTAATCTCTGGTAGGAGATGAAAAATAGTTAGAAGGCTGAATATTTATTATTGATTATATTAAAGTTTTATCAGTTGAAGGCTGGAGAGAAGTACCCTGAAGGCAGAAATTATCTAATTGAAGACTACAGTAAAAAAGTTCAGCAGAAGCCCTTGGGGAAAAAATTACTAAGAAATGCTTTAATTTCAACATTATATATAATATAATGTGGTGTTGTTCCCACTGGCAGAACATGAGGCACAGGTCAGTAGACAGAAACTGACAAAGAGTTGTTGTTCTGTTGTCATGAGCAGATTTGCCTCAGAGACTTTAACGGGATCTCTCTTGAGCCTCAGGAGCCAGAAGGATCTCAGTCTGAGAGGTCTGCAGAGACTCAGATTTGGTAGGCTGGGAGAACGTGAAAGCTGGCTTAAAATCTGGAATGTTTAAGGATATTCCACCTACAGATCACTATTAAGTATCATCTTATATAATTCAAGTTTTATTTTTTTTTATAAATATGGCACTACTACAAATCTGTGGTTTTAAGTAACCATGCTCTTGTATCCATTTCCTGAGTGCCAGTGAAAGTAATAAAGTAATGTGGAGAGTAGCAGCACACTCCAGTCCTGTAGGTGTAGTGACCCTTAAAAGGAGGGGTTTTCATTACTCTTGTGGGAACTGATGCCCTGCTACTCTCTCAAAGCTATCCAAAGGGTGACAGTGCAGACTTTGAACACACAGAGTGGTTTAGAAGGTCTGTGAGGAGAAAGCATGTTCTAGTCAATGACATTTGCCAAGGAGATGGGTAGTGCCAGAATCTCATGGGTATTTGAAACATAACCCCCAAGCCTTTTCCGTGTAGTGATGCTCTGATTGTTACAGGTATGAGGTACAAGCTTTCCTTGGTTGATTTTTGAAAAGCTGTGAGTGTATGTTTAGATAGTACAGCAGTTCTGCCAGACTTTTAACAACTGCCAAAGATAAACAAAAAGTAATTTTGCAAAGAGGACAGAATTATGTATTTCCCCAAAAAAGAAAGAAAATAGTCTTTTCTGCTGAACTTTAGAGTGATCAGTATACCGAAAAAAAGGGGTTGGAACTCCTGTGAATACACCTAAGTGTTCTTAGCAGCTTATTGTATTTGTCTGAACGTGACTTCTTCTTCTCTTTATGAAGGTAACCTTTTCCATATTGATTTTGGCCATATTCTTGGGAATTATAAAAGCTTCCTTGGAATTAATAAGGAGAGAGTTCCTTTTGTGCTGACTCCAGATTTTCTGTATGTCATGGGAACTTCCGGAAAGAAAACAAGTCTCCATTTCCACAAATTTCAGGTAAAAGAATGGGAATCTTGCTGCAAATCAATTAAGCAATTATTTTTACCCTCTAAAATGAACATTAGTGCCTTGATTTTCAAAGGTCTAGGCTCCTGGGTATTATGTTAATAAAATGTACTGAATGGTAATACAATTCCGGGATCTTTTAGGCCCAACTAAGAGAAAAAATGATCTGTACAATTACGGGAACTAGAATTCAAACATTCACAAAGGCACATTGAAAAGCTCATTAGCAGCAGACCAGATATGCAGTTCTTTCTTTGTTTCTTGCCTTGATTGAAAATACTTTGCAGAGGGCTTCAGTGTTTGTGCAATTAGAAGAAACTCATGGCTCTAAGCAGAGCCTCTGTGGAGTATGAGCAGGTGTGAGGCATTCATCAGCAGGCATGGCCAGTGTTATTCCCTCCTGATTCTACCCTCGAGTTCTGGGGCTTGGACTGCTGCATCTGAGTAAAAGTCTGTAGTGACCCTAAGCTATCTCAGATGGTGGTTTGTGAAGTGGATGGATAGATTTAACTGTGAAAGAAATGGCATTAAAAATATGTTCTACTGCTTCTATTTGAAATTTAGTGCTTTCAAACATGTTGTGATTATTTGAGCTAGTGTAGAACCTGGCCAAAGAGGGAGTTTAGTATGCAGTTCCTATGTTTAATGAAATGAAAGGGAGCATGGTTGGTCAAAAGTACATGTATGTCTGAGGTCTTAATAGACTTTGAGTAAAGTGTCTGATTTAGAAAGCAGGTTCCTTATAATATTAAAAGAAAAATTCTTCTGTAGAGTGAGTCAAAGCCAAAGCCTGAATTTCATGTTCTGGATTCCTTGTGGATGATGTAGTCCCAGTATGGAGTCTGGTTTTCCAAGTACCTAATTAAGGTTCTTCCTGGTGGATGGTGACTATATCCCTTTGAACACATATGCAGTTACTTCAGAATTTTGTCTCCATATGTGGTTGCATCTCAGTGCTTTTACTCACTCATCCAAAAATGAGTGTTCCCCATCTTTGGGCTGGACACATCCTGCAGGCTTCCCTGCCAGGGATGGGGATCCATTTGGATCTTCTTGCAATTTCCACTTTATGGTATTCTTATGCTAGGACAAATCACATTGTCCACCAGAGACAATCAAAAGGGAGAGGCCATGCGTGGAGAGGACCCATGCGAAGAAAAACCAAAGATCTTTGTTTGAAGGCACTGTCCAAACTTCTAAAAAAAATTAAAGAACCAGCTGCAATCTTTGAATCTTCATTTTTGCCAGGACTGCCTTTATCACAGTGGAACTGTTTTGAAGGGGTCTTGTAGATCAAAAGATGTTAGGGTGGGGTTTACCATGGTTTGGAATTACTGTGGGAAGGGAACTACATGGGAAGGGAATGCTGAGCCCGTGCTCTCAGGGAAGCCTGTGAGCTGTGCTGTGTACAACAATGATGCTGTTGCTGCAGCTGTAAATCACATGCAGGTATGTGACTGAAACACCAGTCTGGGGTATGTAATTTCAAAGAAGACCTCTGTTCTGGAAGCAGAAAATAGTTAGAAGCATGACAGTGTGCTAAAAGTGTGGAGAATTGAAAGGTGTCCTCAGTGAGGTAAAGTTGTTTTCATATATAAGGATCATCCAGCTCTTTAGAGAGATTCTGACCTTTACTTCAGCAGCCCAAATACCAAAATCAATTGGAAATAAGTTTAGTCATAGCCTCTCTTCAATACATCATGCCTCCATCATGGAGTCCTGGGTTTGACTAAATAAACTTTTTGTTACCCTGGTACCATTTCTTAGTACTGCTACCATCCCACTAATGCACAGTTTAGGAGTGCTGTGATAGCACCAATGCCATTTCCACTAGTGTCCTTAGCCAGATAAAAGGTAATTAATGTGCTTTTACTGTTGTGAGCTGTGATGGTGATATGAGATCTGGGCATTTTAAGTGACATGAGTTAGGCACAGACAACAATAAACTGACCAAAAAATGCAATAGTTCTGCTGCAATAGCTACTGTTTATATAGCACTATTGCAGTAGTACATTAAAAGTCTTTTCTGTCTCAAAGAACAGTAATAAATAAAATACTTCTATACAAGTAAAAGAGTAACACAGAGCAAGATTTGCATCACATATATAGCTATAAAAAATGTATGTGTTTTAATTACATGGCCAGAGTTTAAAAAAACCCCAAAATTGTAGTTTCACTTTCCAGTTGACTTGTTTCATGATATTTCCTAATACTGAGGGATTCATTCAGTTTGCCTGCTGACTCATTCATGTATTAATGGAAAAGTCTCAGCTTTTATCCTTCATTAATTTTCAAGAACATCTCTCATAATTTTGTACTTCACTACAGTAAAACAGTTTGTACTTCAGAGGACTCCTTTGTTTTTTACAGTGTGTAAAAAACAAAGGAGTTTTGTTTTTTGGTGTTTTTATTAACCTAATAATCTACTTTTATAAAATTTTATTTCTTTGTTATTCACTGGACATAGTCCGTGCAGATGTGTTAGCCAGAGCTCATATTGCAGATAATGGAGAAGGTTAAAATGAAAAATAACTTTGACCAAAGTTCACCGCAGAAGAGTGGATTTATTTAATTACAAAATCTCATGTATTGGATTGTCAAACAAAGGTGACAGAAAGTAGGAGCGTACCCAATTTGTCACTGAGAAATACTTATTTGCAGACAGGGAAGGGATGGCCTGTGTAACAGAACTTGGACACTTTATATTATAAAAATGCCTGGATTTTAGGATAATAATAATTAGGACAGTTTCAGGCTTTCAAAATGCTTATTCCTTTTTTTCCTATTGGGCAGTGGGATTTTGGTTTCTCCTCAGCTCCTCTCATTTTGCCTATGGCTTTAGATGAGTTAGCAGCTTTCTTCTCAATCCCACAGTAAACATGTGTGTGCCCTTGACACATACCTGTCGTCTGGGCTATTTTTGGTTCTCACTGCCTCTTTCAGAAGTGTAAAAATCCCTTTTCTTGGAAGATATTAATGCAAAACCACATCCAGTTCCTGAATGAATAAACAACTGTAACAAGCAGATGCAGATTTTTTTAAAATCTTTTGAATTCTTGGAAGGAATGCCTTTAAGATGCAGTGATACCAGGTTTTTTGTTGACTGCGTAATTGTTTTTCTGTCTCAGACACCCAAAGCAGTGAGATGCATCATCCATACAGAGATGTAAAACCTTCTTTGATAAAACTATAAAGACCTTTCATCTCTTTCAAGGGTAACAAAACACAGACTAACTCTTGTGACAAGATTTCTCTGTTTGAAGTTGAGAATACATAAATAAAATTTCTTTTAAAAATTTTTTCTCCTGCTATAATGAAGAGATCCTGTGATAAGGTGATGGCGTTTTCTATTGTAAACTGTGCTTTGACCATTTCATTTAATCCTTTGCTGTGCTGGAACTAAACTGATACTGGTGTTCATAAGTATAATCTTATTTCAGAACATAATTTATTTGGGAATAGAGTAAAAGATTTAAGTTCCCAGGTAATACTAAAAAAAGAAATTGTACAGACAGATCTTCAATGTATCATCTTCCTTCCTTAGGATGTTCCTAACCTGTCTAGTTGGTTGTCCTGGTGTTGCTGATGTAAACAGTGATAGTTGTTAAGATTATTTGTGCACTTCTTCCTGTTTCAGAGAAGAAAAAACCCATGTATCTTGTAAAAAATGCCCTGTGTTCTAGAGTGCTGTTGGGATTTGTTGGAAGTTTGCATTAAAATACTTGGATTTCCCAAATATTATTCAAAAGCTTAATATACAGCTGTTGAAAGGTTAAATTGAATATTTAATTGGGTAAAAATTAGCAGTGCTTCAGCTGTGGTTTAAATAATAACAACCTTCTTGGAAATATTTTTCATATTTTTACATTACTGCATTGCAGACCTAATTTCTAGTTGATTGATGATTGATGTCTTCGTTGCACTGTTCTTATTCCTGCTAGTAAATGAGTTATAAATGTAATATAAGAAGAATAATTTCAGGTTGTGTATTAGTCGATTAGCAGGAAATAATTGTTTTTAAATCATTGCTTGTTTTTCCAAGCTGCAGAAATGTCATTCTTCTAAAAGTTCTGTTGTTAAGCACAGATTATTTATACATGGAAATGAGAAGGCTATAAAAAAAAGCCTGTGGAATCCAGAATGACAGAGCATAGAACATAGAAGTCCTCCAGCAAGGCAGAGTGCCTGAAGACTAGAGCTGTTAGCTAGCAAAATTCCTTAGAACACCAAGGCTGAAAATCTTCCCTGTTAAATAATCCGTCACCACTGCACAGTTAATAAGCATCTAAAGAAAATGAAGAGCAATCCCCTGGAGGTGCTGCTTTGTTCAGTCTCACTTGCCAGCCACAGTCTTTAAATGGGAACATCCCAACAGGAGAGGAAGACAGTGACTTATTCTTCTTTTTTTTAACAGCCACAGAAAGAGGTTATGTGGTAGAGAAATTATCTTGAAATTCTGGTGAGGCTAAGGTTTTTTGCTTTTGTAATTAATGTAGTATTAAGAGCTGTTTGTTGTACAGTCTTGTTGCCCAAGCTGTGGTGAATGAAATTACACTGAGCAGCAGATGCAGAAGTTTGTGTCAAGTTTTAACTCAGTTGAATGGCTCTGTTGAGTGTCCTGTCACTGACACTAGAGTGATTGAATGGCATTGGTTAATGAGAGTCCTGTGAAGTTCCTACACCATCCCTCTCAATTCATCTCCTCAATTAACAAAAAACTCTTCTCTCTCACAGGATGTATGTGTGAAGGCTTATTTAGCTCTCCGACACCACACAAACCTGCTGATCATCCTGTTTTCCATGATGCTGATGACTGGAATGCCCCAATTAACCAGCAAAGAAGATATTGAATATATCAGGGATGCACTGACAGTAGGGAAAAGTGAAGAAGATGCCAAAAAGCATTTTCTTGATCAGATAGAGGTTTGCAGAGATAAGGGCTGGACGGTGCAGTTTAACTGGTTTTTGCATCTTGTGCTTGGAATCAAACAAGGAGTAGAAAAGCATTCTGCTTAATATTTTATGTAAATTAACTATGGGTGTGAATAGGAGGTTAGTGAACCTACATGTTATTTCTGAATTCGAATAAATGAGCAGTCAAAATTGCCTTTACTCTTCTGGCAGTTTAAATGATCTTGAAAAAGGCAAGGACTTTACTCTGCCCCTCCAGAAGATCTTCCTGCAGATAAGATTTTTTTTGTCCATTTCTAATGACACTTCAAGTTGCTGGATTCTTTTAGTTCATTTTCTGTTTTGGCTTGGATTTTTTTTCTTTCTTTAGCAATAATTTCAGATAAATATAAGGAGGAGGTTGAGTAAGATGATAACTGACAAACCCCCTATGACCTTAATTGTTCATGAAGGTCAAGTCCTTCAAAACCAGAAGAATTTACATAAAATCTATGGTTATAGTGAAATCTCTGTAGACAATCCATTTGTGTCTCAGGATGGTTTAGACATGAGTGTTCTTCATCTACATCCTTCTCTTTTGTCCCTTCCTCAACATTTTGTCCTTTCTGGATTTTTAATATGTTGTCAGTAGAAAAGAGCTTTGGCTCTGCCATTGGAGGAAATTGCCTTTGTATTACTGTAACCTCCTGACACAGACAACCAATCTTGACTGCCAGGAGAACTTCTTAGTTACTGGGAAGTTCCTCAGACTTGAACATTAAGTTCTGAAGGTTTACTTTTGAAAGATTTTTTTTACTGTACTTTTTAATGGGTAACATCCATATAATATTACAGATCATATTCTTAGTGTAAAGATATTAAAATTCCACCTGTGTAGGAAAATCTTTGTAGAAAAAGCAATGGTACTTCCTTATCCCTCAGAGAAAACTCCTTATCTAAGAGTAATTGACACGTTACCAAATATCTGAGAAATCCAAAGTTATTTATTCCTTGGTGATATATTTTCAGGATATACCTAGAAGGAATTAAATGTAATCTTTGAAGTTGTGTATATTTTGCTATTTATTTTTAAATTCCTGAAGAAACAATACTACTGAAAAGCTATTTATGAAAGAAAAAAACCCCTTGACTTTAATTTCAATATTTAAACTTAAAAGAGGAAAAAATGGGCAGTATTAAGTAGAATTGTAACTCTCTACTGTAGATTGCCTGCAAATCAAGTCTGCCTAAGGTAGGAAAGGAAAAAGACATATAGCCTGAATTAGTCTTTGACTTGAATTATTATGGTATACTTCCTGCTAATTGATTTTTACCAAAGAGAGAAGATGGCTGATAATATTGCTGTTTTGCACTTGTGCCCATGTAATTTCTTCCTTCATTGTAGTGTTACGTGGGCTTTACATTACCTATAAATGATTAACTGAATTTTCAAATTCCGTTATCATTTGCTTTGATCATTTCACAGAACTGTTGATTTTAACTACTGCTACTACTGAGTGCATTCTTGAAGGATTTTTAATAAATGTACTGTAATCGGTGTCTCAGTTATGAGATGTAGCCAATCTATTCTCGAAATGTAGATGTTTAATTGTTTATTGTGCGCAAGTATTTTTGATGTAAATGGTAAACTCCAGTTAAGGAAATCTCTAAGGCTAAAATGTAGACTATTTTGTTATTCTGTTACATTATTATTCTGGGCAAGATAGGCTTTAGATCGTACTAAAATATAAACTAAATGGTGAATATTGTCTGTAAAATGATATTTTTAGATTTGTATTTTATAGATCTGAAATAAATTGATATGTTCTATTAATTTGATTATTATTCATGAATAAGCAGCTTAGCCCAAAATACATGTAAATATTTTTATCCAGTTTCTTAAAGAATACCTGATCTCAGTAAGAAATTATATTCGAAGTCCCACTCAGAGGAATTGTTTTAGTTCCATAATAATAACTCTGCATGATGTCAGATATATTGAAATTTAATAGTCTATAGTATTAGAATTGCAATTATTATAATTGTAAAATGTGAATAGAATATTGCCACTTTCGAAGAGCACTTTATTCATTCCTGGTTTGTTCTATGAAGAAAAATCTGAAGATTTTAGCAAGTTCCTAGTTTTAAAAAATAAGTAGATCTAGTGCTAAATTTAACTCTAGCATGGGGAAATAAATGCTAATCACAACTTCAAGGGAAATGGCACTCTTTAAGCAGCCTCTATTTGCAGGAAAAGGTCTATGATCTGTACCCAGGTCTATTTGCAGGAAAATGGTCTATGATCTGTACCCAGAAGAAAGCAGTTTAGTCCTGCACTAAACTTACACTGATGACTTTTATCAGCAGTTTACAATGTGCTATATTGAATTGTGTTTATTGCAGACACCTGAAACACCTCAGTGCTGAGCAAATTCTCAGACTCTTCATTGCTTTCCTTGCCCATGAAGCCTATGGTTGGGCTGCCTGGGCTCTGATGGGCTGCCTTGTGTCTTCTGGGCCAGCCTGACTCTTGGGAGATCAAAAGCAGCTGCCAAATTTCCTCTTTCCCCACAGAACAAGCTGTGGGCACCAGGATCTCCTAACAAACGGCTGCACGATCATGCGGCTGATTACCGGCTGCATTCTGTGTCCCTCTGGAAACCTCCACCCACCACTGACCTGTTCTGTGGGAAGCCCTGACACAAGGAGAAACAACACAGAGATGTAGTTTGAGGCAGTCCAGCCTCAGTGGGGAGAGGAGCTGCTTTTCAGGTGAGGAGGTGCACACAGGGACACATCCATCCCAGACAGAGCACGGCTGTCCTGTTCTGCAGTGGCATTCCCTGGGCCTGGAGAGCTGGAGCTTTGGCACAGATGCCAGTGCTGGAGCAAGGGGCTGAACCACAATTTTCTGAGTCTCCCAAACTCACTGATGCTGCAGAATAGCTGTTTTTAAGGGTTATAAACCAGGAAATGTAAATTAGTCATTAACCACTAACCACTTTTTTCAGAAGCTCTAACATAGCATGCAGAAAAAGAAAATTACTAAATTTTCTGAGTAGGTCTCAGTTATCATCACTGTCTCCTGCTAGCCTTAAGATTATTTTTTGAAGATTATTTTAAGGACTACTTTGTCTTTGAGATCTGTAGTATTTTCTTGGTAGTTTCATTCACATCATGATTGCACCTAACAGTGGAAATTTGAATCTGTTCTTAGAGTCAGTGCCTCATACTCAGTTGGGACTTGACATCTGCTTTGACCCCAGCAAGGTCATTGAGATGTTGGTTAGCAGTGAGTGTGTCCCTAAGGCTCCATCCTAATTATATTCCAGGACAGGAAGAGAAGTTGAAATGGAGCTCAGGTGTACAGTGTGATTATATTTAGATCTTCATTGAATACACTGGTTGCACTTGTTAGAAGTGCTTAATCATTAGCAGAGTGTTGAGACTTAACAAGTTTAGCAGATTTTTTTCTAAAATGTGATCAATGGTACAGAAATACAAATAACTTTAGAAAAATATTAATGGAAATTATGATGCTTGTGTTTTAATTATAAACCTTTCTCCTGACTACCAGCAGCATTCTGCAAATCCACATGAATCCCAAGGATTATATAGATTTCAGACTCTGTGCTAATGAGTTTATAATGTAGTTTGTGTAAAGTAGCCTTGGAAAGAAAAATTTATTAAAATTAAAATTTTGTTTGCCATCTGCAGGGTCTGGTGGGCTCTTTGAGCATCCCAGCAACACTGAAGTTTCTGCAAAACATTTGTGTGTTTTCATGAATCTTTTCATTGCAACTTACGTAATATATGTTAAAAACAATATTCCAGAAATAATTAATTCTCCTAGAGAGATGTCAACAGGAAGAGAGATTCCTGCTGTGCTCACCCCACTCTGCATTTGGAAGCTAGAATTGGCCCAAAAAGGTACTAATATATTTGAAAACTTGTGACACACTGACAGAAAGTAAGATTCATGCTGGAGAAGAGAAAACAGAAAGACAAACTGTTTGTCTGCAGTTACACAGTTAATAAGAAGGACTGACCAAAGATAAAAATGCCATGGTTATACCCATGTGAGGTGTGCACATTATCTCTTTAGAGAAAAGGGGCACTGGTGACCTGTTCTAGTCTGCTGACACAAGGAGACAGGCACAAGTCCATGGCTTCTCCTGGCTTTTTGTGCATTGTTGGATCTCATACCCAGCAGGAGAGGTGCTGATGACCTGCCTGTTGATAATAGACAAGGGCACACTGGACAGGATCAGTTCCTTCCTACCCCTGGAATGGGGGGTTGTTGTTTCAGAGGGTGCCTGGCAGCACTTGACACGGCAAGGCTGGGGAAGGCAGTGTGTGCCATTGCTCAGGTGTTCTCCTGGGGATGCAAAAGAAGAGGCTGTCACTTTGGAAACAGCAGCAGCACTGCCAGGAACACGTGCCAGTTAATTTTAGCTAACAAAAGATTCCTGTGTATGGCAGAGGTGCTGTATCTTTTAATTGCAAGCACATCCCACACCTGGGTGCAGTCACTCGGTGTTCAGCATTAGGAGTCACCATGTGCCAATGCTGGTCACGCTCTCAAAGCTGTCTTTGGACTAGTGCCTGTGGTCAGAGTTAGCCACTCATCCACTTATTAAGTGCATGAAGAAAAAAAGGAGAATAACACACTGTAGAGAACAGCATTTCTTTGTAAGATAAACGTTGAGCAGATACGGAAGAGAAGTCAAGTTTAATGTAATGAAGAATACCCAGAAAAGATCCCTGAAAGGAGAAATTGAAAGAAATAAAAATGTTAATGACCCACAATACAAAACTGTTTTAAGACTACAGCTCAGAGTTTGTACCAGATGTCCCTTTGCCTTTGAATGTATCTTTCTTTATCAAAACTAATTATCCTGCAAAAGGCTAAGAGGGCTATGACTGTTTATTAACCTGAGAAATATACTGTCACAATGCAGTTCATGATAAAGGGTTAATTAGAAATTTAAGATATAGACAGAACAGAATTTTGCTGAATGTATTTACTGTTAAACAACTTGAGATTAACAAAGAAAAAAAAATTAGTCTAGTGCTTCTTCCCCAAATCAACCAGCAAGTGTCTGGGACTGGCAGTAAACTCATCACTTGAGGAAGTTATTTCCCATCATGATGGAAATGCATTTTTCTCTGAAGTATTTGGAGCTGGTCCCTGTCAGGGACAGGATACTGGCCTGGACAGACTCTGACTCTGATGTGGGATGGCAGATCCTCTGCTCAGCTGTCAAATGTCTGCATGAAAAAATCTTAGTGAAATAAACAGGTCTCCTCAGGAAATGCTTTCCCTCCAGCCAAAGATATTCTTCATTTTGATGACGTTCATGACAGCATCTCTGTTTTACAAACTTGTTCCCTTCCCACAGAATATGATGTATTTTCCAAATCTTGTAAAACAGTAATTCTGCCTATCTGGAGAGAAAAAATACCTAGAGATCTCAGTAACTTTAGAGTAGTCTGAAACCAAAACACTCCAGGCAGGGACCTTTTGATTCAAGGTGATGGTTCATGCAAAGGCAGGCAGTTATGGGCGGTGCTAATTAGCTACACATTAATACTTCAGAGGACAGTTTTTGGGATTCTGTCATTGCAACACCACACCAAAGTGTGGGTTAAGAGTGGCTCCAACAAGACCAGAGACTTGAAGGTCCTGTGGAGATTGGTAACAGCTTTGTGGGGAAGAGGTGGCCATTGGGTGCAGCTGCAGCCCTCCCGGGGGAGCAGGGGCTCAGTGGCAGCAGCTCAGGCAAAACTGGGTGTAGAGGCAGGGTTTAAGTGCCAGGATGAACTGTGTGCTCTGCAAGGTTTAGACCTCAGCAGACAGGGTATGTTACTGAAAGGCCCTCTCATGGGATTCATGCCAGGCAGGTAGTGGTGTTATCAGGACTATTCTGTGAGAATAGCTTATAAAACATTAGGTTTACTCTTTTTTTGTAATTGGTGGGTAAAACCTTCATATGAATGACTAGTTTTCTGCTGCTGCTGCTGCTCCTGCTGCTGCTCAGGATCTTCACCCTAATTCCTCATTTCTCTTCTCTTGTTGCTGTTTCTTGGACCTCAGAATCTAAAACTAGAATAAACTGCCTTCACCTTACAGCCAGGAAATGTGCAGCTGAATGTCAGCAAAAGAGCCACATGTCAAAATACTGGTAGTTGGATAGGCTGTCAACACCTGCACTGGGAGAAACTTGCTAAAAATTCTCCTGACTCTGACAAGGAAACAAACAGCAAAAGAAATGAGGAAAAGCTGTGTGTGTGTGTATATGCTTCAAGGTGCAAAGCACTGAAAGACTAAGCTTTAATGTCCCAGGTTTAATGTTCTGTGTTCACCCTCCTGACTACAATTACCAATGGGCTCAAGGTAGAAAGGAACTTTATAGTGAATACACATTTGACTGGAAAGTTAAGTGTAATAATAAGAGAAAGACAGCCCTTTTCAGAACATCCAAGACTCAAAAAATGCAATAATGTGGGGCCACTGTCTAGTTGTCCCACCTGGTGTCATGTGTGCATGCTGTCCAACACTGACCAGTTTAGCTAGTGGCATCAGCAGCTGCACTTTCTGAGAAGCAAGTTACTTGCTTTCAGCACTCCCTGTAAAGAGGGCACTCTTTGGAATACCATCTTTACAAGGGATTGGCCAATAAAAAAGATTTATGGAAAAGTTTTTATCATAATTGCAATATCCTAATTTAAAACCGCTTCACTTATGAACTACAAGAAATATTTATTAGTGTTATTTACAAGACCAAGGGATTATAACCTGAAACTGAATAACAGAAAAATTATTAAATGCACAATTTTTTCAAAAAGGCTTAGAAACTAGAGTATACCTCGTAACAACTTGCTGGGATTTGCTGTAATACAGCAGATGTCACATAGCTTTGAGCAAGACCTCAAAAAGAGGACACCACAACCCTTGAAACACAATTTAAACACCATTGGAAGTGGACAGCTTGCTGGCATTCCTGCAGGGAGAAGCTCCATGAGTGTAGATGAGGGAACAAACACCCATGTAGCAACATTGCCATTCAAAAAGGGAAAAGAAATATTTTTAGATGTCAGAAATGTCACAAATCCACAAGGAGAATTATTTAAAAGATGTAAAAGTATTGCATGAACGATAGAACACAGAAGCCCACAGGGAAAAAATATTATAAAGAGCTGAAAAGCCCACAACATTTGGAGAAACTGTTAATTCCCCCAAACAGTTCAGTGCCTACTAAAAGATAAATGAGATCAAGGAGACATTGAATCTTTTAGGACAATCAGTCCTTGATGAGGATTCAGTAATTCTGGTTAATTTGTGGAACAACAAAGTATTCTTGGCTACCAAAGAACTATGGAAGACAGAAACAGAGTCAGCTCTGGGGCATGGACTGCAGAAACAGTATCTGGTCATTACAACCAACACACCTCAATGGCACAGAGAAGGACACTCAGGAGACCTCTCAGAATTTACAGGCAGGGAGAGTGGGCTGGGCACTTCCCCAGCAAGAAAGGTCAGAAATAGCCAGAGACTGCTTCCTTTGTTCAAAACCTCAGAGCTGGAACCCAAGGAGCTTGGCAGCAATGCCCAGCACATAGAGCACAGCAGGGGCTGGCAGCTGTTCTTTCTTAACTCAGAGAAACCATTACCTGTGATTACTATGGTAATTCTTCAAACTCAGTCAATATTGGGAGCTGACAATACAGCAAATCAGGCTGTGACAGAGCCCCACAAAGCTTGCAGGCTGCGAGGGGAGTGGTGTACAGTGAAGAAACATCAATCCTGAGTGCATTTTCACATCTTTGTATGCCATTTAGACTCTACATATTGCCAGGAGTTATATGTTTCTTGTTAATTTACCATGTCATTTTTCCTAAAATCTATGGTTTACAAAGCCACATACCAAGCTAAAAGGAGGAATGTGAATTGCCCTCCAACAACTAGTTTGTATCTTGCACTTGTCTTAAAGCTACTTTATTCATGGAAAAAGGGCTCTATTGGAAGATGCAAACAAAAACCTCCCTGGCAGATAAATAGACTAGAGGGAGTTTATGAACTGAGGAATGTTCACAGCTGTGGTTACCACATGGCAGTGCTTGCTACCTAAGGGACCTGCAGTGAATTTATTAAAGTAATAGTCAACAACTAACATCTGAGGGATTTAACAGGTCTGTAGAGGGTGGATGTCCCAGACATGCACAACCTGCTCTCCAGATTTGTCTTGGCCCAATGGATGGAAAGCTGAGAAATATACAAAAATAGTCAATCATCTACCAAGCACAGCAAATTAGGGTTGTCAAGACCTTCCCCTATTTTACTTAACTACTGAAAATAAGCAAAAGAGCTGTGATTTGTTTGTAATGCCAAGAATTATTAATCAACACTTGTTCACTGGAAGATAAGCTAGAAATTGTATTATAATAAGAAGTGTCAAATCACTTCAAACTTCCACAAGAAATGTCAGTATTGCGACGAGACTCCTAAGGAGATGATCTGTCCTCACAGTAATTAAATCAGCAGAACAACCTAATTTATGTACACAGAAGGGACACACGGGGAAAGAGGATAACACTGTGCCCTTCACTGTGCAATATCCTGCCAGCAAATACCAAAACTGCAAATGCAGAGAAGACATGTACACTATTAGCCAGCCCTGAGAAATTCCTGCTTAGCATATAGAAGAGAAAATTCCAATACAGCCAACCCAAGTCCAGATGATTTTTCATGTTTTGGCTATAGCTACAACAGCCAAAAGCAACACTTGCTTCAGATGGAAAAGAAGATTTAAATGGCCAAGCAAAAGATTAAGGTACATTTTGTGAATATTTTTAAGAATCACTCCAAAATTGCTTTGCTTATGAGAATTTGTGTCAAAACATAATTAAATAGTCATATGGATTTTTTAAGGGAGAGCTATGAAATTAGAGAATTAGAGTCCTCCTTAATCTTTTTTTCATGTGTTCTTGAGCTGAGTTGTGAGCAGAGCATGAGTTTAAAATATTTTGTTAATAAAAAGCCTATTTAGTTTAGCTTATCTCCTATGACCTTCCATTCCTTCACAGACCCTAAATAAAAGCAATAAAATCATATTTACATTAGGATGTTTGCATTTTTTTTTCCTTAAGAGGTAATTTCTTTTACCCTCTTTTTAGCACTGCTATGTATGCAGAGCCCAAGTATAAAGTAAATTTCCAGTGGAAAATGTAACTTCAACTTAGTACAAACAGTAGACAACTGAGACCTTCTCATAGGCATGGCCTTACAGGAGAATGATCTTCAGATGCTCTTGTTGAACAGTGAATGTCCCTGTGGTCAGTTTGGGGTGGAAAAATGATAAATAAAATGAATAAGAAATAAGATAACCCCATGGTGTTGCCCCATTTCTTTGTGAGGTTCCTGATGTTGCTGTTTCAAGGGAAAGGACCAGAGGAGGTGAAATTCTTGCAGTGAGTGTCGGGGCTCATATTGCCTTTGCTCCCATGAGCTTTTGAGTTGTGGGTAAGGCACGTGCCCAGTGCAGAGAGGCAAAGAGGGCTCTGTTGGGAACAGCTGCCACTGCTCTCTGGATCTCTGTTCTCAGCACATCTGGACCAGCTAGGCAGCCAGGACAGCACGTGTCACCAGGGGAGCAGGAACAGCAGCAGCTACAGCCAGGATTCACCAGAACAAGGAGAGCAGAGTTTTGGGTACCAAGCTGTATATCTGAATAGCCAGCTCAGTGGGAATCCCACCAATGCCAAGTCAGAGTGAATGAGTTCAGTTCAAGCTGCAACACCACGGGCCTGAGTTTGGGAGCAGGATGAACTGTACCCAGAGAAAATAGAAGCAGCAAGATCCAAAGCTGGAAATTCAAAGCTCACTTCAACCAAATCTTCTTCAGCTCTTGGAAAACAGCCTTGGTAAATCTCTCATCATATCATCATGACAATTTTCCCAGCTTGTTGGCTAAACAGTACCAGTTCTAAATATAGCCCTCTTTGGCATGCCAGCAGGAGCTTGCCAAACATGAAGAAGAGTAATTTGTCCTTCCTGAGAAGACACATGCCACCCTCAGGCATATGGTACCGAGCCAGAAACAACTCACCCCAGAATGGCAACCAGCCCACTACCGGCCTTGGCTGATGTGTTCCCACTCTGCCATGGAATCTTGCTGGATCCTGAAACATGGAGCAGAACAGGGACAGTATTTGTCCCAGGTAAGAGTCACTATTGTAAGACGACTCACTGAAGTGCAAAGTTAAAAAGTAATACCATCAATAAAAAAACCCACAAAAGCGGAGAGTAATGTGATGAATCTTCACAAGACGTTTTGAGGTTCTAAACCCACCTATGAGACTGCTCCACCTTTGGCTACTTTTAATATATAAATTGGTAGGTACCAGTAGCTCTGTGACAAACAGATTGTCACAGCTGTCAGAGTGAGTCACAAGAAATCACCTGCATTTGAGAGGAAATTGGCTTATCCTTTAAAGAAGAAGTCTGCACATAAACAATGGTGGGAGACATATTTAATGCAATGTAATACTTTGCTCAGAAAATGAGCTAAGCCAGAGAAAAAAAGAAAAAACCCAACTTATTTGTGGATCTCTTCTGCTGGATTACATTCTCGTTAAGTCAGACAGACCAGTTCAGTTTTTAGTAGCTTAGACACTAACAAGGTCCAAGAACAGCCTTTAAACTGACACACAAACATGACATTTCCATTTCTTTAGGACCTCTGATCTTTCCCTCCAGAAAGAAACTAATCAGTTCCAGTCCTACACTGGAAACTGATTATTTATGAAAATGCTTCTGAGCAATAAAATGTAAGACCTTCATCCAACAGTGAAAGCTGGCCAAGCACAAAGGTCCACAGGCACACAACTGCTTACAAGATAACAACCAAGAACAACAGAGGAAACACTGAGATCTAGAGAAGGTAATTGCTCTACTCGTCCAAATTCAACAATGATGCTCAGACACAACCAAAAGTAAGAAAGGAAATCAGTATTAATTAAAAGTAGATCTGCCCATACACAGAGTGGAAGATTCTCTCCAGAGCTTCCCATGTAAGAAACTGTACTAGATCTGTTAAAATAATCTTGTTTTTTTTTTTTTTTTTTTGATTGAAAAGGTGGAGAAGAAGGACAATCAAGTGCACTGAATCAACACAAAGGCTACTGTATTGCCCATTACCTTTTCCATGGGAGAACCACCAAGATGTGCCAAGGCCTTTGGACTGGGTAAATTTTTTCATTTCCAACCTGCAGCTGGGGAATGTCTGC
The DNA here is from genome assembly GCF_022539315.1 of Serinus canaria. NCBI lineage: Eukaryota > Metazoa > Chordata > Aves > Passeriformes > Fringillidae > Serinus > Serinus canaria. The sequence continues at coordinate 13,642,279 of NC_066314.1, forward strand.
CACAAACAGCAAAGAAAAAGCAAGTTAGGAAGTTGTTTAATTACTCATGGGATCAGCACTTCTCAGAGAGACAGTCAGAAATGTCTTTAAAGGAACAAAAGGCCATGGGACTAGCAACTGAAAAATTTGGGTGCCTGTTTGCAGGCTGGGAACTACTAGCTTAAATTACATTAGCTGAGATGTTTTGAAGAATCAAGAATTATGAACCTTCCACTGTGCCTTTTGCTGCAAATGATTTTGAAACTCCAGGTGTGGCAGAGACCTCATGCAGGGACTGGTCACACCAACTGGACTGCCCCTGAATCCTAGAAGTGGGCTGCTGCCATTTCTGTCAAATTTCACTTGAAGATCAGCATAGAGGTGATCAGAATCAGAAAAGGTGGTGGTCCAGGTAGAAAAGAGTTAGAAAATGGAAGATTTATAGATTTGGGGAATTTTTTCTCCTGTACTTGTTGCAGTGAAAGAAGAAATAGAGTTCTGTGGCCTATTTAATATTCTTTAACTACTCTTGAGCTGTAATATTTCCCTTTAAAACCTTCTTGACATGTACCCTGGTCTGAACTGAGTGCTCTTTGTTTGGAAAATAGCCATTACGCACTCACCCTTATCTCAAGAGTCAGGCAATCAGTACTGTGGTGTCACGATGTGTTCATTTTCTTTAGGTTTCATATGAACAATCTGGATTCCTTGGAATAAAAGTGGCTTTTCTGTCCTGCTGTGTCAGGAAATAAAGACATTTCTGACATATAATACCATTTTTTCTAAGGATAAGGTCATCTTACTGTGCCGAGGACACTCTTTTTAAGGCCATAGAATGAACTCCAAAAATGCACTGGTTTTTATTTATGTAAACAAATAGTTTTCAAGCTTTCTGTCTAGCCCACAGCATTATTAATATTGACATGAACACATAGTTGGCTTCCAAATAGGCCTGAAATCCCTGTAGCTCATCTGCGTTCAATACAAAACCCTAAAAAAATCCCAGTTGTTCAAACATCACTGCAGTCTAACAGCTCAGCAGGAGGTTCTCATCTGTTTTCAAAACTGATTTCCAGTGAGTTTCAGCCCTACTTGGTTTTTTAAAACTTGCAGATTTGTACAGTCAGGCTCCTTCTGTTTCATTGGAGAGTGAATAATCTTTTCCTTGTTTGAGTTATTACCATTTTAGTAGCAAAGCTCAGCCTCATTTTTAATTTCTGCTGGGTGAGTAATTCCTCCTCACCCAAGTAGTGCCATTGAGTTTCCATGTGAGCAAGAACTTGCAAGATCAGGACCTTTCACCTTCAGCACTGCCCCTTTTTTAGAGCATTACTATTTTTATTCTCCAGCTTACAGGCATAGAAATGTCGACATCTAAACTGAGGAATGCCAATGGTTGAGACACAGAAAGAAAATAAAAGCCATCAATTAAATTATTTAGAATGTTTACAAGACATTGCACTATTGAGCAAGGATCTGTTTACACAATGGAGTTATTTTAAAATATCTACATGTTTTAAAAGTCCAAGTCTTAAAATGCTGCACATATTTAAAATTAAATAATGTTTCATGCTTCACTGTGTAGTAGATATTTCAAAATAATGGACATTTCAAAATAAACTCTAACACTTACTAGTCTGTCTGCAATAAAGTGTATCCTTCCATTAACCTTTAGAACCTCTTCTTACGTCTCTGTGTACTGATCAGCAGAAATGAAACCCTTCCAGGCACAAAATCCTTACCTGTTCCCTTAGCCTGGCCACTGTCACCTGTGACACACCCCAGGGGTCACCCTGTGTTGATGGCCTGGGTGGTGGGACAGAGGGAAGCCTCAGCAGGTTTGCAGAAGATGCAAAACAGGGAGAAGTGGCTGACACAGAGATGTCACTGAGAGCATCTCCATGGCAGCAACTTCACTGCTCTTTGGCTATTAAACATGAAAAATCTCAGTTACTAGGACCCCCAAATTTCCTTTGCATCTGGGCACATTAGAGCCCAGGACAGGATTCACTGCAGTTCTCCAGGATGGCCCCTGCTGGGATGTGATGGATTTCTGTCTCAGGAGAGCCAGTATGCTGCTGTCTGCTTGCCCTCCCCTGACCTCCCTCCCTGCTCCTACCCTCCAGACCTGCCATCCAGCTTGGCCAATGTCAAGCAGGGAACAGTGCTGCTGACACCAGATATGTGACACACAGAGGTGCAGGCAAAGAAAAGGTCTGCAAGGAGTCAGCCCTTCCTCCCAGTGTGTAATGCTGCTCCCTTCTCCCTGCATCTGTGTTGAAAGTGCAAGAAATGGTGGACATTCACAAAGACCTGTCTCATCTCTGTAAGCATAGAGCAGATTTGCAGATGTGCTCGATCTGGGCATTCCCAGGACAGTCAAGGAGACCAGTGCAACCCCAGCTCGTGCTCCTTCCCTGCCACCCCAGCTACAGTGATGACTGGGATTCTCCACGTGTCTCAATCCTTGTGAAATTGATTCCATGGAGAGGACCATAAAACTAGGCTAGCACTTTATGGATTAAGTAAAAGAGCTCAGCCCGGTGAGTATCACACTGGAAACTGGCCAGGGAAGTCGTGTGGCACTGATCACACACTGAGAATCTCTCTGTGTTCTCCATAATCATTATCCTATTTTAAAATAAGGATAAGATCAGCTGGACCTTGCTGCCAGCTCCCACAGGACAATCTGGCTCTATAATGTAAGTAAAAGAGTCTGACTGCTGTCTGTATCTTCCCTTCTATTTCTGCTCAGGGTGAAGTATCCATATTGCAGTCTTTCCAGAGAAGGGAAGGATAAAAAGCTGAGGACTTTGAAAGATGACTGGTCCTGTCAGAAAAATGATTGGTCAAGGGGAATTTTCTCACCCAAAGATCCCCACACTTCTGTGTCTGCATACCTGTTACATTACTTCATCATCACCTTCAGAAAAAGAATATCAAAACAAAGACCTAGTTATTACAGATAGACAAAGGGATGCTCCATGGGTGACTCTTACCTTCCAGAGTGATAGTTCTGGGGCAATTACACTTCCCCTTCTTTCCTATGGAAAGGGCAAATCTGCTGTTTTGTTCTGCTAGTATTTCTGCCCTAATGGCCTGTTTTAGGAATAGTTAGAATGTTTACAGTGGGGCTACCAGAGAAATGTGGATTTTACACCCACATGCTCATGAGAAAGGAACTCAGGAAAATGAGAAGATATGATTTTGAGAAGCATGCAGATCCACACTGACTTTGTAAGCTGTCCTGTCTGCACAGACCCATATGAGCCCAGGGGTCTTAGGATGCCTTATCCAATTGCTCATGACAATCTATACGAATTGTGAGGATGCCTTATCCAATTGCTCATGACAGCCTATACGAATTGTGAGAAAAAGAAGACTTGTCTTATTCTGAGAATCCAAAACTCAGACATATCTTACAGCCCAGACATGCTATCAGGGACAAGCCTATAGCCCTTGCATTATTGATTATACTGACTTCTTTTTCCTTTTGTTTTTGCTTTGGGAGGAAGGATGCATTCTGCAGTTTATGCATAATGTAGATTTATCTTGTTATCAACTGACTTGGTAGATGATCTTCATAAACAATTACTTTGGAGGCTGACTGGAAGGGCAGCAGTGTTCCTTTCCTTGGTGGGAGTCCTTGGCCTTTCAGGGAAAGATGCTTTTGTCACAATGAAGTCTGTGGAACCATCTGGACTGGGAGCTTCTTTTGGCACTGCCAGTTTGAGAGGCTCCTCTTCCATGCCACTTCATGGACATTTGGCTCCCCACAGGTGCCCAGTTTCAAAATATTTGTTTCTTCTTCATGAGTTGTTGGGCTCTGGGAGGCTGTGATGTTATCAGACAGCTAATTTTTGCCTGTTGCCATTGCCAGTTAAAGAGACTAAGCAATGGAAACATCGGAGGAGACTTGCCAAGGAGAAGGTGTATCATTTGTAACCTTGCAGCCTTTCTCCCTGACCCAGGGCTCCAGCAATGGAGCACTGTTTCAAGATGTATCCATGAGCTCAGACCCCTGGAGAACCTTCTCACCTTCCTGCATCTCGGTAGTACACGTGCCTTGCCAGCTTCTACCAAACCCATCTGCTTCTTGTCCAAGTTCCAGTAGGACAAAGCTGTGCCTCCATCTAGATGGCAGGAGGATGATGGGGAAATCCACAGGGCAAGGAAAGCACCCTGACCCTGGATCCCAGCTATATGTGTCACGAGGGGTTAACAACCCTCTGCGCAAGCAGTCAGGCCAAACCTCCAGGAACAAACTCACATTTGAGCTACCAGGTATAAATTGAGGCAGATATAGCAGAAGCAGGAAGGACTACTGACCACAGTGTCTGCCTCAAGACCACATTTCTTCCTTCCCCTATTTGTTTGAAGTCTGTATTTGAGAACACTGTGAGATAAGAGTAGGGAATTTATGCAGATGTTATGGTGCATGGTCTGTGGTGTTGTACTGAAGATGAGCCAGGGTTGGGGCATGTATTAAAATGTCCTTTAAACAGCACAGCAAGGAAGTTTTGGAGAGGTTTTCTTCAGTGGTGCCACAGACACTTCTGCATATAAATAGGGCACCACTGAAGAAAACCTCTCCAAAACTGTGTTTGAACATGAACTCTCTTGACTGCGTCTTATGGGAATGATCTAATGGGTGGTTTGTAGGGATGTAAGGACATTGACAAGTTGATTTTAACACAAAAATGAGTAAATGAGAGAAAAAACTCTATCAAGTGAAAGTGACCTTAGGACAGAAAATTATGCTGACCTGGAAAGCACCATGCAAATTTAAGTGGATATATTGACTAAGGACCATGTCCTTATGGAGGTAAGTTGTCCGTTTGGGGCAGGCTCCACAGCCAGATCTGTTCTCTGGTACCTCATCAGCCTGAACCTCTGAGCTGCTCCTTAGGCAATGGTTGTACTGTAAATCAGTCTGAAGCTGGATGTGTTCTGGCCAGCCTCGGCTCCTAGATGGTCCCTGAGGATTAACCTACTGTGGATTTGGGCAGCCTCCAAATTGTCCTGCCAGGTAGGCCCAAAGAGAGGGATTTCAGCCGGCCATCACCATCTCCCCAACAACTGCTGGGCTCTGATGCATGCAGCAGAATCTGAACAGAGCAAGAATTCTGCCCCCAGCTCCCTGCATGCAGTCCTCAGGTGGAGTGAACATGAATAATGGAAGACCCTGAAACAGGATGGAAAACCAACTGTGGGAGGCTTCTGCTTCTGGTAATTTGTGTGGCTGCCCTTCCAGCTCCACATATGTAACCACTGTCCTCACTAAATGGGTTCAGTAGGAGCAAGGAGTACTTACATGACAAAACATGAAAAAGTGCTGTTGCAAAAGCACTTGAATCCAAAAAAAGCATACTTTGAAATAAATAAGGGGCATTGGGAAATTACATTCTGGCAACTGCACAAAGTGTGTGCATTTCCCATAGAACTGAATAAAAATAGATTGTGTCGAAAACAACGATAAAAAGCTCATGGGAATGCATGTCTGGCACAGTTTATATTCCAGTCCTGGGGCTAAAGTTGGAATATTGAAAATGTGGTGCAATTAGGAATTTTACTTTAAAAATGTAAATATTTCTGTTTCTTATAAAAGTATAAAAAATAATCACATACTTTTCTTTGATGATCCCTAAGTCTACACTAAATAGCCAATCTCAATTCACTGCAAGTCAGCTGAGTTAAGATACTTACACTGCATTCATAGACAGATAATTTTGTGATGGGATCTTTAGATTCTGCCAGAATAGAAACAGTAATATCATATAGATGCATGTGGGTCATACAAATGCATGTGTGTTTATTTGTACATGCACACACATACAGTTACAGAGAGATAAAAACACAGTCTCTCTCTTCCAGAATCTGTAAAGGTCATGACATTTTCATTATTTTTTAATCAAATGCACATCCACAAGTTTGTATAACCAAACTACCCTGAGACAAACTGGAGGCTTGACACTCTAATGCATAGCTCTGACACATTCACATTTGTCCTTTATGATCTGCTAGTTTGAATTAAGGTTTTTTTCTCAAATGTAGCTGTTCCAAATACAAGCACATGTCTTTCCTTACAGATTAGGCACCCGAACCCCTCCTGACTGATGCCTTTGGGACACTAAAATGCCTCTCACACGGTCCAGCAGTACCTACCAAGCCTAGCTGTGTGCAGGTGTGCAGAGACACCCAAACTGAGAAACATGTTGGGGTCAGAGCGTGGTTTTACTCACCAATGCAATTTTCAGTTTCCATCAGGACAAAAGTCTGCAGGAACATTACCACTACATTAGGGCTCAAACCAAAGAAAATATTTCAGCTGGTGCCCTCTTTAACCACTACTTCTACAGAAGATTTATTCTTCTTGCCAAGAATAACTAATAATTTCCTCAAGAATATAATGAGTAACAATTAAATCTATCAGAGAAAAAAACAAAACAAAACAAAACAACAAAATAGACAAACTGGAACAACCCCGTACAATAAAATCCAAACCCACAAAACAAGAAAGCCCAACAGTTTGTGTTCACTGAAAAAGTTGTCTCTTCCCTAGGATATATCACTTTCAGATGCCACAGCTCTGACTCCCTCCTTCTGGAAATTAGCTCCCAAGAAACTGAAGTTAATTCTCTTAATGACTATTTTTAGGATCACTGACAGTTAATGAGAAACTCAAGGCATGGAATTGTAGTGTTGTTCTCCATCCAACAGCTATTTCCACTCATTTTCTCCCAGTTTTTGCCACAAAGTAGATGATCTGAAGACTTCAGATCTAAGCTCAGGACTAATGGAAGAAGATTTGCAGGGAGAAAGTTCATTTTTCAAAAACTATCAGATTCCCCATCTCCCTCAAGGAAAATGAAGCCAAACCATCCATTCACTATCAGTCATTTTCATTTAAATAAAGCCCAAGCATCCACAGCAGTGACTGTAGGTTTTCAAAAGCGCATATCTATTATGATTTCTTTACTGGTGCTTCATATTTCAGAAGATCTAAGAATTACTGTATCTTTGGGTATTTGTGTGTTCCTCTAGTCACACGAAATAGTTTGATTTTCCAAGAGATGTGGAGCCATCTCTGATAAGCAGGACTGATGCTATTCTTTTCCATAAAGGTGCTATTAGACTATAGAGACTGATGTCCTTCATCTCTTAGAGCATACAAGCCTCTTCTACTGAGCATGGTTACAAGTGCTTAGATAAACGTTGAGAATTCTCTCAGTCTTTTCACCTCAAGACATTTCCTTCAGCTTATGAATAATTTCTATGGCTCTTTTCTGCACATCTCCATTTCTCCATATTCTTTGGAATATATCAACACTATATCTGTACTTTTTTTACTGGTCTCAGGAGTGCTTCATAGAGGGAAGATCTCCCACTCCTATCTTTGATCTCCCTCTTGAAACAAGCAAAAATCTCATTAGCCCCTTTGTCTGCAGAATTACACCAGAAATTGGAGTAAAGCTGTTTTTCCATTCTGTACACCAAACTCTTCTAGAAGCACTGCCTTCCCAGATGGAAGTCCTTCCATTCTGTAGAAACCTCTTTCCTTGGAAGTCAATGACTTAATAAGGAGCTTGTAGAGTACGATTTTTTTTTAAATGGATAAGTCATCCAGATCATTCCATGCTTCTCTGAGCTTGGGGACATCACTGTTCAACGGAGTTTTGTGTCATCTGGAAGTTATATCAGCAACATTTATATTTGCTCCCATGTGATTGCAGGAGGTGTTGAACAGAAGCAGCCTACTGTCAAATCCTGGGGAAGTTCTCCATCTGATGAGATTTTCTGTTGTTAGCTATTTGGAGAGATGTCTCTGTTAGCCATTTAACAGGTTGTCTTGACAGTGTATAGTGCCATTTTTATAAAAAGTGTAGGGCATCAAATGAAATAAGGTCCTCAAAATAGATGAAGTTTTCTACATCTACACTGTCATTTTATTTCATTGCTTTTAAAATGAGAAGGTTTACTTTTAATGACAAATTCAGCACACACTATATTGACTTTAGAAACTCTAGTCACATTTTTCTGAAATTACAGGTGATTATGAGAGCCCAAATTGAGGCACATAAAAAGGAGCACTTTTCTAAGAGACAGTATCCTGTAGTTTCTGAATATCAAGGATGACAAACAAAAGATTTCAATGGAAATCAACAGCTGTTCATTTACTGAATAGTAACACTTGTAAAGAGAACTTGTAATAAGTCACAAAGCTCATACTCCCTGGATGGAAAATACAGTTTGGGGTTAAAAAGGACTAGGGTGAGTGAAAAAGCAAGGGACTTGAGGTTAGAGTATGTGATACTCTGCATTTCTTTTGATCATATTATCTCAGTTGATGAGGTGGATGGAACACTTGGATTCAGGACCAACATAAGCCAACTAGAATTTGAATTGCTGATGATCTGATACTCTTCCTCCTGAGCCATGACTTCTGCTCTCTTCTCCCTGAGAGCATGATGATTCATCTCAGCTCTAATCAGGCATTTAATTTCACTGACTACATAGCACTACAAGTGCCTAAAAGGTGATACAAAGGAGAGGAAATGAACACCTGTTCCTGGGTTAGCAGGTGCCATTTTGTGTCAGGAAACTCCTCAAACTCTATACCTGGTTAAACTGATTGTGAATTGGTACTGAAAGTGGCAGGGGCTGTTTCATTTACTCTGCTTTGCTGCTATTCTGTTTCTTCAGGTGGATTCCTTTCATCCAAATTTTTAACTTGGCCTTTCTGTTTGCTCAGGGAAAACCCTCATTGGCAGAAATAACAATTTTACTTGAGTATGTAAATGGCTACTTGGTTCTTGCCATTCTAGGTTTACAGTAGGCAGTGGGGGAGTGAAGGGGTGTGAATCCACAGAACAATAATCACAGGCAGAATAAAGGGTATGAGATGGAGGATATTCAGTTGATGAATAATCACAGGGAATATATTAGAACTTGATTCATGCATTACAGGCACTAGTTTCTTATATTGTTTATAGAACTGAACATTTTTCTGATAAACAGACTTAGGTTTGGTAATGGATTTTGTAACACAATAATGGTGACATATCATTCCATTGAGAACAGAAAAGTGTGAAACTGTGGATCTATGCAACTGCAAGTTTTGTTTTTTGAAAATTCATTGCTGAATGATTGCCATTAAAAACAGTTTAAAAATTCTGTGAGCAAGATTTGCCCACTAAGCCAGAAGGACCTGAGAAGGAAAAAAAAAGAAAGTCAATAAAAAAGTCAGTTTTAAAGGTATTTTGGAAAATCAGAAATTGGTTTACGATTATTCTTGTGAACTGTCATTGTTCTAAACTTACAAACCAACTATTGCTCAGTCAAGAGCCTGGAAGAAAAAACATTCCCGTGCAGCTGATGAGATTTTGAAGTAAATATAAAACATGTTGGAATTTGAAGATGCCTTCTGAGCTTTTTTGGCATGCAGTATGCAAAGTGCATCTTTACCTAAAATTTCAAAAACCTGGACAAAAGATTTGAGATAACACAAATCAATGATCTTTTAAACACTGGAAATTTAGGGAGTAACACCTTCCAAACACAAATGTGAGTATTTTCCTACTATCCTGCATTAGGCAGAGGGCCTGGCTTTGCCATGTGTTTCTCCAGTACAATATGAACTCTTTCCATGGAGAACCACTGTGGAAATTACTAGGTTGCCAAACTGAGAGAGACTATTACAGATGATGAGATCCGGATCTCCTCTTGCTGGGCTAGCTGTGCAGCCGGTCCAAGGACACAGTAATAACAGTCCCTCTTGCCTGACACGAGGAGACAAAGGGCAGGATTTAAAAGCCTGCACTCCACCAGTGTGCTTGCTGAAGTCACTTTCCTCAGGGGTGAGAGGGCTTTAGCCTGGTGTACACCCCTGATAAGTGCACACCTCTGCCCCTCTGTACGCCTGCAGCACTGCAGGGCTCATCGGGAGGCAGCGTGGGTTCCACAGCAGGTCTTGGGAAGGACTGGAGAAAAATATTCTTATCAGGCAAAACATTGAAACCTGGCAGAAAGAAACAGGCTTGTAGCTGGATATTGGATGGACTTTGTTAGGTCGAGTTCACTAAATTTACGAAATTTGCATTGCCCCTGGTAAAGACAAAGCTTGAAAGTCTGACACTCATCTGTTCTGCACCCTGTTCATTATCCTCCATGTGATCAGAAAATATCTCACTCTCTGAGCTCTGGCAAAGTATTCCCAGCCTGCTGTCTGGAATTGTCCTGTGGGAGACAATTGCTATTTCTCACCTGTTAGTTCTAATCACCTAGTTTTTCACTGCTGCAAACCTGGTAAAGGGGCAAGAACAGCATGCAAAGCAGGTAAGCAGTGTGTTATGAAAACTGCATCTGTTGGCTAGAGGAAAGGAGATAACAAAGTCTTTAGGTTATTTCCTTGGGAATTGTGAGGCAAATATTCTGCCTAATCCTTTTTCAGTACAGAAGGATTTCTGTAGGTTGTATATTCTCTTTCTTTTAAAGAAGATATTTACAGCTGAACTAGAATGGCACACAAAAATTAGTAGTAACTAATGAAACTCATTGGAGAGGTGTGAAGCAATACTCTATCTAACTGTTCATTCTGCTAGACATAACACATATTTTCGACAGCTGTCCTCCTTATGAGGATTTAAAAGCAATTTAAATATCAATACAAAGTCTTTGGAACAGAAAGCATCTAAGGAAACCAGATAACACCAACTTGAACTACAAAGTTTGCTGCCATCCTTTGAGATACACAAACCTCAAGGTAAGTTTCACTAGACACAAATGTTTTGGGCTGTTTTGAAAATTTTTTTAGAAAGAAGCATTTTTTAGAGTTCTGCCACTTAGGAATCTCTTATTCAAATTACCCGAGTTTTGCATAAAAACATCAAAGGCTGGCTCTTGAGGATGTCTTCAGAGAAGTGATCTCATTTAAAGTCTGGGACGATGAGAGTCTCTGACAAAGTAGGGGAGTCCTTGATTAGATGGCAAAAGACACTATGCTGCTGGTAAATTCCTAGAAAAAAATACTGCCTTGTCTGGGTACGAGAAAACCTCAGGGATGACAACTCTTCTAATCCTGGAAGACTCCATTAAATGGAATATTATATGCTCACAGGACACCTAGTGCCTGGAAGGCACTAATTACTAACACTTCTCTTCCTGGGAGCTTCCTCAAAGCTTAGGTATGTCTCAGCCTGGTCACAAACAGATCAATCCTATCAGTGGTGTGAGAAGGTTTTCAAGCTCCCAAACCTGTGAATGAGCCCATCTGGCATTTCTAGCTAAGCCACCCTCCAGAGTGACTAAGCTATGCACGTGTCCATGCTGCACAGGTGTCAGCTCTCCTGCTGCACTTGATTCTCAGCCATTTTAATGTATGTGGCTGCACGCTGCACCAGCAGTGCTTCCAGCAGGCAGCTGTGGTCAGGGCATGCCAGCACTGAGGCATGGCATCAAGTGGGGATGTGCTGGCAGCCCCCTGGACACTGCAGCAGTTCTTAGAGCCTGACGACAGAGCAATCTTCTGCAGTCCAGAGAGAACTCATAGTCTGCCCCCAGATGACTTGGCTTGACTCTGAAGAGGTTCCTCAAGCAGGAGAGTGCTAAACAACAGTGAATTTAACTTCAAGAAAGTACTTTATAATGGCTTGCAGCGTAAAATGGAGCTACAAGGTGTTGCTCAAAGGTATTCCACAGCTCAACCTGCAGGGGTGTTTCCTGCCTGTTACAGGACAGCAGCATCACCCATGCAGGCATGGTTTGTTCACTATTTTACCTGGTCTGTAACACTTTGAAGATCCAACTTGTGAACAAAGCTCCATTTGAAAATACATACACAACCAGAGCTGGGTTCCATTTGGAAACTAATTCAATTTAAAACTGGCTTTGATATCCCTGTCTGTGTGAAAAGTGTCACAGAGATTGCTATATTTTGCTGTCACCTTATTTTTTTGAGGTCAGGTCTTTCAGTATCTTGCTACAACAAATTCACATTTGACTGTTCATCTTACTCTAACCCTTATGAAGCTCATTGCAAGGCCATTTGAGCAATGCTGAATGTTTAATGAAATCAATTATAAAACAGCCATGTTGTCTCAGCCTTAGACATTTTAGCAGTTAATTTGCTTGATGCATAAAAATAAGACTCCAACTGGAGTCTTTCTGGAACCCCAAAACGTTGGCCATTGTTCAGAGGTGATAACAAACCAGGGAGGGATGCAGTTTTCATGTGTTCCACGGACCTCATTTTCAAGAAGCGTTTAGTGAAGCATTGAAAAACATGGCACCCGTAATTGCCACTTACTCTACTTAAAACATTTTAGCTTCCTGGTGATGACAAGCAGCCCCCACTTACCACTGTGCTAAGTAGTCTCTGCAGCATGGCTTGGAAGAGCGTCTATGCTGAGCGTTGGCACTCAGAAGCGTTTAAATTTGACTTCTTCCCCCATTTTTAAGCAATTGTTTCTTTCTCCAGCTAAATTTTTCGTGGACCTTAAACAACGAGCTGACAAACAGGATATTCTTGCTAGCAACACATCACCCCTCCCATCCTAAATAATATAGATGAATATAAATCGACAGCACTTCTATGCGTATGAATGATGTGGAGAAGAGCTTTAAGGAGGTGCATGGCCGCGAAAAAGCTCAGCAGTAATCAGCTATGAAATGCTACATGCACTGCGGTCCTTCCCTGAGCGGGGACGTGTCCGCTCATCGGGAATCCCCGCCGGTCGCCAGGGCGGATGCTCGGGTACCCCGCAGGGGGAAGGCGCTCAAGGCTTGGGTCCCCGACAGCCCGAGGGTGGCGGGGACCGCGGTGGCCGGCGGGGCCGTGCCCCGGCAGGGCAGCCCGTGCGGGGGTCAGAGATGCCCTGCCCTGCCCTGCCCTGCCCGCCGTGCCCTCCGCCCCCCGCGGCTCCCGCGCTGAGCGGGCGGGGCGCGGCGGCCGCAGTCCCCGGCGGGAGGTTGTCATGGTTTCCCGGGTCACATGTGCGCGAGGTTCCCCCGGCGCGGGGGGAGGAGGCGCCGCCGCCGAGGCTGCCAGAGCCGCTGCCCCCCGCGGGCCCGCCCCCCGCCCGCTCCCACCTGCGCCGCCGCCCGCCCCTTCCCGCTGCCCACGGGCGATCCGCCGGGCGCGCCTCGTCCCCCGGGCCGCCGACCCCCGGCCCCGGGCTCTCCACCCCTTCTCCTCCTCCTCCTTCTCCTCCTTCTCCTCTCCCCTTTCCCTCACCCTCCCCCTTCCTAGCCGGGCTGCGCCCCCCCGGCCGGCCCCGGCATGAGCATCTCCATCCCGGCGGGGCTGACGGAGCTGCTGCAGGGCTTCACGGTAGAGGTGCTGCGGAGCCAGCCCGGGGACCTGCTGGAGTTTGCCCTCCAGTACTTCGGGCGCCTCAAGGAGGAGGCGGCGACGGCCAAGGAGTCGGCGGAGAAGGAACCGAGCGGCCGCAAAGCTGGCACCGGCCATGACAGGGGAACTCAGCCGCCGCGCCGGGGCCCCCCCGACGCCCGCGGGGTCAACTTCGCCGAGGAGCCCATGCAGACCGACTCCGAGAGCGGCGAGGACGAGCAGCCGCCGCCGCCGCCGCCGCCGCAGCAGTTCCCGGGTAAGGCTCCCCCGCCTCGCCGGGCCCGGGGATGGGGACGCGGGGGGGCTCCCGCGGCCGCCCGGGCTCAGGTGCCCGGCCGGCGGGATGGCGGTCCCTGCCCGGGCCGCCCGGGGTGCGGAGCCGCGGGCTGGCGGGGGCGGCGGAGCGCGCTGGCCGCGGGGCGCGGACACGGGCAGCGGCCGCACCGCGGGCACGGACCGCCCGCGCTGACGCCAAACAGCGGAGCCCGCGGGAGGCTTCCCGTATCCCGCGGCAAACTTTAACCTGCCGGGCTTTCCCCCGGTGTTCGCGGTGCTGGGTGTTTGGCATGCGGGTATCACCAGCTGCATCGCTTGTAGCGTGTGAGCCTGTAATGGTCTAGCAAAGGTCTGTCTATGTGTTTCCTTTTTATAGGAGCAAATCTGCATTCTGTAATTAGTGCAAGGGTATGTCTGCCTCAGAAAACACCTCTCATGGACATGTTGCTGTATTCACGCACTTGATTAAACGTTTTGGGTAGATGCACCTACATGTGTTTTAGAAAGTAGAGCACAATTTGAAACATAATTTCTTCCTGAAAGCCAGAATGAAATTTTCTGCATTTAGAAGGGCCTGTGGAACAAGTGTTGCTGTGACAGCAAAGAACATTTGCAGTATCTTTGTGTTTGAAGGTAACACCCATCTACACGCAGCTAATGACACCTTATCTTTGTGTGGCTGACAGGTTTTATTTAGAGACTGTGTCAATCCATCTGCTGGTGTGGGTTATGGGACGGGTAGGAGCTGCCTCTGAAGTGCTTTGTCTTTGTGTCATGAGCAGGCTGACTGAAGGGTCGGTCAGTACGGTTAGATGGAGAAGAGGAAAGCGTCCAAGCATCTTTATCTTATTTTTTTTGAGGGTAGCTTGAAGTGTATCTCATCAGATCATCAAGGCAGTCATCCCTCCGAGTCGTGCTGGAGGTAGATTCACTTAGCAGAGTACAGAAGGCAGTTGTCTGCTAGTTGAATTTCAGTGCGGGTTTTTCAATTATGTGTTGTGTGCGTTTCATCAGGAAATGTAGATAAACAAGTAGGCGTTTAAGAAGTGGGTAAGTTTTCAAGATGCTTCATGTTACCCCATAAGACAGTCGCCATTCTTTTCATCTGTTCTTGGCAGTTATACCCACCTGTATTTAATGAGAAATTGAATCTGTCGATCAGGTTCTGCAGATTTATGTGGCAATTTTAAACTCCAATGCTTGATTATGTGAGATTAGTAGAAATTTGAAAATTTGCTGTCTTTGAAAACTGAAATGGTCATAATGTGGAAGAAAAAAGTTATCTTAATTCACTAACACTAGATGTGGTCTTTCAAACATTAATTATTCTAACACCAAACAATCTCATTGGTAAATGGAAAACTGGAATGTTGTATGGAGGGAAGTGCAGAAAAATAGTTTTATTTATTAATGTGTATATTTTACATACCTGTAACTTTACAGGGTGCTCTAAGAAGCTTTCTAAGCTTTTTGAATAAATACCAGTAATCAAGATTCTTTTGACAATCTTTTTGTTGCGATTGTGAAGAGAGAAAGCCATTATTGTAATTATTCTCATTAAGGGACCTGCTAGAATCTCTTAGTTTGATGAATTGATTTACTTGTTTGACAAAACCCCTTTAAAATACCACATTTTTAAGCCTAATATATTTTGAACGTTTAATTGTGTTATGGTTTGTAAATTCTGTCAGTTCAAATAATTATTAATTAAAGGAAACAAAAAATGAAAATATTTGTGATGGCATGTGAAGGTTAATAAGAAGTAACTCATGGTAAATGATTACTAATAATGTGCTTGTGTATGTCTGCATTGTGCAGGAGTGTGTATTTTAAATTCAAATGTTATGTCTGGCTTAAATATATTCTTCTAAGGTAGCATAACAATGCATCCACTCAGCCTTTTGTTAATAACAGGAGGCATAAAGGCTTGTACTCAAATATTTGTCTAATGGGTTTACATGCCAGTTTAAAAGCATGGTTCTTCTGTGCTTTTGCTTTCTTTTTCTAGAAGTAGCAATTCTTAAGAACTGAAGTTTGGGGGAAGTTTTAAATTTTTTTTTTGCCTTCATGAATTATTAAACTTCTTCTGTACAGAAAATTTGTCCTGTTTGCATCCTTAGGAGAGGGCAATAAATTTGAAAAGTTGATAAGCAAATGTAAAATGTAAACCTCTGTGAAGGAGGTCAGACCTGGTGTTGGTATCTTTCCTTTACTAAAGCCGTAAATTTGAAATATCAAACTGACAGTATTCCTTAATTAATCCAATCAGAGCATTGTTGAGCTCTCACTGTAAATGCTCCAAACCTATTTTTTTTCCCTACCGTATGTTTCTAAATACCTACAAGCACTGCAGTTGAACTCTTTGTCAGTATTAGTTTTGTCCTTGAAATGTGTTTTGGAAGGTACATGAGCATTATCCTGTTTCAGAAATGATGAGCTGAGGCATAAGCTGTGTTAAAAAGAAAAAAACCCTGTACTCGGGATTAAGAGTTAAATGAGACCCTTGAATTAAACTCTGGCTCTCTGCTGTGTCCATTACCTCACTGCAGAAATTGCAAAAAGGTAAGAGCAGTTTCCTTGGCTGGGGGGAGAACTTTGTTGTATTGGTGTCATAGCTTTGAACTGGCACCTAGAGTTAAGGTGACCTCAGAAATTACATCCTTTATGTTCAGAGCATTTAGATTATCCCCTTTTGGAACTCACAGTTTAATTTGGGAATGTTTTTTCAGGTTTTCAGTTGATTCGTTTGCTTGGTTTTTCTAAAAAAAAATTTAATTGTCCTACACAGGTGTACTGGCATTAATGAGTTACAACAATGAATTCCTACTAAAAAAAAATAGCAAACACTAAATTGAATAGGAAATATACATTAAAATGAGCCCTGTTTTAGAAAATTAGTCTAACTTTTAACAGGTCTGAAGTGCATATTAAGATTTATTATACTGTGTCCGCAAAATTTGAAAATGCTCATTGAATTACTTGTTCTTTTCACAGTGACTATACTTTTCTTTTGACCTCACTACTTAATGTTGATTTACAACTTATTTTGATGGGAAATAACCTATGTAGTTTGTGACAGTTGTTTTAAAATATTTGCCATAGATAAAAATTCGTTTTTCATCTAGCCTTAATATGAATTAGGAGAGGAGTTTTTTAAGGTAAGAGTGCTGTTCTTTAAACTCAAAAATTATAGTGCTGTATGTATCATTTGGCAAGACATAGCTTGTGTTTATTTTTCTTTTGTTTTGTTTTACTTCAGTTTGTTTTGGTGTCTTTCTCAGATAGCGGTGTATTTTAACAGGAAAATTCTACAGCTGTCCCCTCTCCTCCCCTGTGTGCTTCTGTTGGTGTGTTGGTTGCTTTGAGTTCCTTCTCTGAAAACCTGAGCTAGAAAATGCAAGTCTATATCTCAGTTTACCTACTGATTGTGCCCAGATAATATGAGATCACTATTTAGGTTAAACATACATCTTCTACCTTACAATACCAATTTTAAAGGCATGTCTTTATTTTAGGTCATTTATTCAGTCTGAAGTGCTTTACATATGTACTGTTCATAGAAATTTTGAAAAATAGGTAAACTGTAGAAACCAGAAAAAACTTTCCACACAACTACAATTGTGTCATGAGTAGGTAATGGGTAGAATAGAGCAGTGGAAGGGGTCAGTAATGACAAAGGAGCAATATAAAAATACATACAAGTTATAGCAGGACATCCTTAAATCAGGGGCTGTATAGAAAAGCATGTGAATTTCTTATAAATATGTATATTCAAACTAAAATCTGCAGTATGGTGGGTAATGGCTGAAATCACTACTGTCTGATATGTACTTAGTCAACCTTAGAAATGAAGTTTTAATAATTTCTACATTCATTCTTTTGAAATACAGAAAGAAATAAAGCATTGTTTGTATGGTTATAAGGACAGGCCCACTTGGAGCCAAGCTGGGGCAGCCTTGCTGTGGATGCAATTTGGGAGAGACAAGATTCCAGCCACAGACCCTTGGGAGCATGGCATTGTTGCAGCACTCCTTGGCAAGGCTTTGGGACAGATCTCCTTGCAATTTGCTAGGCTATGCCTGCTGTCATTCAGAGAATAATATGTGCAAATTAAGTGTTCAGGGTGGTGTTTGGGAAGAAGATGGATTCTGTGAGGGAAAAGAATTCCAGCTGCAAGAATTCGGCACCTTGCTGGTCCAGTGGGTCTTGGTCAGGGGTTGGCTACTGGCTGCTCTTCTCTATTGGAGTACACAGTCACAAAACCACAAAGCTTTCTATCCTTGATATAAATCTTAAAAAAAAAAAAAAAGCAGATTTTTGAAATAATGTTTCCAGTATTTTTGACAGGAGCAAACTAAAATATTTTCTTTCTGCTAACAGTTATTTTAGAGAGTAAACCCAAGCAAGTTGGCAGTTGTTTGTGGTTTGTTTTTTTAATTCTTTAATCTCACACAGGTGTTTTGTTCAAGTTGAGAGATTTGTCATCAAAAAACTTATTTTGACAAAATGATAAGCAACTAGAAATGTGAAGTTGTAATATGTACCATTTAGCAGCCTTTGTTGGTAGGACTATGACTCCATTTCAGACATGTATCTACTTGTGATTGTAGATGAAAGGAATACTTTTGACACAACCATTAAAAAAAAGTATGTTTATATTAATAATTTAGTTGAAATGATAGCAGCCTCCACTCCAATGTATTTATCCATCCCTGCTCAAAATTAAGCATGCATGAGTGGATGTGTCTCTGCTGGCTAA
The DNA here is from genome assembly GCF_022539315.1 of Serinus canaria. Lineage (NCBI taxonomy): Eukaryota > Metazoa > Chordata > Aves > Passeriformes > Fringillidae > Serinus > Serinus canaria. Next base: position 13,660,641 of record NC_066314.1, read on the forward strand.
TATTTTGTTGGAGTTTGTTAAAGTGTATTGAAGAGAAGCAGGAGAAAGTTCCAAAGACCTATGGACAGAAAGACAGTAGAACTATGCTAAAAATATTTGAATTTTGTCTTCAGCTTCTTTTTCTCTAAAGAAACAATGTGGAGATAATTTTGGCTGACTGTTCAGCTTGGAAAAAGAGAACAGCATTAATTCAGGATGTATAGGAAGACATAAAATTTTGCTGGCATGGGCTTGTAGTGATTGCCTTATGAATTATAGCCTATAAGCAGTGTCAGTACTAACGTTTGCACAGCAATGCTCAGTTTCTTGCTTGTGTCATGTCTGTTTCAAAGGAGAACGTGCTTCCTCAGGAGCTCTCTAGGAATATTGTTTCACTTGCTGACTTCATTTCAGTTTCCCAACAAAACATTTTATTTTTTGTTCCCTGTGTTTACTCCTGTTTATGCATTTAAGTGAATGTAAAAAACCAATTTATTTGCCTGCTTGGTGAAGAGAATAATCTCTGGACATTAAGAGAGTGCATGTTTTTAGAATGCACTCCTCCAGCATAATGACCTAGTGCTTGTAACCTGCACAGAGGTGCTTTGTGCATCTGTCAGGAAGTTAAACTTGGTTTAATACCTGTATATCTCATGAATTATCCCAAGTCTGTTATGCAAAAGTATTGCATTGTGTTCTCTGGTTCTGTCCAGTTCCCTCAGTCTCTGTGAATGTACCTAAGCAGTCAAATCTCTGCAGACTTACTGGCCTTAGCTGCTCCTGTAAATCTGGAACATATGGTTTGGAAATCACACATTTAGGTCACAGGGTACAGGTTAGTCAAGGTACGGGCTGCTGCTGCACTTCTGGTTTTCAGATATCAAAGATGACCTCTAGATTGGGAAATTTCATTTGTTGGGACAGTGATGAAAGAAACAAGAAGGCAAGGTGGAAGGCAGGACACGGAGAAAGAAAAGGAGTCAGTGTGTGGTAAGGAAAATACAAAGGTAAAAACAAGAGGAAGGAGGAGATCCAGAACTGAGGTAAGGGGAGAAAGATAAAAGAATAGACAGCACATGCGAGAAAGCACATGAAATTCTCTGCCCTTATCTTTCTACCCAGCTATAGCCCTGCTGTCCCAAATTTATGTCCTGAATTTTCTACTGAGATTCTGTTTGTCTCATAAATATTTTCAGAAGAGCATAAATGTGGGCTTAGCTAAAATCAGTGATCGATGCATTGTATGGATGTGAATTTGGTCATCTGATACTGAGAGATCCATTAAATGTTTTGACATGGTCATCTCTCTTATTACCCTATCTGGAGCCTTGTAACACTTGCATTTTAGTATAAGTTTCAACTCAGGTTTTTTGTGGAGGATTCTGATTGGTTTCAACCATTTTCTGTTTTAAAAAATAAAAAGTAGTAGTGATTATTAGAAAGAAAGTCAACAGGCAGATGAGTACAGCTGCCATCTTCATGGCTAAGAGAGCCAAGATGGTGCTGGTGAAGAGATGAAATGTTGAACAGTACATAACAGACAGGGTGAAATGTCCCTACTTTTAATGCTTAATACAAGTCACAGTGGTTATTTCATCAACTGTTATTTTAATGGAAATGCCTTAAAGTCACGCTGGAGTGTAACTATTACCAACCTAGGTCTGAACTCCTATTATGAGCTTCAAGTGAATGTAATTATACAGAAGTTCTGTGCTTTAAAAAGGTTGGCAGTTTTTAAAAAGTGAATGAAGGAGGGAGAAGAGTTTGAGAAAAAGAGCCATTAAAAATGGCTGAGTTTTCTCTGCTTCTGGAATAGGTCTTGACATTCGTAAGTTGGGAGAAGAAGAGGTGATTTTACCAGGGATGATACATTTATCACATTGTCTCTTTGATATTGTTGCTTGTTTTATGGATGTGGGTGCATAAAAGATGAACTCTGTGTATACATGAATTACTACATTCCAGATAAACCTGTCAAAAGAAATAAGCTTGTCCATAAGTAGATATTACCATAAACATCCATCAATTAGGGTATTGTTTGAAAGTATTCTTATGAGAATTCTAAAGGAAATACACACTTTTTTCCCCCTTTTCTTTGGGACATTTGATGATGATAGTGGTGAGTCAGGATAGCTTTATATAGGGGTTTTATACTGAAACCCCTGATCCTTTCAGGGAACCCTTTTAGGCTAACCCTTCCACATGCTGGGTAGGGATGATCACCCATTTCCTGCATGGAACAGGATGTTTTTGATCATGACAAGTAATTACAAACTTGGGGTTTATTTAATCTTTTTCTTTGTTGAATACATTTTTTGGTCTGTAGATCAGTTTTCACTCATAGTACTAAACAAGACTTTGTTGAAGAGGGTGAAATTTGGCTTTGAGAGTGCTTTGTTTTCTCTTCATTTTTTACGTTTCTAATTGACTGGCATTATTACACTTTTCCTTGTAGAAAAGCATCATGTTTGTCAATTGGGTTTTTCATTAAAAAATATGAGAAGCTCTGTTTCAATTTTTTTTTTGTGCAGTTAGTGATAAAAATAGCAGAAGTACTCACAGAGAATGTCTATTTGCAGTTTCTAGGCAGTGTAATAAACGATTCCAGATTTATATCAATTCAGCAAGTAACCCAGAAGACACGTAGTTTTAGGGTTACATCAAAAAGATGTTGGTAATCAAATGCCCAGTGCCTCATTCAGCATTTCCAGTGATACCATGACATACAAAAACGTGGGAGGTCTGAAATGAAGGGGGATGGAGACAGGCCAGGGTGCTTAAAGTGCATAGGAGTAAATGCAGATTGTAGGTACAAAGTATCCTCAGAATGAACTGTACATCTGCCATATGGCAGTCTGTCATCCTTTCCATAAACGGCATCCTTTTAGCATTGCTGCTCAGAAAAATAATTTGTGGACCACAGATAAAATAAGGAAATTATAAAGAATAGAACAATTTTTAAAAAATCCAAATTTTAATTTAATCAACCTTGCCTTATTGTGCTATAACACTCTGGATAATGGATGGTGGAGTTGTAAAAAGCATGCTGTAACAACAGAAAGTGTTTTTCACTTATGTGTTTGACTCTTAAATTGCTTAATGAGATTAAGAAAAAAATCATCAGGGCAAGAACTTGAAGCTGAGAGCTTGAGCAGGTAAAGGCTGATAATGAGAATAGCTGTCTTACACAGAGAGTTTCAGTTATGTGACTGAAGTGGTTTCTGTAAAGCTGGGCTAAAAGGGACAATTAGTAAATATTATGAAAACTTCCTGAATGGAGGGTCTAGAAAATTGCAGTATAAAATAGATTTTGAAAGGAGAAGTAATATGATCTTTCCTGCTCAGTCATTCCAGATACCATCCTGCTTGTATAAAGATTTTTATGACAGTGTCAATCCCTTCTGAATCCTTGTGATGCAGATGTCAAACATGTTTTTATAAATAATTTTTTATAAATAATGGTAGTGTTTTCATATTGTACCTTTTTAGCAGAGATGCCCATTGCAAAGCATACCAGATAGGAAGAAAATACATCCTTGCCCAACACTGGAAAGAAAAGATTCCTTGCAAGCCTCAGTGTAGACTTTAAATAAAAGACGTACTGAATTCTTTGTGTTGGGATGAATACAAGCTGGAACCAAGTGTAAGCATTGAGACTTGCCTGCCCAAGCACACAGGCTGAAACTCTTGGTGTGTTTTCCCATTCTGATTTTAATGATAGTTTGTAATGCTAGTGTGAAAACCAGAATTCAATGCCATGAGTTGTAAGGCATTTGTAAGTATTGCAGGAGATGGGTTAATTTGAACTCAAGCTGTCTGTGACAGCTTTGCTGTGGCCTTTTTTGGGTGACCTCACATATGAATATATATTGTCACTGCACTGATCTGGTCCTTCCAATTTGTTTCCCATTATTTTTACCACTGAAATTGTTCCTTTAGATCCTCTCTCTGAAGCTGTCACACTTTTCATTGATGCTGAAGAACTCCATCTTTGGGCCAATAATTGCCTTTGCTAAAAAATGCAGACTAATTCCACAAGTCCTTGAAATCAAGTCCTTGATCAAGAACTTTTGCTATTTAATATCTTGGAAATGAATGTCTAAAATCTAGTAAATATGTTTAAGTATTCCTCCTGTTTTAACAGTGGTTAATATGACAGAAAGTATGTCTAATAGAGGGCTGGCATTTTCCTGAGATTTCTTGTTCTCTTCCAAAACAATATTTGTGATATTCGTCACATATGCAGTCATAAACAATTATAAATGTGCTATAGACATCTATCAAAATTTTATTAAGACTTCAAACAAAATGTTTTCTACCATTGTAATAAACCCATTTTTTCATCATGAATGAGTTTTGAAAGTTGCATATTCTTAATAATTGATGATATTAAGCTTGGAGGGAGAGGTTTATTTTTTTTCCCCCGTTACACCTCATTTCTACTGAAATTGAGAATTTAGGATCTGATAGCTTTATCGATCTGTTTCTTCAGGAGTCTTTTTAGTACAAGACCCAGTCATCATTTTATTTTTAATTCTATTTTTGGGGTTTTTATTTTTCAGTTCTGAACTCATAGTGCTTTTTCTTTCCAGCCATTTTGTTCAATAACTTTGGGTAACATTCAGGCATCTTTCTCTAAAACTCATCTTTTAGCTGATAATTTCTCTCTCTCTACTGGTTTTTAATAGGTAGTCTAAACATGAGAAACTTTGATCTAGCCTTCACCACTACAATATTTAAGCATCTGTGAGGTAATTTAAACACAAAGTTAACAACCTGCCTTCCTTCCTGTTGCTTCAGCCTATGGGAAATATTGTTTAATGCCTAATGCACATATAAAAATTGGTTTGAAAGAAGATCGATGGTTATTTATTCTTAGATACTACGAACTTCACTTCGTGTTAAAAAATTTATCTGCAGTATTTTTCTGCATGTCTCCCTTGCTAATCTGTCAGTTTTCCCCTTCTATTGAAATGTAGCTGCTGCTGGCAGTTGAGGTGGGAGTAGATGTAGATTAATTTCCATTATCCACCTTGCAAAAAGAAGTAATTTGTTCTTCTGGTTTTGCCTTCTTAGTATCAGGAATAAAATGGAGTCACTGATTTAAGTGCACCATAATTTGCTGTCTATCTGGAATATATTGTCATATGAACATGGCTCATCTGTAATTACTTCAGTTTATGGCCTCAAAAAATGCAAAAAAGAAGAGGAAAAATGTCATACTTTCTTCGAGTCCATCCTTCAAATTATTTCATTAAGCACAGATGCAGGTTTTGGGAGGCACAGGCAGGCTGGGAAGTCTTGGGAAATCTAAGCAAAGAACAGTTTGAGCTTGTAAGAGAAAGCTGTGCTTTCCATGCAAATATGTGGGTGTTTGTCCTCTTCTCTGACTTTGTTTTTGGGAATCCAAGGCGTTTCTTGACAAGAACTTCTGTAAATGCTGCTAAAAAGACCTGAGTTTCTTACTACTGCCAAAATTGGATGTCATTGATCCATTTCCACCAAAGAGAGTTTTCCTGGGAAGGTTATATGGAGCACAGTGTGTGACAACCTATTTCTTCATCTCAACCTTTTTTTTTTTGGTGGAAGGATTTTTCTCATACATTGGAATAAAAAAGCAAAAACCAAAAAAAAACCCAACAAACAGTGAAAAGAAACAAATGGTAGTAGGAGGTAGCAAAAGCCAGTAAGAAAAATTTCATCTTGCTGCTGTTAAGAGGATATCAAGTGTTTTGTTTTCCTTCTTTTGCCCTTTTTTTTTTTTTTCAGTATGTGAAATTAAGAGGGTTGCTCAGTCTACTCTTTATCCAGAAGCTCAGTCGGGGGCTAAGGTCCATTTCCCTTATTTTGAGATAAATTACTTGTAGTTCTGTTTGGGAGTAATGGGAGATAAATCACAGAAATGTGTGTTATCACCCTTCTCAGTCAAAAGGAGGCAGATTAATATTTACAATTGTAGCATGACACTCACTGTCTTCATAGCTGTAACACCAGATAATATAAGCTCATCTGGGACTGAGCTGATGTCAGGTGCATGTAGAGGCCTTTCAGAAGAGGAGACAAGTACTCCTGGATCCAGATCATTGTAGTTATCTTGGTGTCAGCTTGTACCTCATATCACTGAAATAAGCTTTTTCATGTTAGAAGAATGCTTTTATGCCTAACTCTGGAAGAATTCTGCCACTGTAGCATCTGGATCCTTGACAGAATCAAAACGAAATATGCAAATGGGTTGCAGGAAGACATCCTTGAATCCTACAGGTTAAGGAGAGTATTAGTGCTTCTCCCTAATAAAGCAGGCCATTTATTGCCTCTTCCAGCTTGGAGGTGACAGACCCAAGGTCCCTTTTCTGGGAGCTGGCCTGTGGTCCCAGTCCTCAAGAGGGATCTGTCCCGGCAGGCACTGCTAAGAGGCCCTGGCATGGCACAAGCAGGGCATCATTCCACTGCCATGGGGTAATTTAACCATGAAGCAAAACTGGTTTTGTTCTTATTATGAGCCTGGAGTTTAATGTGCTTGTGAAGATGTGTTTAGCTTCTGAGAAAGCAGTTATTATTTGTGGCTGTGGTCAGTGTGTTGCCATCTGGTGTCTCACCTTTGACATCTATTGCAAAGTCCTTTTCAATGAGTTTCTTTCTTTTATTTTTTTAAAGTTTGGTTAATTTGCTAAAGTTATTGTACAGTTGCTTGTGAAGAACTAATAAAACTGACTGCACAGCTCTACTGGCACAGGCCTTCTTTGTTTCTTTAAATCATGGTGTGCATTTATTCCAGCACTGGCTGGTTGGTCTGGTGTCCTGGGGTGGCTTTATGATTCAGGTATCCCCAATGAGACCTGATCCATTACTTATTTTCAGCTTTAAAATACCACTAAAGATTGAACAATATTTCTCAAATGGGAGGTAAATTAGATTCTGTTACTTAACAGAATATGAAAAATTAAACTGTATTGGCACCATGGACTGGGCTGTGCTGATGAGAGTCAGGACTCCTAATTCCGTACCTGTGGTAAGTGAGAAAGTTTCATTTCCTCTTCTTTTTAGAAGGTGCCCCAGGGTAACTTTATGATGCTTGTATTATCCCCAGTTATCTCTTCTGTTTATGCTGGATGTTGAGTTCTGCCCCTTTCAGGCTGGTTCCGAGGGCGAGGCGGGGAAACAGAAGCGCGGTTTGTGCTCAGGAGCTGCTCTCGCTGCTCCACATTCCCTCTCCTGGGCTGTGCTCTCTGCAGCACGGACAGACAGCAGGACAGAGCTCTCCTTGGCTGCTAGCTAGGTTCTGGCTAGCTGAGGCTGAGCAGTTCCCTGGGCAGGGGCTTTTCTGTTCCTTGGAGCTGTTCAGGCCTGCTCTGGGCCGAGCAGCCCGCAGAGCTGCGGGAGCTCTCCCTGGGGCTCCCCAGGGCCGGGCCCGCGGCATTTCCAGCTCGGGAGGGACTGGGGAGAGACTGAGCCAGCTGAGCTACAGCCACAGCAAGGGCTCTCTGAGCTTGCCATCTCCTCAGAACAGCGAGAGGCTTTATTGTTTAACATTGTTCATTTCTTATGCTTGTGAATGCTTTGCTTGTTACATGAACAGGTTTTTTCCACTTTTCTCCAAGGAAATATTTTCCTGAACCAGTAGGGGGAAGGGCTTGAATCTGCTTTCTAGAGGAGCCCCTTTTGGAGTTTTGTCCCAAATTTGCCCTAAACCAGGACATATGGGTTCAGTTCAGCTGGGGTGAAAACAATTCAGCTTGATGGCCTGTAAGAGGCAGTGGATTCATGGCATGGAGTGTGAATTGTACCCTTGCAGTGCTGTCTGATTCAGGAAGCAGGGGATTCCTAAAGGTGCAGTACAGTGTTCAGGTGGGGGAAACACCTGAGTGTCTGGTTCAGAGCTGTAGTACTGATACTGAGAATGTCTAGTACTGATCAGCTGGCAGGCCAAGACTGAATTTATGTGACCTGTCCTTCATGGTAGTACTAGTTTGGTATCAGCTTCTGTTTTTCACATTTTATTTTTTCTTTTGTTAAGGAATTTGTGTATCACATGCAAAATGAAATTGCCCTTGCTTGTTTCCAGTGTTTGAATGGCTTCTGCTGAAACCAATTTAAAATTGACAGGCAAGGTTCTGTGGAACAACATTCTTATCTCCCTAAATATCAAGAATAGAAATGTAATTGCTGTGATACTTGGAGGAGTTACCTCACTGTGACTGATGCTCAGAAAGTAACAGGAACCTGGTTAATGCTGAAAAGACTTAGATGTTTTTGGTTTTTTTTTTTTTTAATTTGGAAAATGTACAAAGATCAGAGTATAAACACATGTGCTGCTTTAAAAATGTAAAGACTGAGCCAATAAAATGTACACATTTATTCTGGAAACCCTACTTTGTATTTACTTCTGGCTAGGAACTGACACTGTATAACTTGTGCTCTGCATTCCAGGACAAAACAGTTTATAGAGCTGTAGAACTGCTTTTTTTTCCAGATGAAGGGATGAATTTAGCTTTCCTTTTAGTGAGAGGCTTTAATGCAGTACATTTTAGGGATAATTTTTTCTCCCTCTAAAACTAGCCCTGTGCCTTCTTGCACAAATTGTGTTTTAGAGATTGAGCAGTTGCAAGCTTTTCTAAGGATAACTTCTCCCTGGGTAGTTATTGCTTGATATGGGCTTCTGTGTTCCTAGAGTGAGGATCAGATGGATATAACTGATTGTGCTTAAAGGAGTGGAAAGGAGATTGAAGTTTTGTAGTCTGTAGTCAGAAAGTTACAGAAATTCCAGTGAGAATGTGAGGTGAAACTTAGCACTGGATACAAAACTGTCACTCTTTTCCTGCTTCTATCAGAAGAAATTTTAATCATACTTCTCAGTTTTAAAAATTGATTTTGGTGCTCAGTAGTTTTGATATCTAAGAGAATACATATTACTTTTATTTGACTGCATTTTCTGTTGTCAGATCCCACATATTTTAGGGAAGTAGTTTGATTTCTAAGTAACTTCTTATTTTAAAAGCAAAAAGAAGAGCTTTGAACTGGAGGTGTGAAACAAATGAAAGAGGCATGTTTATCAGAATTACTGGCATGTCTGTAAAACTGGATAGTGATAATCTATAATACGTACAGAAATTTTAGGGTCATGATACAGGAACACCTACTGTACCTATAAAACTATATGCTATAGGAAATACATACTTGTCTGTTTTTAAGAGACTGGCCTGTTGAAGCTCTTGTAGTCCATCAAATTAGTGATAAAAACATTCTTTAAGTGATTATATAGGGTGTAGTATAGTTACTGAGGGTAACTTCCCATATCCTACCAGTCATAAGAAGTACTTAAAGATTGTGGGAAAAAATTATTTTAATACTCTGTGGGTCTGGATGAAATCCACAAGGCAAAGGATTTTAGACTGAAGGCTAAGTTTTTGTCTATTCTAATCTCATCCCTTGATGACTATCCTTTAAGGAAGAAGAATGATCCACAAATTAAAAATAGGGCTCTGAGAGTTAAGACAAATTAGGTTAAATGTTCTTGTGTGTCACAGTCTTGCTGAGTGCTTTTGAGTAGTTTGCACTAGTGGCTGTAAATTGGTGAAATGGAATATTTGCCATTCCCAGCTTGCTGGGATCTTGTAGCAGTATATATGTGAAGCATTGTGAAGGGCTCTTGTGTCATTGTTTGCTTACAATACTTAAAAAAAATTCCTTAGAGTATCTTAGAGTCTAGGACCCAATTGATACTAGAATTTAAGAAATTTTTATCTGATGCATCATTTTTTTTCTGGCCACATATAGAAAATGATGGGTTTATCTTGATTGAAAGGTGCAGGAATACCTGAGCAATCAGCAAAGCCCTTTTAACAGGGGAGACCTACAGGGTTTGTTTAGGCTACAAAGATTGCTCTTAAAAGTGTAATAAACCTGAGATTGCATTACTTGATATTCCGAACTCATTTTGTCATTTACCAAGTTGTTTATACAAAAGGTGCTTGTGGCTGTTAGTATGGGCTCCTGCCAGATAACTGTTACAGAATCCTGCCTTCAGCCATGTGCTCTTCAGTCACATTTAACATAAAGGTTATGCATCGACTCTGCCTGTAAAAGGTGAATAAATTTTTAGTCTTACATCACCATCTTTTCTTAAAAAAAAAGTTTTCTGTTTTTGTAACTTCATGGGTTTTTTAAAAAATCCACTATTAGGACAAAAAAAATCTATTTTTTTCTTGCCCAAAATAACCTCCTCATCTTCTCTTGTAGTAACCTAATGTGAATGCTGGGAGTGTAACTGAAAAGCAATATTTATCCTGATTTATGAATTGAGTGTCCTTTAATTCCTTTAATTTCAGAAACTTCCTAAAGCAGTCTGTGTGGGTTTTGTTGTTTTTTTTTTTCCTTTTTTTTTGAGAAAGCAAGACAGAAATGTTAGAATATTCCAATTTAATTTACAAAAATGGATTGGGTTTTTTTTTCTGCTGAGGATTTAATGTAAAGCATGCATCTTCCAGTAAGTTAAAGAAGAAACTAGTGTATCTTTGTGGATACTTGAATATCCAGATCACTAGGCCAGTCTGCTTTTTAGCACGCTTGTTTGCACATTGTCTTGGCTTCAAGAGAAGAATTTTTAGTGCTTGCCCTTGGAATATGGCATAGCCTGGAAAGTAGGGCATTTTTTTTTCCAGAGGTGTGGGTTGCTAGTCTGCCATGTACCCAGTCAGGCAGCGTTTTGTTTTCATTTTTTACTGCACTCTGGACATTCTCTGTTTACCTGCTCTAAAAGAAATAGAATTTCTTGAAAGGCAGTGTAGGTTGTGGGAAGACTATCAGGACAAGTAGCACTTTGTCATACACAGATTAAAGCATTTCTGCCATTTCCCAAAGCAGAGAGTCTGAGCAATATTCCAGATTATCTGAATCTGCTAGTCTGCCTTTATTCTGGCTCTGTATATTCCTGTTCAGTACCCAAATTTTGGATCATTTTCCCAGGTGGGTAAATGTAAATAGACAATATGAAGATGTGTATTGGACTTCTTGGATGGGTCTATAGGAAAGGAGTCTTTGGATCATGATCCATGACATTTGCTGTGGTTGGTTGTAGCTGTATTTCAGGTAATGTTGTCATGATCACATGTAATTTTGCTATGGAATCTGAAATGGAAGTATAGTAGGTTTTTTTGGTGATTTTTTTTTCGTTTGTTTGTTTGTTTTTTTTTTTTTTGGAGGGAGGGTTTCTTTGGTTGGTTTTTTGTGGTTTTTTTTTTTTTTTTTAAGCCCTCTGTTGGAAGACCATTATTTTATGCCAAGAATTATTTCGTTGCCTGATGACTAATCAGCCTATTGGAGAGTTTTGCTATCTAGAGTCATGGAAAGTTGGCCCCTGCCAGGAATCTCACAGATAGTTACTGAAGGAAGTCAGGACAATGTTCTCAAACATCCCTAGCCAGGGAAAGAACAAAATGGGTGTGAAAGCGGCTGTGATGCTGAAGTTTACTTACAAGAGATGCAACTTTTCAAGTGCTGCCCAAACTATTGAGCAAAATGGAGAAGTGCTGAAAAATCCACTACTTGATATTACTAGACATTTCTGAATGTGATCCACAAGTAATGGAGCTGAAAGACATAATGGGATTTAGTTTACATCGTGGAGGGCTTTTAACATTACTGCAGTATCAAGAAAAGAAATTACAGAAGGTACATCTCTGTATCTGTACTTTGACTACCCTTTTTCCCAGGGAATCTTGTTCAGGTGCTGTCAGTAATCTGTTTCACGTTAACACAACAGAAGGTACTGAAATAAATTGGTGTCTGCAGTTTCCTTTGCCACTCCTCAGCTCACTTGCATGAGTTGATTTGATTTGCTCAGGATAGAAAGGCGTGTCCTATCAATCTGTCCATAAGGTCTGTTCAGCTGTTGGGATCTCTTTGACCTCTCCATTCTCTTGAAAAAATGAGTTATTTGCCCTCAAAGATTCCATAATTGAGGCACAGGTAGGAAGCAGTTTGAGAATAAAGACTCATGAAGATACATAAAGGGGCTCAAGTGGCAATATTTGGCCTCATTATGCACAAATTGCATTTTTGGGTCACAAAAATCTCCTCACCAAGTCAGGGTATAGTCCTGGAATGTTCTGGGAATGTTCTGTGTTGTTACTGTGGAAGAGAAAAACAGTCTGTTATGAGTGTAGGTCTTGAAAAAGATGCTAAATGAAGGCATTGTACCATACATGTGCTGTGTTAGCTGCTGTTTGCCTCTTGGCACTGGGTCAGTCACATGCAGTAGCTTGGGTCTGTGTTTGATCATGGTCATATAAATGTGTGTATCATGATACAACAAAAGTATCATGACTGAGTAGGAGAAAGAAACTGGGCTGTGCAACATACTGTGCTGTGAGTCTGCATTTGCTAGAAGAGAGAGAGCAACAACAGAATAGCATGTTTGAAAACTGAGAGCTACACATTTGAGGGGGAATTTCAGGATCAGGATGGTGTGATCATGGAGATGAGGTCCATGCTCTGGTTGCTCTCTGGTCAGTTCCCAGCCATCACAATGTGTCCTCACAAGGGAGTGGGTCTGAGTCCTGCCTGGTCCCTTGGAAAGTAGCTATCCCTGATTGTCACCATTCTTTACCTGCCCAGTTCAGGGGAGAACAACTCCCAGCTGTTCAGTTTTGGAGGTGCCATTTGTAAGATCCTCAGTTCATTGTTGACAGCATGCTATGTCGATGTGGTGCTCCTTTGTGTCATTCTTTATCAACAGAGAGAACAAAAATTTGTTTTATTTTAAGTCACAGTAGCTCACTGTTGATGGATTTTTCTTGTTATTTGCAGTCCTTCAGTTGCTCTGGGAGATCTCACATGTCTTCAGCAGCAGCTGATTGCATTGCTGCTGGAGCAATGTCAACAGGCCAGCATGCAGCTAACTCAAAAATTACGCCTGTGAAGATTTGTGGAGTCACTTAGGTGTCACTGTCACCAGGGGTTCTTTGGTGAATTTCTCTATGCCCTTCCATGGCTCATACAGGCATTCATTAAAGTCAACCTGAACCACACCTGGGGCATCATCGGTGGTCTTGTGGATATGGATCGTGGTTCTGACTGTTGCAAAGGGAGGTAGATGCTTGTATTACTCAAGCTGAATCTGTATCTCACCTTTTCCTTGGACTCCTGTTGTCCCACACATGTGCAGGAGTAATTGGGAGTCTGTGTTGAAGTGAGTGCAGCTGCCAACCCCAGCTGTGCTTCATTCACTGGCCCTGAGACCTGTAAAGGTCAAGTCACAGAGGGTGCTTTGGCCAGCAGCTTCACTGCAATCCCCTGTAGCTGTTTGCAGTAATTTCCCACTGCATGGATATGGGGAGGAAACAGTGAAATATTTTGAGTTTTGTCTTTTCTCTTCCCTCCTGTCTCTTCTACCTTTGTCTCAAGCTCTCAGATCTCTACACAGGTTTTTTGTAGCCCAGGCTTTTATTGCTGGTGTTGCCCAGGTCTGTAGCCTAAGAGTACAGGCATTAACTAGGAACAGAAAAACAAAACCCAGAAATATCCCAAACCTGTTCTCAGAAGCCACACTCAGACCTGTGGGACCTGAGCTTGGGGAAGGTGTCAGCCACCAAGTTAAGTGACTTCAGTAGGTGTGTTCCTAGCTGCTGTGAGGATACTGGGACTTCTTGTTTTGGTGTTGTTTCCCTAACTGCTTTGGTTGACCGCCAGATACGGGACAGTTGGTCTGACGTGGGAATTATGTTATTTGTAGTCTAACCAGTGGAACATCTGATTAGGAGATGTGTGGTTGGCTCTGCCTGTGGACTGTTAGGTGTTTGTTAGTCAACATGCTGAATTCAAGGAAGCACTGTCCTGCCATCAGTATCACCCACAAGCTTCTCTGTGGTAGGAGTGAGGACAAGATACTTCTTCAGAGCTTCTCTTTTTGGCCGTGGATTTTCTAGTTAGATGCTTACATTTATTTTGTTTGGTTAGGATTTTCTTCAAATTTATTTTCTGAAAAAGCCATTTTTCTCATTATATTAAAGCAATAACACTTGAGGTTTGGGCTTTTAAAAATTTTTTTCTTTCCAGTCAGTGTGTTTTCTGATGAGGTACATCTCTCAGCCTGTCTCTAAAACCAAGTGTGGAAAATGTGCTTTGCCTCATTATCTGAAAGCTAACAAAATTGTCTATTTTAGAACTGAATAGCTGAGAATTCATTATCATGAATGCAAGAGAAACTCCCTTTAAGTACGTAATGTTCTTAAAATATGCAAACTTTAAAATATGCATCAAATCCAAAATCTTAGATTTCACCAGGAAGTGAATAAGCAGGCGATGCAGATTGCAGATTATACATATTCATATACTTCTTCATCAAGGTATTTTGTACCACACATTTCTGCCAAGGCAGTCCTAGGAACCAAGCAGAGTCTTTGTATAAAATCTTTGCTTTGGAAAGTTTTAATGGTGTTTGCCCATGTAGGATTTGTTGTAATAACCTGATAGCAAAGTGACGAAAACATGAAAAATAGTAAGAAAACCTGAGTCTCAAAAGCTTTGAGGCTTTAGATTAAACATGGGTAGTATGAATGTGTATGGGAGAAAGCAGTTATGTTCACCATTGTCAAATGATATAAAATAGATGAGATAATTATAAACTCTACACAAAAGTGCACTCCTTCAGAGAAGAATACTGACATCTTCTCCAGCCCACTTCCACCAGTGAGATTGCAATGTTATTCCTTTGTAATAAATATATCTTGTCAAGAGACAAAAGACATAGGCCAAAATTTTGTAAAAAATAAGCCAGTCAAACAGACCAACCCCCCCCCCCCCCTCCAAGGACCTAAAGCACTGTTATGTAATGGCTAAGAGAGGGAAATCAGGAGAACAAGTCATTGATGTAAAATCTTCAGTGCTCTAGTTTTCAGTTTGACAGAACTATTGTTTCAAGGACAGGTACAGATTTTTTATTTCATGAGATGGTGAACCTGAATCAATTATGCCAGTTTGATCCTTTACAGGATGCCGGCTGATCTGAGCATTGCTGGTAGAGCTTTGGCAGAATGACCAGTTGTTCTTATGTTCTGATAGGGAACATGCATACATTAGTATATACGCTCCAGGCAGCAAAATTAGAAAGCAGAAAAGAACATGAAATGGATCTAAATGCCTATGCAGCAGTGTTAGAAAGCAAATAAGCACAATATTCTTAAAATAGCTTGTGAAATTTCAAGTGAGAAGAAGCCATTTAGAGATGGTAAGAAGGTAGGCATTACTGACGTTTGAAGTCAGATTGTTTGGGAGCAATTGTAAGCTGTGCTCTGCCTATAGCAGAATATCCCTTGGAGATGGTAATACATTAGCGAAGCAGGCTGTTACTGCACAGGATGCTGGGTGTAGTGATCGTGTTAAAAAAACCTCAACAAACCAAAAAAGGCCAACCCACTCTGCTAGGGCAGGAACAGGCAGTTCAGTAAAGACACAAACTCTAGGTGGTGACCCCCTGCTGAAGCAGGGCTGCAGGTCTCAGGTCTTGGCCATGTGGGAAGGACTGGGGCTTTGTAGCCCAGGACATGGCCAGGAAGGCTGACCTCCCTCATACATTTTTTCCTTTGGTACTTTTTGGCTCAGTTTTGCTTTCAAAAGGTATTGTCTCTGACACCACTACTGTTCATCACATATCCTGAGTAATCCAGGGTTGAGGGCAGCAAGTGCTCCAAACCAAGATTTCCACACACGTATGCATCTTCTGCTTGTACATAGACAAATTCTAACACAAATTAACTTTTTTGCCCTGTGATATTACAGAAGATTAGAAATATTGCTGTAAGTTATGTAATTTGTTTCCTCTTGTCTAGATCACTGATTACTTTTAATCAGATAATGACCAAGTGTACTGGTCACAAGCAATAACGAGGATGAATTTCTAAGGAAAAACATGCTAAGTAATAGGATACATATTTAAGATGGAAAAATGATGTCATCAACATATTCACTTTGTTGCTTTAACATGGGACATTAATCTGAAAGAATAGATGTAAAAATAAATATTAAAAAAAAGCCTAAAATCTTGATCAAGCTGTTTGGGTGGGAAAAGATCAGCATTTGATTCCCAATAACGAGCTGTGACAGCCCATTTCACTCTGTTGGGTCATTGGTCTAACATATCAGGCAGCCATTTAATTTTTTTATTTTCAGTGTTTGTAATTACATACAGCATCAATTATTCATAAGAGCTGAAATCTCTTTAACTGATGTAAGCAGGAGAGACTTATTCACATCACTTTCAAGGTTCTATGTTCTGACAGGTTAGTTAACCAAACTGCAGAGTGACTCCAGCCAGAGCTGGTTTCACTGGGGCCAGCTTCACTGCCCCTGTGCAAGCACACACAGCCCAGGGGATCAGCAGGAGGAGGCAGAGAGGGGCACACACCTGCAGGGCTCTGATCTCTGTCCTGGGATGGCTGCTGAGCCTGGAGTGCTGCCATGGAAGGACAGGGCTCTTTAGGAAGGACAGACAGGAGAGGTGAGGGGAGGGTGCTGCCCTCATGGCAGTGACCAGCTGCAGGGCATGGGGCAAAGTCTGGGGGGAAAGAGGAGCCAGCTGGGAGCCTGTGGGTCAGGATTAAAGGGATGACAGGGGACATTGTAGGGGGGTCTGCTACTGCTGCCAGCCCAGGAAGCGCATGAGGTCCTCTGTGGGTGCTCTCACATTCAGAGCTTCTGGTGTTCATGGGGGACTTCATCCACCCCAATATCTGCTGGAAGGACAGCAGAGCAGAGCACAAGCAATCCAGGAGATGCCTGGAATGCATTGGTGGTAACTCCTCCAAGGATAGGGGAGCCAACAAGGAAAGGTTCTGTGCTGGACTTTGCTCTCACCAATAAGTAGGATCTGGTGGGGAATGTGGATCTCCAGGGCAGCCTGGGCTGCAGTGACCATGAAGTGGTGGAGTTTGAGATCCTCAGGGTTGTGATCAGGGTGCACTGCAAGCTCAGCACCCTGGACTTCAGCAGAGCAGATTTTGGCCTATTCAGGGATCTGCTTGATAGAGTGCCATGGGAGAAAATCCTGGAGGGAAGAGAAACTTGAGAATATTCAAGAATTACCTCCTCCAAGCTGAGGAGTGATGCATCCTAACAAAGAGGAAATCGGGTAAAAATGCTGGGAGGCCTCTCTGGATGAACAAAGAGCTCCTGGACAAAACTCAAAGACAAAAAAGAAGCCTACAGCAGGTGGAAGCAAGGACAGGTAGCCTGAGAAGAATACAGAGAGATTGTCTGAGCAGCCAGGAGTCAGGATAGGAAAGCTAAAGCCCTGAAAGAAGTTAAGTCTGATCAAGGATGTCAAGGGCAGCAAGGAAAGCTTCTATGGATATGTTTGTGATGAAAGTAAGACCAGGGAAAATGTGGGCCTTTTCCAGAAGGAGATGGGAGACCTGATTATCTGTATATGAAGAAGGACAAAGTACATAACCATTTTTTTGCTTCAGTCTTTGCTGGCAAATGCTCCAGCCACAGCACCCAAGTTGCAGAAGACTTCAAGTCCCAGCAGGGACTGGGAGAATGAAGAATCACCTGCTGCAGGAGGTCAGGTTCAATATTTTCTGAGGAACCTGAATGTGTACAGGGGACCTGGTGAGATGCATCCATGGACTCCAAGGGAGCTTTCCAGGGAAGTGGCTAGGCCACCATCCATCAAATTTGAGAAGTCATGGCAGTCAGTGAAGTTTCACTGATTGGAAAAAGGAAAACGTAAATCTCTTTTCTAAAAATGGTAAAAAAAGGAAGACCTGGGGAGCTACAGGCCAGTCAGTTGTACCTCAGTAGATGCATACAGTGAGATATTCTGGTTTCTGTGTATTTTAATCCCTTTATAGATGCACTGATGTCTGCAAAGACAGCAATAATTATGTATGTATTTGTTTTGGTACAGATGGTTTTAAAATCTGTAGATGTAATTTTTAATTTAAAAAAAAAAAATTAGGGCATCCCATGAGATGAAGCCATCTTTTCTTGCCAACATCTACTTTTCTTGAAACAACCAAATTATTCTCTCTCTCTTTTTCTCCCAGTAGCACATAAATGCTACCACTGTAGGGTTGTTTCTCCCTCCTCCTTGGCTTCTCAGTCAGTCTACAGGATTCACTGAAAGCCTGGGATACCTTCATGCCTCACTGCCTGCATTCTGCTCTGTATGGGAATGCACGTGTCCGTGTGCACTCTGTCTCCCAGGCTTCAGAGCAGACTCAACTCCTTAGGGAGCCCTTTCTTCCTGAAAGTGTGTACTTGCAATGCCTTCCAGCAGCACACCTTTCTTTGGATGGAGCCAGATCCCTCTGTGTGCAGATCCTGCCCTGTTAGGAACTGTGGGAATTCTTCACCGAGGTTAGTCAGAGTGGGCTTCAGATATTCTTGAGAGGTTAGGATTTGTTTATTGGGAAATTTGTTGGCAGTGTTGCTGTCTAACCTGTCAGGTTCTTTGACTGACTGGTACATACAGGAAGCACCTGTGGCTATGATTTGCCTTTTCTCTGTGTAAAGGCCAAGCCTATGTGCTGCTGCTCCTACATTTTGTTTTTAGCTTAAAAAGAAATCCTCTTCTGAGACTGACTTATTTGGTGAGGGAAATAATAAAAAAATAATAACTCATGTATTTCATCATTGGAATATTACCATTGGTGTTAAATTTCCAGATTGAAATACAAATATTTTGAAAGCTATGCTCTAACTACTATATTGCAAGGGCTGCTTGTCTTCCAGATAATAGCTGTGTATTTGCTGTGCTCATCCCTTCTTCTCATGCCTCACAGTTGTCATAGCCTTTCACAGAGAAAAGACAAGAACCATTCTCCATAGACCTGGCAACTTCTTTGTCAGAGTCATTTCTTCAAACCGTCAGTGAGTTTGTCATGCTTTCCTTGAGATTTTGTGAGGTCTTATCAGTGTGAAGGTACATTAACATAACTGATTTGTCTTCTGTTGGTCTCAGCCTCTGAAACAATTATTCTACCTGGATTAATCCTGAACTAAAATGAAAGTTTCCTGTGATGGAGGGAAATTAGAAGTGTTCCAAATTACTGTTATTGTCCGTGGTGTCCCAGCCTATCACTGTCCTGGGTAATGGGGAGTTAACTCTATTTCCTCCTCTTGGGACATAGAAACATGCATCTGACTAAAGCATGTATTTTAGAGAGGCATTCATTTAGATTTGATTTGCCTTTGTTCTGATTAGGTCTTCTAATTAATAATCTGTTTGTGAAAGAAGACAAGTGAATATAAGTTAGCGTAACATTGCAATAAGCATAACTCAAAATTTCCTGAAAGGTGAGACCTTTGAGAAATAGATAAGCTTGGAACTGAAAAGGTGGAACATACACTGCCCATGAGCCTCATCAGTTAAAATTTAGCCTGGGATTTTGAGGTGTATGATGATAGGTAAATCAAGAATAACTCTACTGAAAACAGTAGAGTTAAATGGAATAAAATCAGAAAGTGTGTTGAGAGCAGGTTCTCAGCCTATTGTTCAAATTTGGGCTAGGTTTGACCCAGTGACCTCAGTGGTGTTCTTGAGAACTTTAACATAGTTTTGCCCTCAATAGAATAGAAAAAAAAATTAATGATTTGGATATGACATTTGTTTTCTAAGCTCACCTGGGGCATTTGCACTTCCCACACAAGGAAGACACACTATGGTGTGGATGTTTCTCTTTGTCTATCCATTAAGCTACATTAGCAGTATTCCTGCTTTATAAATAAGGATGGGGTCTGGGGAGCTATGGGCTGCTAAATTGAAGATTTGAAACATGTAATAGCTTAGTTTAATTTTTGAGGGTTTTTTTATTTATTAGTTTTTCTTTTTTTTTTTTAAGGAGGTTTAGTCCTTTGCCATATGAAGAAATTGTAGTAGTTAATTCAAAGTGAGGCTTGTGGAAAGTGTTCTAATTTTTACTGACACTGAAGATTAATCACAAATCCCCTGCCAGCCTGTGTCACTTTGAGCAGGCATTTTGGCTTTGTGTGTTTTTCTGTAAAAGAGCATTACCTTGAGTTGCTGTAAGTGTGGCAGGAGAGTGAGCAGTCTCCTGTTGGCCTCTGTCCCCCAGGGCAGCTGCAGGGAGTGGGGTGTGCTCTCCCTGGCTTGGGCACATGCAGGGTTCCTGCTCTCTGCAGCACACCTGGGGATGTGTCTTTGCTGTGGTTTGCAGACCTGCAGGAAGCACCAGTTTGCAGGCTGGTTGTCAGAGTGCTCAGGCATGTCCTTTACAGCCCCTGATAGGCAGAGCCTCTTCTTGAATCCCAGGCTTACAGTCCCTGACTTCTTAGGAAGGCTGCATATCTAATGTCTGTGATGTCTTCTTATTCCAGGTGACATTAATGGCACAATCTGGCACAATCTGAATCTCTGGCAGTTTCTGAAGCAAAAACGTTTAAACTGTGAGTTTGCAAAAAGAGACAGCTCAGGCTATCAGAACAAGTTAACCCTATAGAGGATGCCCAGTTAGGATCCTTTCATAGCATTATCTTCTTAGTCTTGATTCTCTACAAACCACCCCACAGACTCCCATTTCCTCATCTACTTACAAAGTTATGCTGCTCTTGGTCATTTGTCAATTATTTATATTTACTTGCTTGATCTATATTGCCAAAATATTTTAGAAGCTGTACTTCCATACAGTTCTCTGAGCAAGGACTTTCAAAAGTGAATTTCAGTTGCTAACAAGTGACAGATTGTGGAATTCTCTCTTACGTAGTGCTAAGAATCAAACTACTGGAATATGTCACACAGGTTTGTGCACTTTCAAATGGTAATTTAGTCAGAACTTATCAGGATACAGACCTCTGTCATCTCTCTCTCATACACACTCACCCCACCCCCTGATAATTTTCCCCTGTGAAGTTTGTAATAGATTTTGGTTGAAACAAAGTAGAACATGAAAAGCCACATTCAATATTGAAGTGACATCATACATGTAAACAAGATTCTCTGTGTGCAGCTGCACATTATTTGTTGTGATGCAGCACTCTTTCTAATACTGAACAAAATATTAAGTGTCACTGGACATGTTCTGAATTTATCTGCGTGTCTGTTTATGCCTTTTATTGGGAAAAATCCTGCCTTTTGCAAGGGTGAGGTTTTGCAATCCATGAGTTTTGTTCCTTCTGTATTTGCACAGGTTAGTGGGGATGTGTGTGGCACTCTTGAGTTACTGTGTTGTTTTTCTAGCAAGTTGCTTGAATTGAATCATTTTGAAGAACCAGCCGTCATCATGATGTCACTATAAACTCTAAGATGAAGTCTATTTTTGCTGTAGAGTTACCTTCAGTAGCCCTGTGGGTTTTTGCCTCATTCCCTTCCAGGTTTACTCCTGCTGGGAAGCCGGAGCTGTGAGCTGCCTGTGTCAGCAGTGCTGCATCTGGCCTGGTGTTTGGGATGGGGCAACCCTCCCACAAGGCTGCCTGGGTTTCACCTTGTAGGGAGCAGTCCTTGGGCAGCCTGCAGAGCACAAAGCCAGCTGCTCTCTGCTGTGCCTGCTCTGAGTCCTGGGAAACCTGTGTGTGCCCATGGCTGAGAGGAGAGAGGGGAGCTGAGTGTTGGGAAGCAGCTGGACCAGCAGCAGGGTGGAAGTCACAATGCCTAAGCACCACTTCTGTGTGTGTGTGTGTAGCTCGGGGCTTGAACCTGTGGATTTCAGCACAGTATTCCTGTGTCCTGTGAGTGGGATTTCAAAGCTGCCCTCATAATTCAGCCTGGATTCCAAGGCTGTCTCTTGGCATCCGTGTCTCTCTGGGTACCGCTGTGTGAATCAGGACAGTCATCTCAGTCCAAACCAAAGAGTCAGCCTAACTCAGGTCTCAGTGAGGATGGTGGCTAAAAATAGACATCCAGAAAAAGTGGTAATCACAGGCAGAAGAGGTAGTGTTTCTACCCTGGGAATCTCTCTGCAGTTCCTGATGCAATGTGGCTCCAGGAGGAGCATTTATTATCCCTCACTGAATATTTCTGCCATTGATTTGTCCATTTGTTTCTGAGACAAGACTTTCCACTTCTGACATGTTTGAAAGATAATTTAGTATTTGTTTTATGCCTCAAGAAAAATACCTCTGAGACTTTCTTTTGCCCACTTTACTATGCTTATCCTGCCAGACATGACCTGGTTGACCACTCATCTACTTGGTACAGAAAACACCTAAATTCCTGTAGGGCTGATTATTATCTGAGACTTTCTTGTATGCTAATTTTTCCACCTTTCTGGACAACAGAAGTATATTGTGATTTGCTACCAGAAAAATGGAGAGTAGTTCAACTTGCTCCATAACAAAGAACTGTGGGCTCTGTTTTAAATCTCCCAGTAACACATTTGGATGACCTCCATGAAATCCCAGTCTGGGCAGGAAGGCTTTGTCTGGTTGCTGCTGAAACACTGATTATTCACATAAGCTCAAAAATAATTGCTGATAAGGTTCTGACATTCTTGCTATTTTTTTTCCTAACAGTAAATAATTTGTAAAATGTGTTGCACAATAAACTAAGCATCTTGTAGCCAAATAGAAGAGTGAATTTACAATTATGTAGCTGAAAAAGAACCTTTTTCTTTGACAATCCCAGTAACTTGTTTCAAATTATTTTAGTTTTGTGCTACATGTTCCTTTTTTTTTTTTTTCCAATGTGCTGAGGTAGCTGTCTAGAGGAGCTAAATCTTCATATCTACAGATTATATACAGAACTGACAGCCAAAGCCCTCCCTGAGTTTGGGGACAGCTTCTGAATGGGAGCAAAACATTATTTTATGCTTTCTTGTTAGAAATATGTCAGATTCCAATTTTTTTAAATATGAGCACATCTGCCGAGACCTGCTGCAAATTTACTTGCTTGAGGAAACAACTCAGCCATCTGATGGTGACAGTCATGACTGATGTCCTGAAATGAATTTGGCCCAGAACAGTGGTGACAAAACAAACAGTTCTGAGGAATCAAACAGCCCCCATATTACAAAACTGCAGTTGCATAAAATGTGCTGTTTTGATAAAAATGTGTCTGCATTTTTTGTCTTTTTATTTAAAGAAAAATTGTTTGGGGGAATTAGAATTCATGTTTCAGAGTAATTTTGTTGGTTCTGTTACTCTTGTGCTCATCTGTGTATGTGTTTGGGGTTTGTAACAACTTATTATCCAGAGGTTTCCTTCCTTGTGGCTATCACTCCAAACCACTGTACTTGGGTTTCCCAGTGTATTTTTTTGCCACTTGGACCTGTCCCTCCTGTATGTCCTTGTACAAACCATCTCTGTCTGTGGTTCAGAAGTTATAGCTTTGCTCTGGTTTTTTGTCCCCAAAGGAATAAGAAGTCAGTTTGCATCTCAGGCTGTTGTTACTGTCTCTTCTCTTTTCTCAGCAATTTTTTTCTCTTGGCTTAGGTGTTCAAGACATGATGCATAACTCCCATGTAAAATTTAGTGGGTTAAAATAAAGAAGGTTAATTTTTTTCATTTTTCAGTTCTGTGTAAACATGAAGAGCAGTTTTTAAGGTTGAATATTAATAAGCACTGTAAGGGCATACATTTTTAATGTGGCTGCTGCCCACATTTGAAATTAGGTCATTCAGATTTTCTTCTTGCTCTTTATTCCAGCAGTTAATACATCACATGAAAGTAGAGTTCAAGACCAGTGGTTTTCACTAATTAGAAGTCTGAAGATTGTATTTGGAAGGCAAAACATAAAACTATTTATCTATTTTATCTCTAGTAACTCTTGAAGAAACCTAGAAATGAAGTAGAGGCAAAGCCATGTGTTTTAATTCGTGTTTTGCAGTCTCTCCCAGTTGGAAACAAGACAGGAGTCTGATTACAAATGTTTGCAGCATGCAGTTGGAGATGTGCCAGGATGCCACTATAAAACATTTGCACTGGGGTTTTGGTGGGGGTTGGCATTGTTATTGACTTACCTAAGGAGTTTTAAAGGTTAGTCAAAACAAAAGTTGATCTTTTAATGGGACTATAAATTAGTCTTTTTCTCTATAGGAGTATCTTTAGTGCCAGATTTCCAATAGATATATTTTGTAAAAATGAAGTAATTTTTTTTTTTTACATACCCTGCTTGTATTATTGTTTGCAAGATGCCAATTTCTGTGCACTCAATAAATAATGGAGATGCAGATCTAAATGTTTCACATCCACTCATGAGCAGCAATAAGTAACAGTAACTCTTAAAAAGCTAAAAATGGTCTTGAAATCTTGTTAGTTAGTATGTACCATCTCCTGCAAAGCTACTTAAAAGTTAAAGGGAATAGGAATGGGTTCCTATAAAGATACAAAAATAATGCTTATCTGGTGTTTGTAGTTGTCACACTTCAAATGAAATATAACATTGTTGTGTTTAAAGCAAGTTGATTACTAGAAAAATAATCAGAATGTTGTTTTCTTTCAGCTCCAGCGGTAAACCGATTCACCAGACGTGCATCAGGTAAGCTGAAATTCCATGAAATTCCATTTGTCTGCATAATAGTTGATACATTATGCTGACAGTGATTGCCCTGTAAAATGGAATAGGACATTTGTCAAAGTTCTTTAAAGATCTTGGGACTTGGGCTAACCTCTAATTTGTTACCTGCTTCTCTGAAAAATGTAGCCAAGGTTACAGGTCATGTAACTTGCAGGAGCCCTTCTTGTTGCTGTGGAATTTATTAAAACCTAAGCTTTTTTTAAACACCCCCCCCTTTAAAGAAAATAATTTCAGTTCTGGCAGATCTGAGGGCTTAAAGCAAGAACTGAATGTAACCTGAATGTCAGCAGGGTTACCTTGCTTTTACCCCACAGACAGCCTGAAACTGCAGTTTCGTGATCATCTGTGCATGAAGCAGTGTTGAGCTGTGTTGGAAATCTGAGTGTTTTCCAAAGCCAGGCTGGTTTGTGTGCGTGCTGTGTTGTTGTGCTGTGCAGAGCTGGCACACTGGGTCTGGGGGCACCGTTCCTGTGGTGGTGCTGTGTGCTTGTGTTGGGTGTGCACCTGCCTCACCTGGTGCTGGCTTGTGCATTCTTCAAGTTAACTTGGTTCTTGCTGGCTCAGGGGACTCTTTACCTTATTTCCATTGCATGTAACAGATCCCTCCACATTATGTATCATTTAAAGTTAATATTCTTGGCCTTTCCTTGTTCTACTGTATCATGTCCTTTAGGCTTAATTTTTGAGAGCTTTTTTTCCCTGAATTGTGAGCCCCAGAATCTGGATCTTACTTGTTTGAAGTACTGTGAATCTGAAAATGTGGCATAAAAGTCACCATGAAATGTAGTGAGACTCATGGCTGACTCATGAGAGTCAGGAGAGCAGGAGATGTGAGCTATTCCTAGTCATTGCAGTATGCCATTTTCAGTATAAAATGCTCTTTGTTTTCAATTTCAGGTCATTTTTAATAAATGTATTTCATAATACAGCAATTCTATCCAGACTTCTAGTTTTGCTTTTTACAACCTCAGCCAGGTAGTCCCTTGTCAAAATAAAAATACTAGTGAAAATCCTCAGGATTATTGAGGAACTGCAGAGAAAAAAGGAGGTTTGCAGGTGCATAGCATCTAATAGAATCACACAGTGGTTGGGGTTGGAAGGGACCTTAAAGATCACCCAGATCCAACCCCCTGCCATGAGCAGGGACCCTTTCCACTATCCCAGGTTCCTCAGAGCCCTGCCCAGCCTGGCCTTGGACACTTCCAGGGATAGGCCATCTACAGCTGCTCTGGACAACCTGTGCCAGTGCCTGATATGTAGCACAAAGCGAGAAAATGTAATTAACTCCAAATATTCTGATGCTTTAAGTTATGATAATGCTTCATGAGGTACTGTAGCTTGAAATGAAAGGAATGATTTGTTAACTAGTGCTCAGCAACAGTGAGCAGGGCTCTATGCAAATCACATTTCATGTTTTAAGGAGAGTTCTACTGTGACTGATTGATAGCTGACAGTAATGAATGCAGTCCTTCTAACAGATGTGTGATAAGCTTTTGCATTCAGAGAGTTTGATTGTTTAAAAAGCTTGTACTTACACACAAAAAGCCCCCAATCAGTTATTCTTAATGTTTATTTAATATTAAATTAAATTAACATCTATTTTCAAAAGGAAACTAGAAGCATGTTATAAGTCTGAAATTTTTGTGCAATTATTGGGGAAATAATTTCTGTGGGGAACGAATATTTCATGTATTTTGGTCTTGTTGTGGAGAGATAGAGCAGTTATCTTATTCAGAATAACGAGTCAGGTGGTGTAGTAAATCAGATGTAAATCATGTGAATACATTTCAAGCTAGAACAAGGAAATGCTGCAGTCCACTATGTGTACTATTTTATTAAGTTAGTGGTGGCTTTCATAGTTAAAATGACTATTTTTTCAAACAAGAAAGCCTGTGAAAGGTGATAGTTCTTACTTTTCTTCTTAAGTGATAAATTGCTGTCAGAGAGGTACAGTACATTTAAGAAACTTGATTGTAAAAATATAAAATTAAAACATAAGTCAGAATATGCTGATAATATAAACATTTCACAGGAATGTTTGCAATCCTAACCATGTTTTGAAATACCTTGTTTTTAATTGAACAGTTGTCTATGTAGATTAAGGCAATCAAGACACAAGGGGAAAAGCTAGCTAGTAGCTGTTGGGTTTGGGTTTTTTTTATGCTTGGTAGCTTCATGGCCTTCTGTAGTCAAAGCTGATTCTCATGTTGAGGAAATGCCATATGTATTATGTAGGCAGACCAAATGAAATGTAGGGGTTTTTTTTTCCCTCAAATAAGATCTTCTCCTAATTTTAGGCTGTTTGGCTAAGAGTTATTTTAAAATTTGAAATGTGCAATATTGTAGAATCTTAACTGCTTTTGAAGATTTTCTCCTGGTGATTATTTCTCCAAGCTAGTGGTGAATATTAGGAGAGTTAGCTCTAGAATGGGGTTTCATGTTGCATCTGATTAATGGTATTGCAGACTGATTCTGGGAGCGTGTGACTTCAGGGTGCCTTTTTGTCATGCCTCTGCCCATAGGTTCTCTCTACTTCTCTTGCACAGACCTAGGAGTTGTGCTGCCTGAGGGTGGATTGATTTAAATAAAGCAGAAATACAGGAGGTTCTGGTGTGTTGATTTGCATTGGGTTTCCAACATTTCCTCACAGAGAACAGTAATTCTCTACAATGGGTATTTTGATATTTCTGTTACTCTTTGGGTAATGCCTAGTATTTTGCTTTGTTGCATAAGATATAGTTATTTTTCCTAACTGAGCTAGAAATTAGGCACCCAGAGCTTAATTGCTGAAGCACCTACTGAAAATAATACAGCCCAGCATTTATTATTTAACAGCTGTTCCTGTTAACATGCTGAGAATGTATTAATGAACTGTCACTGGTATGTAGAGGAAAAAAGCAGAAGTAAGCTAGGATAAATTAGCTGTTCTGGAATTCCAGTTCTTAAAATTTATTGAGCTACCTAACTAGATATCTCTGATGTGTGTTTATTCATATGTACGTGTATATATGCAATGTGGGCTTGTACATAAAAAATACACTTACAGTGCTAGTGACAGCCACTCACGGGCTAGTTAATAATGCACTCCATTGTTCTAGGCTGTGCACAAAGAATAATAGATATCCCACTCTTAACAAGAGGAGTTTAGTAAGAAGAGGAGATTAAAAATACTTTATAGAGCTAGAATGAACAATGAGACAGCTGCAAGTAGTTAATCCTTTATTTTTCTTTTCAAATCTGGTGGCACTGAGATGAAGAGAAAGGAAAACAACTGTTGAGGCGATCAAGAGACTTGGGTGTGGAAAAAAAGGGGAGCATGAAGGGCACCCCTTTGTCCTTCAGACAGGATGTGGGAGGTTCTGTGCAGCGTCATACAGGGGAAAATCTGGGAGCAAGTATGCCAGAACAATTTATTCTTCTTCTTCTTTGTGCAAGTTGCCATTAGGAAGAAAGTGACAAAATGAGAGTTTTGGTCTGCAGTATCCTGAACCATTGTGTGGACTGGATTAGTCATGCCCAGAGTAGCATTTATATATATTACTGCTGCTTTTCAATTTAATAATTCCTACAGGAAGCATGGCAATGTACTTAAGTAGCATGGTGAATTTTACTGCATTTAGACTACAGGAGTCCTTTTAGTGAAAGAATGGCTAATTGCTTTCTGAAATTATGGAAGAGCATAGGTGATATCAAATTAAATGGTTAAATATAAAGTAGTATTTAGGAAAAGCAAATTGACATTCTGGCCAAGAATAGAAAATGTCCCTAGGAACAATATTTCACTTGTGATTTTCAATCAACTCAACTATATTGAGTTTTTCTTAAAAAGATTGGCACCCACTTTCCTGTGGCATATTAAAAATTGTCAGAGAAAGGCAGCATACTGAAATGAAGTGCTGTTCCCTTTTATTGAGTAAGGCAGAAGCTGGGGTTGTACCAAAAATAATGGTGTGGAATTAAATAACTGTGAAGTCCCCTCTGAAATGCTCAGGTAGGATGCAGTGTTATAGAAGCATATCAAGTGACAGAAGAAAGAAGAGTGAAGAACTTTATTGCTGAACCAATAATTCCAGTTCTTCAAGAAGAATCACTGGTTCTGCTGCTTCTGAGTGATGAATATTCCCCAAACAGAATTCAGGAGATGTTGGATTCACCGTTGTTCATTACATACATGTAGTTAATCCCAAATTTGGAATGTCCAATATGTCACATTTCTGAGAGAAGCGAGGACACAGCTGACATGCAGTGGTATCCAGTACTAAAACTCAGTTAAGCACTGAGGCTGCCATTGTCCTGATGAGGAAAACCAGAAGAAAAAGTGCTGTCAAGAGTTTGAGACTGTATCTACATTGCATGAGCTGAGTGCAGTAAAGAAGGCATATTGTGCCTTGTCAGAGTCCTTCTGACAATTACCATCACTGTAACACTCAAATCCTTTGCTGAATAGCAACAAGGCTGTGGTGCACTGAGCTATAGGCACCTTAGAGCCACTGGATCAGGGAGAATGCTGTGCTTCAGGCTGGTCCTGGTCCTGCTTAAAGCACATATGTCATAGAATATCCTAAGTTGGCAGGAAAGTACAACTCCTGTCCCAAGAGCCACCACATGTGCCTAAGACCATTGTCCAGATGCTTTTTGAGCTCCATCACATCTGGTGCTGTGGTCATTTCCCTGGGGCACCTGTTCCAGTGCCCAATCACCCTCTGAGTGAAGAAAGTTTTCCTAAAGGCCAACCTAAACCTCCCTGGCACAGCTTCATGCTGATCCTTTGGATCCTGTCAGTGGTCACCCGAATGAAGAGATCAGTGGCTGCCCCTCCCCTTCCCCTTGTTAGGAAGCTGTAGAGAGCTGTGAAGTCTCCCCTCAGTCTCCTCCAGGCTCAGTAAGTCAAGTGACCTCATCCACTCCTTGGCTTTCTCCTTCAGACCCTTCACCATCTTCATAGCCCCCCTTTGGGATAACAGCTTTAGATCTTTATAGTGTTCAGACACCCTACCCTGCCCCCAGCACTGGGGTGAGGCTGCCCAAGAGCAGAGCAGGACAATCCCCTGCCTTGCCTGGCTGCTGATGCTGTGCCTGATGCCCTCAGGACGTGCTTGGCCCTCCTGGTTGCCTGGACACTGCTGACTCTGGCTCTTGGGAATGAAGAGCTGATCTCAGTGGTCTGCCCCACAACACTTCTGGCTCTGTGGAAAGTCAGTGATAAAGGCTGTTTCCCATGCAATCCATAATTAATTGATCCATCTTCCTTTCTTTAGTTCTTCTTGCAAAGACTATTTGCTGTGCATTTCCTCTGCCAAAGAGACAGTCACAGAAACAGGAGTTTAATTTGCTCTTGTTTCCTCTTATATTTTCTGGCAATTTGAGAAAAGTTCCTGTAGAAAAATGAAGTATTAACATAGGCCTAGAGATGCTTAAAGAACACGCACATTTGCCTCTACTCCTAACCACTGTTTTCATTCAGAATGATTGATAAATTACATCATAATGTTAAACTGGGGAGTGTTTGTTCCTGTCCTGTTGTTACCTTGAGGTTTGTTGCTTTTGATGCAGATCTGAAGAAGGGCCTGTGTGCTTGGAAGCCCTTCTGCCTCCTTCCAGGTTCAGCTGTTTTGGCTGTTCTAGTGACAGATTCTGCCCATGTAACTTATTCTTCTCTCAGTTGCATTGCCTGTATACAAAAACTCCTCCATACTACCGTGTATAGTTGGACAGTAGTATTCTTGCTCAAAAGAAAATTTAGGCTATCTGCATTACTTCAGGAAGTTTTTAAGTGGTTCATATTCAACTTTCATTTATTCTGCTTTTAAAACTCCAAAACTTGAAGATTCTAGGTTGTATCAAAATGTTTTCTTGTATATAGGATGAGCAGAGGTTGAACATGAATTTTTCAGAGCCCATTGATGGAGCTGAGTTACAGAAATAGGCAAACTGTTGCAAATCAATGCAGTGCCAGGTTTTAGATACAACTAAGTTTAAGCTGTTTTTGTCATAACACTTAAGGCTTAATAAAAGAAGAGATTTTGTAGATGCATACTCTAGGGCAAAGTTTGAGGTGGTGGAGGAAGGGAGGAAAAAAGGCAAAGAAAGGGGAATAGGGAGATGGTGGGAATAAGTACGTAAGCCTTGTGCTCTGTGATATGTTGCTATAGAGAGGGCTCTCAATATTTGTCCCAAGGAGGTGGCAGGGAATGAAGGAAGTAAACAAATAGCAATTGGCTTCGTTTTTACACACACAAATATTTACACTATGTCTTCAGGAAAACTCTTGGACTAAATACTTAGTAAAGCAATAGACTAAACTGCGCAGGAATGTTGTGTTATCTCAGAAGTTTTAAAGAAAGGTAACACCTTTTCTTGAAGGAATAGAGGTGCAGTTCATACTGCAGCACTGAATAGATGATTTAGATAGATGGTTTAGATGATTTATTGAAATGTCATCTGTATTTTCGTGTTTGTTTAGATGTCTTTGCAATCACATATTTCTTGACTGCATTTATAAACTGACTAAAATGTGCAGAGTAATCATTTTTAAATTGCACAAGTTGGTAAAGCTAGATAGCAACTGTTTATTTAGAAAATGGGAGAGTTGTGTTTTGAGTTCGCAAATTACTGTGTATCCCTCTTTATAGGAAATTGTAGTTTTTCCTGCTGTCCTGGTATAACCTTTGAAAGGCATTCTGCATGTGGTTTTGCATCAATAAAATTAATCATTGTAGTTTTTTCAGCTCTTTGGCCTGGTCTTGTTTCACACCTATGAAACATAAACCAGAGATTGGTGTTGAAATACGAATCAAGTTTGTCTTTAGGGACTGTTCCCCAGCCTGTTTGAGGAAGAGCTCAGGCAAACAAGCAAGGTATCAAGTTGTCAGACTGATTGTCTAATACCTTTAAATTCATTTTTGTATGTAACTGGTATATAAGATGGGTGTGGGAAGGTGTGTTCATACATCAGCCCTACCTGCAGCCAGCAGCGTGGCCTCACCCATAGTGCTGTTTGGGAATGGTCCTGTTTGGGACTGTGCCATGGGCTGTGCTGGAGCCTGGTCCGAGTGAGTGAGTGTGGTGGAGGGGGCGGCGTGGTGGTTCTGTTCTGAGCTGGAGGGAGTGCTTGGATAGCGCCGGTTCCGAGCTGGAGGGAGCGCTTGGATAGCGCTGGTTGTGAGCTGGAGGGAGAGCTTCGATAGCGCTGGTTCTGAGCCGGAGGGAGCGCTTGGATAACACTGGTTCTGAGCTGGAGGGAGTGCTGGATAGCGCTGGTTCTGAGCTGGAGGGAGTGCTTGGATAGCGCTGGTTCTGAGCTGGAGGGAGCGGTTGGATAGCGCTGGTTCTGAGCCGGAGGGAGCGCTTGGATAGCACTGGTTGTGAGCTGGAGGGAGCGCTTGGATAGCGCTGGTTGTGAGCCAGAGGGAGCTCTTGGATAGCACCGGTTCCGAGCCGGAGGGAGTGCTTGGATAGCGCTGGTTCTGAGCCGGAGGGAGCGCTTGGATAGCGCTGGTTGTGAGCCGGAGGGAGCGCTTGGATAACGCTGGTTCTGAGCCAGAGGGAGCGCTTGGATAGCGCTGGTTCTGAGCCAGAGGGAGCGCTTGGATAGCGCTGGTTGTGAGCTGGAGGGAGCGCTTGGATAGCGCTGGTTCTGAGCCGGAGGGAGCGCTTGGATAGCGCTGGTTCTGAGCTGGAGGGAGCGCTTGGATAGCGCTGGTTGTGAGCCGGAGGGAGCGCTTGGATAGTGCTGGTTGTGAGCCAGAGGGAGCGCTTGGATAACACCAGTTGTGAACCAGAGGCAAGGGTTGGATAATGGTGGTTTGGAGCCGGAGGCAGTGGTCAGGGCAACTGCAGTCAAGTTGAGCTCCGTGCTGAGCACTTTTTTCATGTGATTCACTCCCTCTTTTTTGCACACTTTTGTTATTAATATTGTTGCTGTTACTGTTCTTTCCTTTTTTTCTGTTTCCAGTAAATTTCTCTAATCTCAACCCATGATCTTTACCTTTTTTGCCTCCAGTTCTCCTCTCTGGCCCCCTGCAGGGAGAAGAGAAATGAGTGAGTGGCATGTTGGCTTGGAGAGTCTCAGTGGGAGCACTAAATTCTTAAACCTCAACAGTCATACTGTGTTTTCTGTTTTCACCTGCTTCTGAGTTTGTATTCATTATTGATAATCTCAGAGATCGAAATAACACATGATCAAAGAAGTTAATATTCTTCAAATGCATTTATCAGGATGCTCATAACTCATGATTTTGAAACAAATAAAGTGATATTGTGGGTTTTTTTTCTTGAATGAGAATGTATCCATGTTGCTGAAGGAAAGAGAAAGGATTTAAAAATAAATTTAAAGCAGGTGTGTATTGATAGTCATTATTTAATAGTTCAGATCATTTTTCTCTAAAATATTTCAGTATCTGTGTCTATGATAATCTCCTCTTTGGCTGCTGTGCTATATTGTTCTCCCACACTTGTGTTGTTAGGTTAGGAAGATATGCTCCCTCCACTGTAACTGATAGAGCATGAATCTGTAGGCTGTTGTGTCTGCTTACCAGTTTTCCAAAACAGTTCCATTCCATCTGTGACTTCATGTGGTTTGACCTTCATGCTATAGAAGATTTATTCTGAAGGATAAAAGATGAGTAAGACAAGGCATGTTTTACATAGCAAGTTGTTCAAAATGGAATTACAGTATTTGTTGTATTAATGTGAATTCATCCTTAAGAGTTTAAGGTAAATAATTCCTTTTCTTGTTCTAATAACAGCTTTGCGTGAAAGTGAAAAAGATTGATTTCTGGTGTCTTCACAATTATTGTGAAGAATTATAACGAGCATGCCAGAATGAAAAATTGCTACAATTTTTCTTTGCTACAATGCCACAATCCATTCATGAGGAAAATCGTATATATTTATTACATAGAATAGGAAACAGAACTCCATGAGAAAATAAAGAAAAATGAACTTGTCAGAGGGAATATTAAATTGAAATGTTAAAGCCTTGTTTAGTTTTCTTGTTAAACCTGAGATTTCATGGAAACACCAACTCTTTCCCTCTAGATACATGAGAAAATAATGATAATGTGGAGATTCACTTTCAAAAAACCAGTTTTAGAAGAGGAACCCCCATCAGCCTAAACTCAAAGTTTCAGTCAGTCTTTGAAACCATCTTTCCCTCTGAACATCAGCTACACACTGCAACAAAATTGGGAGTTTATGTCCTTATCATTGTTTTGCTTGCAGTCTAGTAAGTGATGAGTGCATCTTTTAAAGCACAAATTCAAGCCTACTTGTCAGCCTTTTCTCTCCTGCTATCACAGTCTGCGTTTTGGAAATACAGCTTCTGATTGGAGCAGTACTGTAGCAAAACTGTGCTCTCTGAGCTGGGCACTTGGAACACTGAAAGAGGGAAGTCTTAAATAATAATTGCTTTCTAGTCTCTTATGTCCTTGCCAGTGAGCAACAGGAAGAGACATTTTTTTTCTGTTAGTGTTGATTTGGGTACTATTTTCACCCCTATTCTCATTGGTCCAGAGCTGAGTACACTTACTCTTTTGTTAATTTTTTTTTTGTCTATCCCATCACAGTAATATATTACATATAGCAACATATCATCATAGTAATATACTAATATCAAGGATAGTTGTGTAGGACACAATTTAATTTTTTCAGGCTTTTTCCTTACTGAGAAGATAAGCACTAATCTTGTTCTTTGTTTTAAAAAAACTGCTCCATTTATGCTGTCCATTTGGGAATAAGTTCCTGGGGAATGCCAGCCATCACGACTTTGAGGTTTGGGCTCAAATAGATGAACTCAAAGAATCAGCCAACAGCAGACAAAAATGTGTGTGTGTATTTAAAAAGAACACAGGAGAAATGTCTCCCTATATAATGCTTCCCTACTGTTCTGTAGGATTTTAAGGCATATCACAGACTCAGTCATATTTTTTCATGGTTAGTGAAGGAATGTTTCAAATGCTAAATAGTTGAGAAGGAAAAAGAGAAATACTTACGCCTACTGTGCGGCATAATTACACTGGAAAAGATGAGATCCTAATCTAAAAGATCTTCTTGAGGTGTGCTCCTGGGATCAGTTTGTTCGTGGGTAATTACAGGGGAGAATCTGAGTTGTCATTGTGGTTCAGTAGTGCCCAGTGACACGAATATGTTATTGCATGTTGGTGAAGGCTGTACATGTTGTTAATTGAATTTCTTAGCTGTGCAAGTCAAACCGTGTAGGAAGAACAAGTATGGAATGCCCCATAGCTCTTCCTCACATGTATGGGGCTTATTAGATCAACACAGTTGGCTTCTTTGATATGATATCCAGGAAATTGGTCTGTTGCAAGAATGAGGAAGGGAAAGGGGTACAGTTCTTATGGGTCTGTTCAAGAAACGCAGTCCACGTGCAAAAAATACTGAAATACTGTTGGAGAGCTGTGGTCATGCAGCTGTCACAGTAGCACAGCAGAGGCAGGAGTAACACAGTGTGACGATAGCTGAACACTGGGTTAGCAAGGGCCTGGAAGAGAGGAGTGGGAAGCCTATGCTTGATGCAGTCAAAAAGAACAATTAAGTGGGATTTCAGATCCTTTGTGGTACGCCCACCAGCAAGTGCCCAGCAGCAGTGCTTGTTGGGCGTGACACCCTCACTGCCTGCACTGTGCACATTCCCATCTCTGCAGAAAACCTGCCCTGAGAGGGAAGGAAGATTAAAACATGTGATGGTACAAAAGCTGTGCTGCATAAAGGAGACAAAGGCTGCCTGCTATTAGAGGCTGCTTTGCTGCAGTCTGACACAGATGTTAGCTATGTATGTCTCCATGCTAGCACTCTGTACCTGCTGATGCTGTCGTGCAGCTCATGGAATCCTCTCACCTGCCTCTGCAGCCAGTTGCTTAAAACCTTCTGCCCAGAACTTGACTGTGGAATGGTCAAGAAATTGTAGATTTAAAATTAAAAGCAACAGGAATAATTTAATTCCTGTAGGTGCCCTGGCCCCCACAACAGTGGAATATTACTGTCACATAACATAGAACAAAAAGCTGTCCTGAGAAATTTACATATAAAGCGCTTAATTGAATGGCACACAACCTTATGGTTTATGTTTTCCAGCTTTTTAAACAAGGTGAAGCTAGCAAAATAGAGTGTGTAACTGTTGGTGTAGAGAGATGGTTTAAGTGGAACACGATGTTCATGATTTTGTTAAAAACTGTATTAATTTGGAAAAAATATGACAGTAGATACAACCCACTGAGTAATGATATTTGCTATACTTGCCTAAAACCCATAAGCCATTTTGTCACATACTATCATTTATTTATGTATTCTGACTTTCTAAGTAGAATTTCTTACATGTTTTCTTTCTGGGTAGACCTTGTGCAGACAAAGTCCCAGGGCTGCCAACTGGTTTTTTTTGTCAGTTGTTGTGGTGATGATTTCCCAATATTTTTTTTTTGTGTGTTTTTTTTGTGATCAAGTTGGTGAGGGGAAACAATTGAAATTGTGATACAGTGCACTGGCACTTGTTAGAAATGTTTGCTTTTAATTGCAAATTTTTCAAGAGTGTGCTGACTTTTCACCAAAAAAAAGTAAAGTTTATCAAGCTACAGAATGTTTTTATTCCATTAAAAAACTCTTTTCTCCTGTACTTGGTGTTGGCAAGGACATGCTAGTGGTCAGTTTTGGGCCCCTCACTACAGCAATGGCATGGAGGTGCTGGAGCATGTCCAGAGAAGGGCAGCCCAGCTGGGGAAGGGTCTGGAGCACAAGTCCTGCAAGGAGCAGCTGAGGGAGCTGGGGTTGTTCAGCCTGGAGAAAAGGGGCTCAGGGGAGACCTTATTGGTTCTACAGCTGCCTGAAAGGAGGCTGTGGCCAGGTGGGGGTCAATGTCTTCTCCCGGGTCACAAATGATGAGGAGAAATGACCTTCAGTTCAGGGGAATTAGACATTGGATATTGGGAAAAATGGATTCACCTAAAGAGTGGTGAAGCATTGGAAGAGGCTGCCCAGGGAAGTGATGGAGTCCCTGTAAGTGTTCAAAGAATGAATTGATGTGGGACACTGATATGTTTAGTGGGTATGGTGGTATTTGGTCAAAGGTTGGATTTGATGATCTTAATGATGATCTTAATTGATCTTTGATGATCCAACCTTAATGATACTATGACTCTTTAGGTAACTGGACAGATATAATTTTGATTACTTAAAAATGCCAATAATAGCCAAAATTCTGGCATATCCATAAATTTCTGGGAAATAATTCTTAGGATGCACTATTTGTGGTTCACCTCTGGCCATAATGTCATTCTTATTTGGAGTTGGAGGAAGGTTTTTCAATATCTGTGACATTCTCAAAGCTGAAGCAAAATCAGTTTCAATGTTGGGTGACTTTTAGTTTAAGAACTGTATATGTGACGAAATGGCTTTAAAATTTATCTTTAAAAGCTTTGCATTAGGGTTGAATTATTAAATAGGAAAAAAGCCTCTACACCAAAAGTTATAATTGACTGACCATGAGTTACCTTTTCTATCATGAATTTTCAGACCTTTGTATTCCAGACTAGTCCTTATTTTTTACAAGCACTAAAATATGTCCCATCAATTTGAATGAGAAAGGAGGTGCTCAGTTGGGTGGAGGTTGAGGTGGGGAGTGGTTGTATTGTGCAAGAGAGGAAGCCAATTTCAGGGGCATTTCTGTTCATTTCACACTTCTCATGCAGGGCTCTTTAATCAAAACACTTGACTGAGGGATCATTTGCAAAGGCATTATTTATATGAGCGGTTGGAATTGTCCCTATTTATAGACTGGTTGCAATCACATCCAACCACTGGGTTTCTTAGTGCATTTATCATACGAGTGGTGCCAGCAGGAACTGTGTATTTACTTCCCAATCTGCCATTTTTCAACAAATACTTTTTTTCGTGAAACTTCTCTATTTTTCTTCCTGGCCTTGGTTTCATGACTCAAAGTGAAAACTACCACTGTCCTTCCTTCCTGAGGGTAAAATCAACACACTTTAATGACTGGGTTGTGAAATTGCAGAGTGGTGCAGGTGGGTACAGTATGTGTAAGCTTTTAATGGAAAGGAATAATGGGCTGGGAAGGAATAACCCTGGGCTGGCTGGATTAATGGAAGCAATTTGTTACCAGCCATCAGGGATGTGCGTGTACGACTTCTCTAACAACCAAGTGTTTAGCATCATAACTTTTGGGGGGTTTTAACCTACGTTTTCATTTTGTGTTCTGCACAAAATGAATGGGAGGGGCATGATTCATGTTGTCCTCTTATTTTTGGGCAGGATTGTGTCCAGTGAAGACCTGCTATTCTGTTTTACAGCTGAGTCATTGATCTTTTAGTTGGCAGACACAGACATGTATTGGGAACTGTCCCTTGACCTAGCAGAGATACTGGTGGGACAGATGTACCAGCATGAGGGAGCAAAGTCTTTATCTCTGGTATATCTGCCCTTCTCTGTGTCCCACAGGCTACCATGTCTCTGTACAGTGCTTTTATGTGGTGTCTCTAAGTCTTTAAGAGTGACAGAATCATTATCAGGCTTCACCCTTATGGGTATATTATGTTAAAAGCATTTAACTTCACGAGGGCTTGAAAATATGCTGGGACCCTTCTGCTGTACCCACTGAAACCTGTTGAAATATTTATACTTTTTTAATGAAGGTTTGACTGATTTAAACAATTTTTTAGTTTTCAAAGGTGAGTGTATTTTGCTGAGAAGTTATGAATGGGTTTATATGATGAGGAAGATCTTAAAATTTCATCAACAATTCACTGAATTTTTTTATCTTCCTTCTCACACTGAGCCTTTTCTTAGGTTTTCAGTGGTGACAGCATAATAAGAAACACTTTATTTTTAACTGTTCTTGAGAAAGAATAAAAGAAAATATGAAAAACCTGTTTCTTACGAGGTGTGTTACAGTAGGAATTCATGCCTATTTTAGATAGTTTTGTTATCATCAATAAATTATTGTGTTTTTCTGTGGGCAATACTCTAGGTGACTGTTGACAGTGTCTCTATCCTCCTCCTCCTTACTGCAGATCACACATTATTTTCCCATGGCAGTACCTGGAGGGACTCCATACCTGACCCTCTCTTGTCCTTGGAGGGAGGAGTGGGTTACAGCACAAGCTGTAACAAGTTCAGAGAGGTGTCAGATCCTGCAGCCACTCTGCAGAGTGAACCACTTTCTGCTTAGGCAGATTTTCTTCTGCATGGTGGATCCCATTCTTTTTGTTTACAGCAGAAATATCTTTGTATTTCATGTCTATTGCTGTGAGACTTGAGAAGTTTAAATTCCATCTTTGATCCGTATGAGAACTATTTTTATTGCTTAGAAAGTGATGCATTCCTGATGAATGCTCTATTTGCTGTTCTCCTAAATTTGCAAGGGGAGGCATCAGGTGCCCGTGTTGCGTGGGAGTGGAGCAGGGAAAGCCACCAAGGCCTCACCTGGTTCAGGTGCCTGAGGTTTCAGTGACCCTCTTGGTCACTGCCAGGGGCAAGCACCATCTGTGCATCTCTGGGACAAAACTGATTGGGATGTGGTTCCTAAGATGACTCCTGGAGAAAGGGTCTTTGTCCACACTTGTCATGATTAAGGTGAGACCAGTGGAACCCATGGAGCTCCAAGTCTTATAATATGGATGAAACTTCTGTGTTGACAATTTGTAGCCCTGGCTTACCAAATCTACACCAAGATATTAAGCATTGAGATATTAAGCAGCTTTTGGTGTTGGTCTCTCTCTACTCCAGGTGCTGGCGCATGTCCAGAGAAGGGCAATGGAGCTGGTGGAGAGTCTGGAGCACAAGTTCTGGGAGGGAGGAGTTGAGGGGGCTGGGGGTGTCCAACCTGGAGAAAAGGGGGCTCAGGGGAGACCTTATTGATCTCTACCACTGCCTGAAGGAGGCTGTAACCAGGAAGGGATCAGCCTCTTCTCCCAGGCAGCTAGCAACAAGAAAAGAGGGCATAGCCTCAGGCTGTGCCAGTGGGCACCGTTTTGTTCGGACATCAGGAGGGATTTCTTCACAGAATGGGTTATTAAACACTGGAATGGGCTGCTCAGGGAGGTGGTGGAGTCACCATCCCTGGAGGTGTTCAAGAAAAGAGGGTGCCGTGGTCTAGTTGACAAGGTAGTGACCAGTAAGAGGCTGGACTTGATCTCAGAAGTCTTTTCCAATCTAACTGTTTCTGTGAAAATAGTTTCAAATGAGCTACATAGAAGAATTTTTACCATAAAGCAGTAATGACTTCTGGTCCCTCTGATACTGGGGGCATTGGGATACAAACACCAATAGCATGCTCAGAGCTACAATCAATAGCAGTTTTGTCTTTTATGCATCTGGCTCTTTGCAGTTCCTCGAGCTTTTCCATATTTTGTTGACCATTCTTCTGTATATTCCATTATTATCCAGACTTTTCAGTTTCTTCATATTATTGATTTCTCTTTGTGCATGTCTAAGATGGAAAATATTCACCAGACCTGAATCATCTGTACACTGGCCTTTGTGTACTGTGCAACTTTGAGAGCTTCACCTAGTTGTAAATAACTTTCCCTTTGCTTTAGAGGTTGGCCCACTGAAAGGCTCCTGAGAGTATAAAAAAACCCACACTGATTTATGAATGTTTACACTAAGTGTAGTACCTTCAAATTTATTCGTCACTTAGAATAAAAGTATTCTAAGTGTGGCACTGCTTATTTTCAACACTTGTAGCTTTCAATTTTTATTGTTTTGTATTGTTTTCTATTTCTTTATAATTAGAATAGCTTTATTTAGCATACCAGCAGTGAGTACCTCAACAGCCTGATTCATTCAACTCAGTGTGCTTCATTCAGCCAGAATATTTTTGCTATCTCCTAGTTGTGCTGTTATCTTGGTAACTTTTACACTGAATGATTATTTAATCATTAAACCTGAAATTTCCACAAGTCTGGAGGGAACTGTATACAAATTAAATCAAGAAGTTCTTTAGCACTGCTGCTTACAGATGAGACATCGATAAAAGAATACGATTTCCTTGGGGTTCCTTCATCTTTCTCTATGGTCTTCATCATTCCCTCTAAGTTTGATCTCTAGAAGAACATTCTGTTACAAATAATTGTTTTGGCCAAAGAAGCTAGATGCCACTCTGTCTTACAATAAGGGTTCATTTATTCTTTGGTAATTAACAGAGTTTTTGCTGAAAAGCAGCTGTAGGTACTTCATTTCCTGGGAGAAAAGAGCTATAAACCTGAATTCTAGCACCTGGCAAAGTGTGATGTTAACTCTTTAATTTGTGCTGTAATTCTAATTTTGTGAGAAGTGGTTGCCTGGGATACAGGATTTCTTAGAATATTGGTTTCAGTAAATGTGAAGTGTTTGGCTCAGGTTAGGATCTTCAGTATTTTGCCCTTTCAAATTTAAAGGAATTGTAGCTCACATCTCTTCTCTCATGAAGTAAAAATAGAAATAAAAATATTTCCTCCCTTCCATTCAGTATAAATATTTTCACGTGTATATGGTTTTCCTCAAAGTGTGGATCTCTTTTGCATGCACAGCACAATTTCAAGAGGAAACTAAGTTAGAAGCACATATTTTATGTTTAGTTTTCAAAATGGAAAATGCACTTTTTTCAGAGGTTTTCTGATATGGATTCACTTGCTGAGAAATTTGCTGTATTGCACCCATGTGCTTTTTCCTGTTGCCTTACAGTTTAATTTTCTGCTGAAATGGTGTGAGGTCTTGGTTGTGTAGGAGAATGCAAGAGCTGGTTCCAGTGGAGATCCTGTGTATTAAGGCAAGAGACTAGGAGTTGAGGTTTGTGTAAAACAAGAAAGTCTGCGGAAAATGGAAAATACTGGAATATAGCAGGAAAGTATTTGTGGAGATGTGCTCAGCTTTTTCCAAATAATGTGATGTAATTATTAAAAATTTGCTGCAGAAGTCAAGAGGCCATTCATGCAATTCAGTAATTTCTTTTTTTGGGGAAAAAGCTCAGTCTTTCTTGATCAGCTGCAGGTGGAGAAGGATGCTGTTGTCATCACAGTCATTTAGGTATGGAATAGACTGGGAAGTCCAAACCAACTGTCTTGTCAGTCTGATGCTGTCTGAGCTCATATTGTCAAGTGAACTCCTCCAGGACATATGTTATTTTCCTGGGGTTTATCTTTTCCTTAAGTGCAGAGTAGTTTTAAGTAAATACTGAGAAAATGGAGTTAAGGGATAGTGAACATCATAAAAGAGTAATACACCTTGGAGCATCCTGTGTGTGCTGATGACACCTCATCCAGCCATTCTGCATCCTCTTACAATAGTATCAAACAAAATTGAGTGAAACAGCACTGTGGAATTCTGCAAGGTCCATAGATAGAAGAAAAAATAAAACTAGTTTCACAATATGCAGGAAAAAGAAAGGTATGTTTGTGGGTTTACCCATTTAGTCTTTTGCATACAGTAGTATTTAGTTCATAATGGTGCCAAATGTTTATGTGTGGGAGGGGTGGAGGGTGTTTAGAAACCTGAAAATAAAAAAAAATGCCCCCTTTTTTTTTAAGTCCTCAGAGTGCACTGTCTGCATTTACCATTGACTAAGGACTTTCTGAGAAATACTAGTTTCAAGTAGTGACAGGTCATTAGCTAAATGAGTGGAGGCTTGGGTTTCTTTTCCTCTTAGAAAAAGATTAGTTCTGTGAGACCTCGATGCCTTTTTTCTTGTTCTGAGTGTTAAGTAGTCATGCAGTTACAGACAACTTCTATTATTAAAATATAATTGTGGGAATCTGTGTTTTCAGGGTGATTATTGTCCCTGCTCTTGGAGTGATAATACTTGTAGCCCATTTTTTGGCTGGTTACAGTTGTCTGTCT
Organism: Serinus canaria; assembly: GCF_022539315.1. Classification (NCBI taxonomy): domain Eukaryota; kingdom Metazoa; phylum Chordata; class Aves; order Passeriformes; family Fringillidae; genus Serinus; species Serinus canaria. Next base: position 13,702,930 of record NC_066314.1, read on the forward strand.
GGTGTTGCAGCTGCAGGTGAGCAAGTACTGATGGCTGTGTGGGACTTGCTTTTTTACCTTGGTGTGTAGTTACCAGTATTATTTCATTACAGCACTTTGTATTTTGACTATGAAAAAGTAAAACAGCATATATATTATTTCATAGTTTTGGTTTGTCTTCTGAACTTCCTTTGGCTATTTGAAAAGAACCCTGTCAGCACAAAGTGTTGACTTTATTTTCTGGAATTGTTGAGAAAACAGATGTTCAAAATCAACCGTTTCAAAACTTGGCAGAAATATTTTCCCTAATGTTTTTTGTCTACCTGTCTTCCTGTTATATCTGGAACCTATTTAGTAAGTTTGGTTTATCATATTTCTTGTAGAGGATTATGTGAGCATGACTTACCCATTCTACCAAAGCCAACATACCTAAAATCAGCATGCTGAAATTCCAGGAGACAAGCTCTGTTAGCTTCTTCTCATTTCATTTTGCCTAGCAGCCTGGGCCCAGGAGGAATGAGGAGCATCTCATTACAGAGTACTTTGGAATGTAGAATGTAGGGCACTTCTGGAAAATGGGAAAGGTGGGTTTAAGCTTCCTTCCCTTTGTCCCACAGGTTGAAAACCAAAGGTAACTTTGCTATAGCAACCATTCTTTCAAAAAAGACTATTCCACCTCTTTTGTAAGTGCCTATTCTCAGCTTGCTGTTTTAAATCCCATATGGGTGTAGGATTTTCTGTGAAGCCTGTTTGAGATGGAATTTTGCACTCCCTTAGCTGCCCAGACCAAATCTTCACTGGATGTGGGATCACAGGCTTTGACACGTGGTGCTGAAGAACTCTTGAACTCATGACTCAGGCATCATTCCAAAGGGTCATAGGTGTGTTCTAGGTTTGGAATTATGTGTACCTTCTCCCTTTTGCTGGATGATAGATTGTTCTGTGTACCATACTATCACACTGTAATACCTACTATTGGCAGGTTTTTCACCTTATCTGTTTAAATAAGTTTTAAATTGGTCAAATCCCCTGGCAGGACACTGAGACAAGCTTGTCAGAGTCCATAGTTTTGGATTTGTCTCTACTCTCCCTACAGCCACTCTTTACATGAGTCTTGGGGGTCACCTTCTGTTGTCTCCCCTAATGAAATATTTTTCTACATTTTTGAATCTTTTAATATCTTTAAGTCTCCAGTTATCAGTAATTATTTTCTTTGTAACCATTTTCTTCTCCTCACTACATCCTTTTTGTAGATATCAGATCTTGATTTTGTCTTTAAAGACTAGCATAAAAAATAGCTATAAGTATGTGCTTTCATAGAACAACCACCACCTTTTTGTGTCATTCGTCTTTGTAACTCTTTGAGATCCTTGACACAGATTTTCTTATGTATTTTCACTCCTGTCTTCCAGCTGTTGTCTGCATAGCAGGTTCTTTTCCCTTAAATACATTTTCTGAGAGGTGCTACCACTGTCCCCGACAGTTTTTGTTTTTAACCCTCTTTACAAGGGCTAACAAAATGAGCAATTATTAGGTTGCATTGCTCAGATTGTGTTTCTTTAACAGATGCAATTTATATTTGCTCACATTGTACATAAGAGATTACTTTTGTAGTGGGAAAATAATTGTCTTTCTGATATCTTCCTCATGCTGACTTCTCAATAAGAAAAAATATCTGTGATTGAGATACTATGTAATCACATCACTGTATGGTTTGATATGAAATACTAAATATGGCAGGAAGAGCTGGGTGCAGTTCTGTGTTCTGTTTCCATTCTGTAGTATTAGCAAATATAAAGTTGAAATGTATGCAGAGAGCTCTGTGTCTGCTCAGACCTTGTCAAATATTTATGCATGTTTTATATATATCCCAAATGACACACTGGAGCACTGTGAACTGCTGGGCTTGTATGAGAATGGGAACAGAAGGTTACACAAGTCAACATCAGAGTACAGTATGTTGCTATATGTTGTGCTGCTCCTTATGCTGTAGTGGGAAGACTTATGCAGGAGGTACTGTAGTGCATGATATATAATTGCAAACTCTTCTAGTGGAAGTAAATCTACTTTTGTGATGATTTTATTGTTTAATAACTTCCTGCAGTGTTCTGGACACTGTAATGCATGTTTGTGCTGGTTTTCACTAGCCAGACGGATGAGACCAAGCATTTCCTGAGACACCAAGCAAAACTGTCTCCTGCCATGAGCCAGAAGCCTGGATGGGGTTGTTTTTTTCAGCTCCATCATGATAAACTACACAGATATTGAAAGAACTGAAATAGGACTAGAAAGAGGACTAAAAACTGTGGAAGTCCTTAGGGAAATTCAGTTAAAGCTCATTTCTGGTGCCCTATTTAAAAATAGGGAATTCTTTCAGCTCCTTGTGCTGAAGTTTGAATAGATGGTTTCTGTGAAGGAGCCTGCTTAGTGATTCAAACCCCTATGACTTCAGGGAGTAGTGTGCATCTTTGGCCCAACAATGAGTGTGCTAGCTGTGATCCAGAGTGCTTTGAAGCAGAGGAAGGTACTGTGATATTGTGACGTGTACCACACATCACAATTATCATTTTTACATGCTAGAAAATGCTCAGACACTTGTGCAAAGGTGTCCACACATTAATAACTCAACTGGGATAAAGTTATCCAAAAATGTCTTTTTGGGGGTTCTCACATTTCTTCAAAGAGCTTTCATAGTGATTAGTAGAATCTTGATGAAACTTCTGCTTCATTGCAAGAAATTTTAAAATATGAATAAACCCCATGTGGACTTTTAAAGAGAATCCTTGGGAGGTTTTATGACTCACTATTGGCATGGACCTCATTCAAGATGCTACATGTTATGTTAGATACTTTTTCAGAAATGCTTGAGGAAATAGCTTGTCGTTCAACACATTTGAAATAGCACTGGTAGCAGATGGCCACGAGAAAATGCAGTAGAAAAGTTGATTGTGTGACTCTGAATTCTCACAAGTGTGTAGTGCAGGCTGGGCAAGGTCTTCCAGCTCTGGCAAAATGTGGGTTTTGCTACTGAGCTGTGTAGCTGAGCACAACCCTGGTATTTGGTAGGTGATGACTATGAAGGCAGTGTTTGGGGAATTGCAGTCTGAGCACTGACAGCAAGAGTAGGTAACTGTCCTTCACGAGCAGCTGATCCTGAAACAGACTGTCTTGGCAGGGCTCCCAAGACTGATTCAGTCAGTTCCTGCCTAATGAACTGAAGACCACTTTCCTGATAATTAAGAAGAAACAAGCTGCCTGGGTTTTATCCAGCTTCAGATTTTTACACTGCCATTCTGAGCACTTAGTTATTTGTGCTAGGTAGTTGACTGCTCAAAAGTCACTATCCCCTAAGTCATGTGGATTGGAGGGGAAATTTATTTTTGGGTTGTTGTGTATGAGGAAATCTCTATGATATGCATGTCTCTCTGATTGCCAGACCACTTTTTCTGAGTGTACCTACTTTTATTCCAGCTTGGATAGCATCTCTGGTGTAAATGTTCTATGTCTGAAAGGCTAATACAGAACTGCAAGGTATCAGGCATTCTGTGTTTTCACCTAATTATGCTTAGATAAAGTTTCAGTTTAGTGACCCCCTCAGGAGTAGGCACTTCACAGACTTTTTACAGTATCATGAGAAGTGATAGCCCCAGCGAGCATGCTTTGTTCCAAATTAGTTTATATTCAAATTAATCTAAAATTCTTGAAATAGTTCCATGGTTTGGTCCAATGGATCTCAGCAACAGAGCCATTTGGTATTGCCTTATATCATGTGTGGAAATCAGATAAATTTTATCTGTCTCATTTCGTTGTACACTCAGATGAGAGGGTTGAGCAGCCTTTCTCTGGGCTGTTCTTCAGCCCTTATGTTTGCTCACAGCTCTTCAATTGCATCTTCCATGTGGAAGATCTTTCCAGTCAAAACCAGGAAGACAGAAATAATAATGGTACTTGATAGCTGTAACCTTGAAGTTGAGACCATGACTGGTTATTTCTCACTGCTACCACCCCCAAAGGGTTGCTTTTGTTTGAATAAAAACTACTTATGGAATTGGAGATCTGGGGTGCAGGGCTGTCTTTCTAATTCTTCTAGTGGTAGGAACTGGTGAGATGTCAGAAAAGACTTCCATGTCAGAAACTTTGGAGGTCCAGTAGTATTTGTCTAGTTTAGTTTAGAACTACTGCCTGCTCTGCGAGGCGTGTCTGTGTACCACATTTCTCATGCAAGAGAAGTAAATCCCAACAAACCAGGAAGGATCTCACACTGTCATTAAGTCACCTTAGCAATTTCCATACAGTTAAACAGGGGAAGTGATGTTTTTACTGCATGAGGGAATGGGCATAGCTGCCATAGACAGGGGTGTTTGTAGGGGTGTATGACATGCTGGTGTAGCTACAGCAGCTGGAGATGGTCTTGGTCTGTTTCCATGCCCCACCCTGATAGTCGTGCTGGCAAAACTGTAGTCTTGATGTGAATGTGATGAAAAAATATTTCCACAGCTCTTCTTCTCTTGAAAAATTCTTTCTAATACAATTTATGACTTGGGAGTTCTGCAGCTAGGAAAAAATACACATATATTGATTGGTTTCCCTGCCATGTTTTGATTAAAATACATTATTCAGTGATTATATATGAATTTTCACTGATTTCTTTATTGATAGCTTCATTTCCTGTTGCATCAAGGGAACAAGAGAGCATGACTAACATGTTTTCTGATCTACAATTGCCAACTGTATGTTAATTTTCATTTTAGAATTCATTCATGGCTGGAGTGACTGTACTGCTGATTTTGAATGTAAAGCATATTTACCATGTGAAAACTAGAAAATTGACTTTACTTGGAGTGATGAGTTAGAAATCATCAAAGTTTACCTCTGTCTTGCTGACAAAGCAATCCATCTAGAGTAATGCACATATTTCAGTGCATGTGTATTTTCCTAATAGACTGTCTTTTTACAGTTCATTTTTCTTACAAATATTTTGTCTTGATGTATTTGGGTTTGTTGGTATTTGTGTCCATCTTGGGGAACTATATGTGAAACATAACTCTCTGCTGGAAAATCTGAAACAAAAAATTAATTTCACTTGGCTGAGCTTAGCAACCAGTGTAGAAGTATGTACAGTGTTTGTACCACTATTTTTTAATGCCACGGTTATATGTGGGTTGAAATATGTCCCTAAGAATAGCAGTAGGATTGCTTTTTGAGCAATGATGTGAATATTGCATTCAGCAGTGGCACATAGCAAAACATGGCAGGGCATCTGAGCATGGTAAGGTAGCATGTACTGAGTACTGTTGGGATGTGGAATGAGCTAAAGAGGTAAAAAAATAAAATATTGAACACTGTGAGTATTTCAGCCACCAGCAGTGTGCAGTCATTCAGAATAATTAATGTCTGTGGTGCCAGTCATTAGTCATGGTCATGGTGCCTTAGGCAAAAGAGATGGGGACCACAGGCTCTCCTTGGAATACATGAAATGAGTACAGAAGGCATGCTATTGCATGAGCAGCCTGTCATCATCATCAGAGGATGAATTCCTTTGTTTTCCAGGAAACACACACTAAGTGGAGAAGAGGGGGAAACCAGTCTTGCAGCTTGTCATAACTACTAGGACCCATCTCAAAAGGGATAGGAATTGCCTCAGCCAATAAACCACCTTTTAATTAATCTCATTTTAGTCGGGCATGTAATAGAGGTCAAAAGAATCACTTTGTAACAGAGCCTGTTTCTCTCCATTGACTGTAACTGGAATTCAGATGACTTGTGCAGGTGATGCATGGCTGTGTGAAAGGAATCTCAGTTCTAGATGATTCTCGTGTGCCAAACCCCAGTGTTCATGTAATAAAATTCAGTGCACCACAGTAATGTCAGTAATGGTATTTTAAGAAGCAAAATAAAATGTATCACGTTTTTCCATGAGACATCTAGTGGTATGCACTTAGAAATAAATGTGTTACTGAAATAAGAAATAAAGGAAAGGAAATTTTATATTTAAAACAGCAGATTCACAGCATTGGTATTTTCTTTGTGACCCAAATGATGGCAAAATAAATACAGATTTGTAACCAGAAAAATAAGTTTCTTATCATAGATGATAAGAATAAATTAAAAATTTCAAATTCCATTTACAATTTGGGCCTATGGGCACTAGTCAGGAGAAGCTGCAGTTCTTAAATATTGTGTCCATAAACACTGATAAACAAGAAATATTTAATGAAGGAACCTGCTGATAGTAGCTACTGAGACTGACTGAAATGCATTTCTAGCCAAGAGTGATGTGCAGAGGCACAAGCTGACCCAGAATAAATACCTCAGGAATAAATATTTTCTTTCTGGACTGATCCTACTACATGAAAGGGACATAAGGTGATTCAGGATGGACATGGATGAGAAAAATTCTGTTTCTTTTGTGTGTTCTGGAAGACTTAGATGTTCAGCTAAGGCCCTCTGAGACCTGTCAGTTCTGGCATAACAGTGTCAAAGCAATTAAATGAAATTCCTGATTTGTTTTAACTCTTTTCACATAGAGGTAAGGACAGGAGGTGCCTGTACCTGAGGTTGAAGCTCACTCCATACTCCCAGCAGCACACTGCACTGTAACACAGATTGTGGACTCCCACGTACACATACGTGCACTAGGGCACGGCTGAAACCAAAAAGCTGTTTACATTATGGTGGGTTGTATGGTGCTTACTTGGCATGTTATTATTGTTGCTCTTCAAATAAAATCCCCTGAAGTTTATTTCTGATAAGATTGTAGTAACTATAGTGCCATTAAATAGTCTTTAGGAACGTTTTGTTTATGTAGAATTAAAATATTATACTTGTTCAAGAGATTGCAGATTTCCTTTTGTGGGCATTTGTAATTATTTGGGACCAAATCCAGTTTCCAGTAAACTGGACAGGAATCTCACTCAGTTCCAGAGGGACTTGTGTCAAATTTTTTTTTGGTTTTTGAAGATGCCAAGTTTTATAAAATTGAGATTTTACTTGAGTGGCTGGCTTCATACAAGGGGGGACCAAGACTCTGCTTAATATGTGCAATGATGTACTTTACCATGAAATCTTTTTAATTGGATGTGGTAATGAGGAGGTTGATGGGTCCACCTGGTTACTAGTTTATAAGTTGTTTAGATAATAAATAGGAAGTATGGGGAATAAACAAGAGGACACCAAATGTTAATCCATGAGCAACACTGTGACTGAACTGGCATAGCAAAGACGTGGTGGGAGGACAGGGAGGAGGAAGAGGCTGTTGTATATTTTGGTTCAGATATTTGTGCTGGGACCCAGCTGTAGAGGGAGTTGGACAGGCAGATGCTCTATGAGTAATAATAATAATAATTGGAAAAAGCTCTTGGGCTCCATTGTTATGCTGGCATTGCACAGACCACCAAACTCAAGCTCAGGTAGTTGGGGATTTTTATTGTCAGGGTACAGGTGATGGTGAAAGTAAGTGATTTTAATAAACAGTCACCTGCTGGAAGCCGATGAAGGAAAATACCAATGTGCTTTGCCCTGGACTTGCAACTGAATTTGAGACAGTGGGAAAAGTAATCTAAATGGGAGCTATGATATTTCATACCAACTCTAAGGGAGAAACTGTTAAAGAATTGGGAGAGAAAAGGCAGGTTGAGTCCTGCAATGTCAAGACTTGAAGATTTCAGGAAGGGTAAGAGGTAAAAGAATTAGAACAACAGGTTTCAAGGGACTATGAGATGACAGTGGGCAAAACCTCTTTGTAAAGAGTCTCATGAAAAGAAGTTAAAGAATTGTTTGTTCCCCAAAGAAAAATTATAAAGAGAAAAAATGCAAACTGAGACAGCACAGGAGAAGGACAAAAAGCATAGTAAAATAAATCTGTGTGAGATATTAGAAACTCATTTATGTCAAGCACAAGAAGGAGCCATGTACAAAATTAAAACTAGTTTGGATTATTTAGAACAAGTACAAAAGAATAACAAAAGATGCAGAGAAAAAAAACAAACCAAAACACATAAAAAAAGCTAAGACCAAAAAATGTGTACAAAAGAAGATTGTGTACAATAAGTACATGAGGAGTAACAGAAATGGTTCTGGAATTATATTTTTAGTAGGAGCATGTTCGAGGAAAGTGTTGCTCTGCTGACTAACAGAAGCACATTGGTCCTCACCAGTGTTATTTTGAGTATATGGAAAACAGCCTAGAACACAGTAAGGACAAATCAGACAGTACTTAATGTGTTAGGTGTTCCCAGGTTAGCTGTGCCTCAGATTTGCTATACTTGGAAACTGGAAGAATTTTCTAAATTAGTCTCAGCCCTGTTAGCAGTTACCATTGAGAATCTGAAGTGAAAAAATGAGTGTGAGAAATAGAAAAACATATCCTTAAAAGGAGGCAGGAGCTATGGATGGAAGAGTCCTGTCACAGATTTGGAGATCATTTTTGTTCCTAGAAAAATTACAGACAAATATTCATTTTGTAAATGACTGGAGAGAAGTAACAAACAGCAATCAGCATGGATTTGTTGGAAGTATCTAATACCCTGTAACAAAGATTAAAATTTGTGGATAAAAGAAAAGGAGCAGATGCCCTACATTTAAATTCTGAAAAACTTCTGAATGCTGTCTTATAGGAGTCCCTTATAAACAAGCTAGGCAACATCAAGCAGTATTTATATGTAAGTTGCATGAGATATAGTTGCACAACTGGCTGGATAAGGTAAACCCTAAGCAGCTACTGCTGTTTCACTCATGTATTCCACAAGAGTTTATTTTAGACACTAATATGTTTTTTCAGCAGTAATCTGGATTATGGTTTAGAGAATATGCTTATTAAATTTGCAGTTGTCACAAAGTTGAGAATGAATTGGAAGGATGTCAGAGAACAGGATTAGAATTGAAAATGATCTTGAAATGGCTTTGTAAATAAAGTAATATTTAGCAGGTGTAAGGGTATTGTATTCTACTTGGGCAGAATAGCCATAGACAGGCACAGGACAGATGGTTAAGCAGTGGGTTTTGAAAATTATATATGTCATAAATATTACATGAATAGACATAGTCATAGTATTGAAGAAGGCATGGATGGGTGAAAAAGACATATAGCTTGTTAAATGTAAGGAGTAATTCATCTGATGTACTCAGTACTCTGCTTGGTTCAAATATTGGGACCAGTTTGAGCTTCACATTTCAATAAGGATACATCTAATTAGAGGGATTTCAGGGAATGGCATTAAAGATGGTTAGAGAGCTATAAAACAGGACTTGTAAGGGAAAAAAAAAGAAGAAACATCTTTGAAAGTAAAGGGTAGGTAGGAACAAAAAGTTTTCAAGTATGTGAAAAACCCCAGCACCTTGAGCCAACCAACCATCCAACCATCCAAAGAAACACACCCTAAACCACCTTGAACCACACAGATGAAGGGAATGATCTAATCTCTGCCTCCTTTATGGATAGTTTAAATTGTAAGAGAATGAATTAATTTAGATATTAAAAAAAAATTCCTGACCATAAGATGAGATACTTAGAACAAGTTAGGTGAGAAATTGGTAAGTATATTAGCAGTCTTTCAAAACAGGGCAAGCACATCCAAAAATGATACAAAAGTGTGGCTTTGTTTCATCTGCAGTTTGGAGTTGACTTGCTCTGGGCCCTCTCAGCACTATGAATGTTTTACATTACTGTGTATTATTGCTGTGCCCCACAATGCATTTTCTGTTCTGTAAATCTTGTGAAACACCACTGTAATTGGAATTAAGATTGTGCTTTTTCTTTTATTTCAGTGTGTGCAGAAGCTTACAACCCTGATGAGGAAGAGGATGATGCAGAATCTAGGGTACTTCATGCTTAGAGTCAAATACTTTTTCAGTTCTCAGGCATTAAATTTAGGAGGAAAAATGTAACAGCTTTACCATTCTTTCCAAAAACATTGTTACTCTAATATACTTTTGTAATCTCTTGGGAGTTTCTGTTAAAGGAACATTTAAAAGTTCTCTGTAATAGTCACCCATGTAGAACTTGATGTATTATTCTTAATTACCAAACCTGTGGAACATGGTTAAGAAAACATTTTTGTGCAATTATATTTACCCAGTGAGCACCTGCTTATAAAAACTCTTACTTGGTGTCCTCATAATCCTGCAGTAGTTTTCTTTTTCAAAAGGCAGAAAAAAAATTAAACTGTAAAATTGCTAAGATTTTTCAAGGTGCAATGTGACAAATAGTGAACTGTATTTATTTCTTTTATTTGTATCACTACTTGGCTTTTAAGATGAAATAGCATGAGTTTCAGGAGAATTTTAATTATTTATATTCTACCTAATTTTCTGGCTTAAAGCACTGTCCAAAAGGCTCCCCTATGGTATTACAGCTATACATGGCATATCTTGGGAAGAATATGAGTTGAACAACTTGATTGACACTCAGATGAACCAGACACTGGTAATTTAGTAAATCTCTGGCTCACTCAGATAGTGTCAAATCTGTTGTTTACTCTGTGAAACTTCTGATATAAATTTAACAGATACTATTTCACACGATATTCTTTAGGAAGTAGTCATGGCAAATGGCTGAATGTAACGGTGGTGCTTTTTATAAAAGTGGTGCATTTTATAAAATATGGTTGGAGATTGGTAGCAAAAGTGTAGATAGAGGTGTCTGGAATGGCTTTCAGAAATGAACTGGATTCCAGAGGTGTAAAGATCTTGTGAGCTTAAATATAGCAGTGTTTCATTTGCTAATGCTATGGGGATACCATTTTATCATTGAGTGTTTATTCAAATCCTGAAGGTTTTGAAATGAGAGAGTTATGAATCATGGCCAAAATATTGTGTAAAATGCTTAGTTGAATTAGCTCAGTCCGTCAGCTAGGCTACTGTATGATAATCTCTCTAAGAGCTTTTGTATTATATCCCTCAGATTATTCACCCCAAAACAGATGATCAGAGGAACAGACTGCAGGAGGCGTGCAAGGACATCCTTCTTTTTAAGAACCTAGACCCGGTAAGAAACTCTTGGCAATGAACAGCATTTAGCAGTGCTGCTAAGAATTGTTTCTTTTGAGCTTTGGAGCAGAAATTTACAGATTTGATTTCTGTAACCTCTTATGTATGCTTTCTTGGCCATTTAATAATTTCCAGAAATGCCATTTTTTAAAACTGATACATCACATATAGAGTCTTTTGTTTACCTCCACAAGTGCTAATACTGAAATACATTAATATGAATCTGTACATTCATAAAAATTGATACATTAATTGTATTAATTATTGTATTTTCTTGTTTTAAATCTTCCTATGCACTGATGTCTATAAACACATCAGTTAACTGGAATGTGTAAGTTTTTTGTATTAGTTGCTTTTTAGCATCAAAAGGTACTGAGTGCTCCATCAAAACAGAAAATTACCCCCAAAGCCTTCAGTTTAGCTATGGATGTAATTGAACAAGTGAATTATGAAATGGAGGGAAAGAGAAAGGTACCGGTGATGTGTTTACATTATTATTTTGCTTAATGTAGATACCATAAAAAAGCTTCAGGTAATTTTCTTCCCTGCATATAATTTCTTTCTGTTTCATATAAAAACAACTATGAGCTTTTAAGAAAGCCTAAGTGTACTGAATGAATGATCTGGATCAGACAAAGGTGATAATGCTACCAAAAAAGCACACAGGATTGTTTTAGGGAAAAGGTGAGTGTATCAATTAAAACATGCATACCGAGGTTGGGATGAGTCACAGCATCCCAAATGCTTTCTCAAGAGATTTGATTCAGTGCTGTCAAGGGAGGGAGCACGAGGGAAAGAGGAACAATTATGTAGATTTTTAAGTATGAGAACAGAAAGTTTTAAATTTGATTCAAGAGGGAGCTAATGGAAGGACCAGCCTGCAGCTCTGTTTGGAAGTCAGGTGCTATTACAGAAAATGCACATTAATTTGTGCTGCAGGTTTCCAGCTCCTGTTTCTGTCTGCACAAAGACTGAACCCTGGCCCTGGGTACTGTTCCCTTAGAAGCCCTGAGGGGCAGTGAGCCACAAAGCCCCAGCTTAGCAGAAGCCTGGAGTTACTGTTCTGGAAGGGCATCAGGTCTCAACATGAGTGCTCCTACATGTGCATTCTTGGGGCAGTGGGGATCCTGACACAGAAGGTTCCTCACTCCCTCATGCTGTCTGTTTACTAGGTGGTTAATCAGCTGTTCCACTATAATTGTTCAAGCTAAAGCCATGCACTCATTTACCCTTCTGCTCCTCAATTACTCTTCTGAATAGCTTCAGGGAATCAAAGTCATTTGTGGGCATCTGCTCTGGATATGAAACTCCTTTATTATATATTTTCCTTATTGTTGGTGTGTCCTGGCTTCCACTTGACTGGACCATCATTACATTAGCCTGCCAATGGCATTTTGGCAGACCCCTCTTGGTCAAGCTCTGAGCATTTTCTCTCTTTGAGCCCTGCAACACGATGGATTGTTGTGTGCTCCTAGAACCTGCTGGGATGTTAATAGTGCTTACAGCATCAATCCTCTGGATGGGATCTGCTTTGCATTACAGCAAGAGCTAGATCTTCTGTCTCCATAGTCATCAGCCCCTTGGTCTGCAGGATGGGGGTCTGTTGGCTGTATTGTAATGCTGTGTAGACATAGAGCATCAAACTGCTCCAGTGTGAGCACCTGATGGGCTTTTTACAAGGATGAATTCTTCCAAGGAATACTGAGGGATTATTTCCTCTGTTAATGAAGCTCTTCTCAGGACTGTGCTTGCTGTCTTGATACTGATGTCTTGAACTATTTTTTAAAATTCTTCTTTTGAATCAGTTACTTGTAGTTGCTAATAGTTCCCACAGTCTGTTCCAGGCATTTAGCAAAAGACTTCTTAGCTGAGTTCTCTTTGAGGTCTGCAATCCATAGCCTTCAAATGTGCTCTAGGGATCTCCCAAGTCTTGTTCCCCCCCTTTTGCTCAACTTGTCCAGTGGATTAAGAACACTTCCTCCTGCTTGAAATCCTTTACAGGCAGCATTCTGGAAAGTTAAATAAGATAATTTTTGTAAAAGAGTTTTCCATTACAATAATTTTATTCATAAAAACACTGGAAAACTACTGAGCTCTGAAGGGAGCAAAGATATTAAAATGTAGCCTTCTGAAGTCTGGCTTGTTCCTTCTGTGGAGCCAGGATCTGTAGTCCCTGGGGAACTTCTCCCACTCCTCCTTCTTGTTCTGCTCCTGAGCAGCCACTCAAGGGCTCTGCCATTGTAGTTGCAGTAATTAAATATTCCTGTGCCAGCTCTCTTCCTCTCCATGAGAGATGCTGCAGTTTACAGAGTGGTGTATTAGCAAAAACCTCATTCATCTTGAAGAGAGATAATATCTTCTGCTGCTAAAGCTCAAGTCTCTGGAACAAAAGTTAAGCTTTGTATTGATAGCATCTCCTGCTACCACTGTTGAGGTTTTTTGTTGTTTTTTCCCTTGTATTGAACTTCAGCTTCTTTCTTCTGTAGTTCATGTATGAAAGTCACTATTGCAAAGGTCACTTGGAGGGGAACAGATGTAAAAGGCTTAATGGCTTTTCCCCAGTGGCCTTTTAGAGCGTGTCAAATAGCATTTTCAAATACAGAATAACATGTCTTACAGTGTGACCAGAATTGCATTCAGTCCATGATGCTCAGGGAAGTCCACCTTTTCTTAACATTTTATCCCACCTTCACACACTGTATTTTAATTGGAATGGAAGGATAAGATAAGGCTATCACTAAAGCCAAAGGAGAAGTTGCAGTAGTTGGGAGTGACTTACAGTTCTCTGCTCAGGGTGTTAATTGAAGAGGCCTTTTGAAATTACAAGAGTCATCACATAAAATTAAAACCCAGCAGAACCATTTGAATGTAAGGCTAAATGAGAGAGGAGAAAAAGATAGCCTTCAGTCTTTGAAACAGCTTAGGACTTGCTGTACATACACAACACTGTCTTGAGCCATTGTTTAACTATAGTAGTTTTTGAATAACAGGTAAATTTGCACATATATATTCCTAAATATCAATATTTCACATATTGTCGGTGATTAAAATATAATAATGTAAGGAAACTCCAGTTCTTGTACATTTCCCTGAGCAACATTTTAAAACATTTTAAAACATTTCTTATGTTTTAAAGGCCAACTCTTATAGTCTAAAGTCTGTGAAGTTACTCCAATTTTATGGAAACTTTCTTTAACTTTGTAGATGGCTAAGGATGGACTGGTCAGTGACTGTGAGTTCAGCAATGTATTCCTTAGTTAAGGCCCTTAAATAAAAAGTACTTTTAAAGAATTGACATTGTAGCAATTTTTTGCCTTTCTGGGGGCTTAATCATTTGCCACCTAGTTGCTGTCACTCAATTTCATTTTTTCATAGTGTGTTACAGTTTTGGAAAAATTACTTCAAGAGAAGAATATGAATTGAAATGTGAATTTACAACAAGATCAGGGAAGGAGGTTTTGCAGAGGTACTTGGTTACTTTTTAGAGGACCAGATCAGGAAAGAATCAGGAGACAGGTCTATTCAGACGTTTGTTTTCTTTTTCCTTTGCTATATTACATTAACTAATTCCTCTTTTAATGTATCTTCTCCTGTTCTTCTTCCCAGGAAAACCTTTTCCTCTTAGAGTATTGTTTATTGTCCTTCTCAGTTGCCTGCCTCCCTGCTGCCAGAAACCATGGTAATACTGTTTTGCTCCCAGGATTGTCATGATGTGCCAGACTGGTTACTCTGCCTGCACCCTCTTCTGTGCTCCAGGTGCTGGAGGTTACTACAGTGGGCTCTGAAGCTGCTCTCTTTCCCTTCCACTTTCACTTTGTGTAAGCCAGCAAGGAGAAAACAAGATGATGACCAAATGCCTTCAGCCCTTACAGAGAACAAGCCTGAAGCTGCTATCACTGAAATTTCTCTCTGTTCAGCCTAACAACTGTTTTATCACCAGGAAAAAATAGCAGCAGCAGCTCATCTACTGGCCAAGGAAGCCTTCTACACTTTTTACAGTACAATTCAGAGTTGTTCTTTTGGTTTTGTCTCTTAAGAGGAAAATGTGCTGGGGTGATTAACAACAGGCTGTTTGGTTTGGAAATTACAGCCCATAGGGTAGCACTTAAAAAACCTGATGAACCTTTTATCAGAGCAAAGGCTGGCTCAAGGGGCTGATACCATCAAAGCCAGGCTGTGTCCTTGCACCTGAAGTCTGAATCCTTTCTTTGGCAAAAATTCACAAGCAGTGTTAGATCATCTATTCTCTTTCAGAGAAGTTTAATATTGGGGAGCTTTACCCTGCTAATGCTTGTACAGAATATATAAAATAGGTCTTGACCCTTTTCTAAAAAGTAATAAATTATACATAATGTTCACAAATATGCAAAAGCAATTTCTGGGCATATTGCCACTTATGTACCTGGAGAATTAGTGTAAGAGAGCAAAAATATTGATTAATCAATTAGAATTGATCAACTTGAAGGAAGATGAAAGGGAACACAATGTAACTGTTTTATGAATAGTGGAATCTTATACTTAAGGTCAAATCATTCCTTGAAACCACTCATGCTGCTCTCAGGTTCTTAAGAATTTGGGTGAAGAATTAAAACTACAGGTTTTGGAGCAATTAATTTTGGAAATATACATCCAACCCCCACACCCTCCATACATACATACATGTGTGTATATATATATATATATGTATACACACACACACATACACATTTATAGATATGTCAAATGTGTGTATAATGTATGTAACTGAGCCCAGAATGCCTGAACATGTTAATACTCTGCCCTCTTAGATGACACAAAGGTGGTGACACTTCCAGAGAAGGGCAGTGGAGCTGGGGGAAGGGTCTGGAGCACAGTTCCTTTCAGGAGCAGCTGGGGGTGTTCAGCCTGGAGAAAAGGGGGCTCGGGGGGACCTTGTCACTCTGGTACTCCTGACAGGAGGCTGTGAGCAGGTGGGTGTTGGTCTCTTCTCCCACGTACCAGGACCAGAGGAAATGGCCTCAAATTGACCTAGAGGAGGTTCACATTGGATATTAGGAAAAATTTCTTCACTGAAAGTGTTGTCAAGCATTGGAAGAGACTGCTCAGGAAAATGTTTGGGTCACCATCCCTGGAGGTTTTGAAAAGATGTGCGGTTGTGGCACTTGGTGTCATTACAAAGCATGAAATGTGTTACTGAGCCTACCTGATGGGCATGTGCTTGGTATTTGGGAGGTAGAGTCCTAATTTAGCATGGAACTGTGTGGATGAAGGTTAAGGTACATTCTCAAGGAAAATACTATTGCTTAAAAATATTGATTGTACATAGAAATACAAATTAGACTCTTTGATGGTGAAGAAATTAATGTTATATCCACTTGTAAACTAATTTTCATTAGTTTACAAGTGGATATAACACAAGGGCACTACATATTTTGAACTGGATCAATATTGATGCTAACATTTTTGTCAGAGTTCCCCTGGAGTCTGTGTTCATGGTTTTGTTTTGAAAAACAAATGTGGAGAGGTGTAGACATGAATTCTGTATTTTATCTTCCTCTGCAAGGTTCAGAGTTGTTGATTTAAGAAGTAATTTGCTTCCCATGGTTTCCTTGCCTGTGTTTTGCTAACATTTTCTACCTCTCTCCCCTTCCCCACACCCAGCCCCCTTCCTTTTCTGGTATTGTCTGCTTCATTGACTTCTTAATATCATGTTGAAAATTAATTTGTTGATGTTTCAAATTGCACAAAGTGAGGACAAGGTGGGCAGCAGGATGCCATTTTAACTGGGACTCATTTTATGAACTCAGGGACCATAGAAGAGCTGTGAATTTGCTTTGTTCACATGGTAATATCCTAATGTTTTTAGAAGTCATATGAGACAGGGAACTACAGGCCAAAAAACTCCCCTCATCCTGATTTCATTTTACATGTATTTTTGAAGGTAGAACTGCTTTAAGGAAGAAAAACATTCAGACTGCACCATTTTACAAAATACTAGAATTCTATTTATGAAACAGATCGGCTTTTTAATTCTAAAATTACATATCTTTGTCTTTTCAAAATAACCACAGAGGGTGCCAGTGAATTGAGCCTCAGTCTGGCAGAGATTCCAGAGGATTCACACAGAGCAAACTGGGCAAGCAAGTTATGTAATTCTCATGGTAAAAGCAAAAAACATGTTCCTGGTTTGGTTATTGCAGTCCACTTTGTCTTAGTTTAAAGTGGAAAATTTTAGAAAAGGGACCACTTGTCTTTAAGTTAGTTGCAGTTTATTTAGGAAATTAAAATAAGTGTGCAATGCTTCAGCAATTATGCTTCTGCTCTCAGATGTATTTAGTAGCTTAAAGTATTTTAAACATTTTTAAAAGGGAATTGGATTTGTGAATTCTACTCTGTTGCTTTAAAAAATTGTAGATTTACATATTGGAAAAGTTGTGATTTAGTGAGCTTGATTCATAGTTATAAGCTGAAAATGTTTTAACCAGAAATCCAAGATGAAGCACACTGAATAGAGATTTTAATTATATGTATTACTCCTCCATTACAGGAGATACATCTTTTTGGTTTAATCTTTTATCCCAAGATATCTTGAAAGTATTTTTAGTTCTGGGTTTGCTGCACACACAATACATTTTTCTTGCATTGCTTGCACCAGGATGATAACATGGCCTCTAGCCTCCCATGAAGTGGGGAGCATTCTGTATATTCTCACTTGTTTTCAGAAGGCAGACCAGGACTGTTGGCTGGGGAGCCACTTTGCCACTTCAGATGTAAAGCCAGAGGAAGGGAAGGTGCTGCTTCAATTGCCTTAGACAAGCTGATAGTAGGTCAGTTTTGCAGATTCTATAGGAATTTCTTTTTGTTTACATAGAGAGGGCTGAAAAGAATTAAGTAATATTACCTATTCATTCAAGCAGGGAAGTTTTTAAAAGGCAACACCTGTACATAATTTTCAGTCTCTTCCAATGGCACCCATTCACACTTTTCTTTCTCTGAAATGAGCTAGAACACATTCACTGATATCTGAAATGATCCATTACCTGTCTGTGCTAACAAAGGTACTAAGTGGAGGCACAGGTAGATGACTCTTTGCTGGCCTAGGAGGGCTGCAGGATGTCTCCCTGTACTTGACCATGAGCAGCTGTGCTAAGGATGGATACTGCCATTCTGTTGTTCTTTGTGCCCACACACAGCCAACTCTGTGAAGGAAAATTTGTATTTAGCTCCCATTTTTCAAAAAGGCTTGGATAACATGGTATTGCTGGTATTTTTAAAAGCTTTCAGTTAGTAAAAAAATTCAGCAGCATAAGGATGGAATTCATTACAACTAATTTATCTGTCTAAAAATTGTGTGTAACTGGGAGTTACAGTGGATCTCTCTGTCCTCAGAGGAAAGAAAGGGAAATCTCTAGAGAATGATTCTGAGCTATCTTGTGTGGTTATCTCTGTCCATGGGCTGCAGAAGGACTCTGAAGGACTCAGACTGGTGTTCTCTAGAAAGGCAGATGTCATCCACCTTTCAGTGGCTGGAAATGCTGTGAATGGAACCATTGCAAAATGCATATCTAGAGGCTTTTTTTTACCATGATTTTCACTAGATCTGCTTGTTCCAGTATGATACATGCTCAATAAGTTTCAAGAAGAGTTTTAGGCATATTGCAGGATAAACAAAAAATAAAATTTAAAATTTTAAGTGAACTTTTTACAATTCTTAATCTACAATGAGCTGTGTTTGGGGTTTTTAGATGTGAATAGTCAAATATACATCAAAAAAGACAAGTAATTAGTGGGTGGGTTTTTTTGTTATTATACTGTCATAATTCAAATGATCACATTTTGTTAGTCTGTAAATATTTCTCTGTCAACAAAGTGGTTTTGTAGCCATGTGTAAATTCCTGCTTTCCAAAGAATCCAGCATTTTCTTACTCAGCCAAAGCACTGCAAACCTTTATGGCTACATCTGGCCCAACATTTTGCAGGCATTTGTATAATTTAGACTTTCAAAATACTTCACAATCATTTTGAAACTAAATTCTGTATGGAAGTTCTAAAGACAAAATCAGGTAAATGCATGATTTAGAATAATGGATACAGGGGGGTTTTTTTGCAAGGGTGTAACATTGCTCAGTTGGGAAGGGTGAAATTCTGGTTTTGGATGGTCATGAGCAATTTATGTTGCACAGGAGATCTCTTTTATCATTTGCAGTGACAAGTGGGAAGCTGTGCTCTGAACACTGGAAAAGCTAACACTGAATACTAAATAGAGCTGTCTTTCTATTATTGATCCACACATTTCTGTAGCAGGAATATTTTCCACCATTAACATCTTTTATCTGCATATTGGGAAGCTGGCCAGTCAGTTAATTCAAAGAGTAAAATTGTAGAAGCAGATGATAATTTCTTGTCTTTGTGTTATTTTAAACAGGAACAGATGTCTCAGGTGTTAGATGCAATGTTTGAAAAGATGGTTGAAGGAGGGGAACACGTAATTGATCAAGGGGATGATGGTGACAACTTCTACGTCATTGACAGGTGAATTGCTGTGTCTTATTATAGCACAAAGAACTTTGCAAAAGTCCATTGAGAACAGTCTGTCTTCTATGAACTTGTATTTAATGCTTGCATTCCAGCTTTTCTCTTGGTATTCAGTGACAGGACTCGTGGGAATGGTTCAAAGCTGTGCCAGGAGAGGTTCAGGTTTGACATTAGGAACCATTTCTTTACCTGAGTGGTCAAGCACTGCAAAAGCCTTCCTAGAGGTTGATGGCCCAGGCCTGTCAGTGCTGAAGGGGCTTTGGGACAATTCTGTTAATAAAATTCTTTCACTTTTGGGCAGCCCTGAAGTGGTCAGGTAGGTGAACAAAACAATTGTTTTAGGTCCCTTCTAACTGAAATATTAAATCAGATGATCATGAAAGCATGTCCAGATTCTGTGCTGGAAATACAATAATTGTTCAGCCTTGTGAGGTTACAGTTTGTCATCTCTTGTCCAAAAGGCTGCAGGAACTTTACAATATTCTGTCATCCTTGTGGTTTTTAGGTGTAGAGTATCACCTCTGTGTCCCTTATCAGTGAAATAACTGCCCAGATTTTTGCTTTACTTTCACATGATTTATCAATGCACACCATAAAAATATTCAGCACAGAGGAAAATGATGGCTCAGCATCAGTGGGCTTGGCAAATTTGTGTTTTACAAGATACCAGATTTTACTGCATTCCCAAAGCAAAAAAAAAAAAAAAAAAAAAAAAGCTTTTAAATTAATGATGGAAAGAAGAAATGCACAATATATTAGAAAAATGCATATATTTATTTCATGGTTTTATGTTGCTTTTCAGATACATTCCTTCTGTTTCCTGCATCTCAGTTGTTTCATTAATAATTACTATTTAAAAATATTTAAAATATTAAATAACTTATGTAATTATTTCAGTGCTCCTATCATAGCAATATCTGCAAAGACTTGACATTTGTATCTAGTGTGGTTAAAATGAAATTAAGAAACAGATTCTAAGTAAGATTTTAATTTTTAATAAGTTCTGGTAATAAATAGATCTCTGTACATCCATTCTATTTTTAAACTGAGTTCATGTAAAAACTAATAACCCTATCCTTCCCTTTAAAGAGGGACCACTTTTGTTATTTATAGAAGTCATTGAGATGTCTTTACAAGGTGTTTAACACCATTTAAGCGAGCAAACATGTATTTCAAATGCTTTATCTTTGGAATTCGTGGTGTAAAAAAATATAGTGAGAGGTTGCTTAGCAAAGGCCAGGGCTGGATTCTACTCATGGTACTTGTGTGTTTTATTAACAGAGGTACATATGATATTTATGTAAAATGTGATGGTGTTGGGAGGTGTGTTGGAACCTATGATAACCGAGGATGTTTTGGTGAGTTGGCCTTAATGTACAATACACCCAGAGCAGCTACAATTATAGCTACCTCTCCTGGTTCCATCTGGGGTTTGGTAAGTAGAGTACTTCTTTTAAGCTATTTTTTAAAAAACATTCTGTATTTTGTATAGATTTTACTGGCATGCTGTATCGGCATTTAAAAAAACCCTTATAATTTCAGAAAGTTTAATTCTAGAAATCCTGAGAAATTCCAGCACAGTGCTATCTTTTTCCAGAATCCACAGATGAAAATCTGAGGTTTAATAAAACACTGGGGTTTTTAAAAATGGTTTTATTTTATTTTATTTTAATTGCAGTTTCCCAAATTGAAAACCACTGATAATTACATATTCATTTTCCCCCCATGCCTTGATTGGAATGCCTTTGTTTCCAGAGTAAAATTCCAATATGAGGTTATTTACTAGTGTTATGCTACCTGCATCTTTGACAAGGGTAATTGAGTTTACCCCAAAAGGGAGCTGAGACTTGCTCAAGACTTTTGTATTGATCTAGTGACTGATCCCAGGACTGGAATGAAATGTGGTTGTTCACCTGCTTAATCCATGTGACTTCTGGGGTTGTTTAGGATGCTGTAAGAATGGCTTTAAATTAAATTGGGTTGTGTTGGCCAGTAAGTGTCCCTGGGGGCAGTGAAGGCTTGCAGTGTGTTTTCCCTCTGCTTGTCACCAGGGCACAGCCACACAAAGTTAAGAGAAGAAAACATCATAAGTGTAGTTTTCCTGTCTGGTTCACTTTCATGGCCAGATCTTAAGGATGTCCAGTTGGCTGTTTAGGGCAGCAGTGAGCTTTGTTCTGCTGAAACAGCAGAAAGTGGACTGTGACCAAAGCCCCAGACTCATGTTTTTTGGTTTTTACAAAACCCTGAAAGCCTCTTTGAGTACATATCAATTTGTATAGGACCTCAGGGTAATAAATAAACTTTGCAAATTAAACATTTCAATATCGAGGATGTCTTAAATATCCTGAATTACCCACTCAGTGTTTACTGCTGTAAGCTCTTCTTTCTGCAGGTGAGCTCAGTATGCACCCTGCAGGGATTTTCACAGCGATTTTCAGGTTAACTTAAGGAGCTCCTGATTGACCTCTAGAGGAATCCTTCTCAACTGACAGTAGGGAGAGAGCAGCTCAGCTGGCAGCTACACTGAGGGACTAAAATTGGGTCATTT
The DNA here is from genome assembly GCF_022539315.1 of Serinus canaria. Taxonomy (NCBI): domain Eukaryota; kingdom Metazoa; phylum Chordata; class Aves; order Passeriformes; family Fringillidae; genus Serinus; species Serinus canaria. Next base: position 13,724,957 of record NC_066314.1, read on the forward strand.
GATCATACACAGCCAGGTCTAAAGTATTTTCTAGCACATACTTTCAGTTAATTAACTCTCTTTTTCTCTTTGTGTTTACAGGATAGAGTAACATTCCGAAGAATCATTGTTAAAAATAATGCAAAAAAGAGAAGAATGTATGAAAGTTTTATTGAGTCATTGCCATTCCTTAAATCTTTAGAAGTAAGATTTCTATTGCATTATTTTAATGGCTGTGTCAGAGGTACCTGAGAAGATTCTGGTCTTGAAGACTTTAAATTTGGCATTCAAAGTGTGTCCATAATAGAAGTTTACATACTTTTGTTTCAGAGAAAGACTAAATTTTAATTCTTTTTTAAATTTAGAATAAATTATTATTGTTCATATTGTGTTTTAAAACATAACTTTACTTTCAGTTTCCCAGAGCTTAGTTTTACTAGATATTAGCCAACAAAATTAAACAATCACTTGGGAAATTTAAAAATATTTTCATTTATCGGTTATATTTTTACATGCATGCTTTTCTGAACATAATTTTTGAAAGCTTCTAACACAAATGGAAGCCTATCAGAATAGCTGTTAAAACTGTAATATACCCTCTGGAACACTATTCAGCAGTTCATTTTTTATTGGTAATCAAAACAGGAAAATAAAGATACACTGTTCTGTGCAAAGATTCACAGAAATATGAAAGGGCTTTCTAAATATATGCTATCATTATGTTAACCAAATATTTCTTACATTTTATTTTTTTAAATGAAGGTATCTGAGCGTTTAAAAGTGGTTGATGTGATTGGTACCAAAGTGTACAAAGATGGAGAACAAATCATTGCTCAGGTACAGTTTCTTCCTTAGTTTTAGTTTTTCTTTCATGATAGGTAACAGTAATGTTATTTATAGTCAGTGCATACTTTTAAGCCCTATTTTTCTTCCTCACATAAACAAAACCAATGAATCTTAAATGTAAGAGGTGATTATTTTGTTTCAAAAGCTCACTTTTCACATATGATACTTTCAAGAACAAGCCTCTTTGTTGGGATAAATAAAAGAATCAACATTTTTAGTACATTTAGAAATTCAAACTTTATAAGTGTGCTTCCAAGGAGGAGCACTGAAGACTCACCTTGGTCTTGTTAAAATATGGTCAACTTTTCAAGAAGTTAAACTCTTCAGGATAGGAAACTGAGATTGTGCCCCAGGATAATTAGTGGATATCACATAGCCCCTGGAGGCTTTTTATACTGAAACTTGCTAAGGGAAATAATCTGGGAGGAACACAGAAGTGGATAAATGGTAGTAAGGATCCTAAATGTCTTCCACAACATTGGTTTTCTCTGCTTTTTGTGTAAGGCACAGTCAGCTATGTCTTTTCATGAAAAGGTCTTGCTGTTAGTTCTGTATAGATATTTTGATTGTTATGTGTCTAGAGTATGGTTTTCAAATTAAAAGTGGTTTCTTTTGCAACAGGGATCAAAAAGAGGAGCTTCAAGTTCCTGGTTGCAAATATTTTGATGTTATCATGAAACTAAAAGGGAAATTTTACACTTTTTTTACTCACTTTCTTTTTTTTTCTTGTGCAGGGTGACTCAGCTGATTCTTTCTTTATTGTGGAATCTGGAGAAGTAAGGATTATAATGACAAGGAAGGTAAACATCCCTAAAACAACAACCTTTTTTTTTTCACCATTGTCACTAACTTTGCTTATGAAATCCTGAATTCAGCAAATCTCTCCTCTAATACTCTTTCTTTCTCTCTCTTTCTTTACATGATATTTCAGGGTAAACAGGATCTAGAAGAGAATGGAGCAGTAGAAATAGCTCGATGCTCAAGAGGACAGTATTTTGGAGAACTTGCTCTTGTAACTAACAAACCCCGAGCTGCTTCTGCATTTGCTCTTGGCACTGTCAAATGTTTAGGTATTAGTCAATACCATTTTATATCTAATATAAAATGATATTTAATCTGTTTGGTTGTTTCTGTTGTGACTCTGTCTTTCCTCAGAATATAAGATTTAAGGCTGTTTCTATAATCACTTATTATTGTGCATTACTATTTGTGTTATTTATCTGCAAAAATCACTTACAATTGATAAATACTATTACACACAATTTCTCCAGTATTTCTCTGATTGTGTGGAAGTGAAAATTCTTTTAGGACAGTACAGAATATTGCTGCAAACTGCTTATAGCCATCAGATAAATGTCAAATACTCTGCAGAAAGGTGAGGCGTTTCTTTTCTCAGTAGACTGACTCATCTAAGAAATAATTCTGTTAAAAATCATGGGCCTTTTTATCCCCATGACTTAAGCTCTTAAAAAATTCTTTTGTCTTCACTAGCTGTTAATGTAGTCATCCCATCACACTGTAGTCTCGGGCACAGGAAGAGGGAAGACTGTAGGAGTTGTGCTCATAGACAACCCTTCACATCCATTGCTTTTCATGGTCTGATGTTGAGCTCCTAACTATGGGAAAACTGTAAACTGCCAAGATAGATTTGGCATTCCTGCACAACGATTTGATGACCAAGTAACCAAAAAGTTTCTCTAATTTTTAAAATTCCTGACTCGAAACAGAAGGAGATCATTAGGCAATAGGGATCAAAGATATGACGGGTGGGAAAGAATAACAGGCAGTGGTCAGGAAGAGTGTTATTATCCATTATGGCTGAATAACAAAGCACTGGCACTTCCCAAACAGCAGAGATCTTGAACATTTCTCACGAGGCAAGAGATTACTGGCCAGCAGGTTGGAGGTATACGAAGTTTCCTTCCTGGCCTATTGGCTGGAACTAAAGAGAATTATGTTGTGTGATCAGATAAAGAAAATATTCTGGTTGGCTGTGCACTGACATTGTGTGTGAATTACAGTCTTCACCTTTTTGCAAATTTGCTGTGAAAATAAGTATTCATTACCATTTTCACTCTGGGTGGAAGCAAGTAAAAAAAAGCAAGGAAATAGACTGTTAGAGCCCAGATACAGCCAACAACAAAACTTAATGTTGTGGCTTTTTGAAATATCATGGGTCTTAAAACTTTATTTTGTGGAGGAATCCAGGCCACTTCAGACTTCTTCTCAAGCTCTTGGGTAGCATATATCTTAATATGAAAATATTTTCAAAATAAGGAGCTGAAAAAGTTCAAGTAAAGTTTCAAGAAGCAGTGTGTTGGTTGATCTTGGTTTTGCTAAGGTAAGCAGTTCCCTCCTGTGTGAACAATGTACATGCCTCAGTAGTATCTGTTGTCATTTAAAATGTTACACTGGAATATCATAAATTCCAGGATGAGTGTGTGTTACTGATGAGCACATAACATTCTTTTTCTTTCTCTCCCTTTTTATCTTAGTTATGGATGTGCAGGCATTCGAAAGGCTTTTGGGACCTTGTATGGAAATTCTGAAAAGAAACATTGCAAACTATGAAGAGCAGCTAGTTGCTCTGTTTGGAACAAACATGGACATTGCTGACACCAGTGCATGAACTAAACACTGGAGCAACAAGATCTGTTATGAGAATATAGCACAGTAGTGGTTAGTCCACTGAAAAATTGTCTCTCTTCCTATAGATGCCAAGCATTTTCTGTGATTTTATGAATGGGATTGGGTTTTTTTGGTTTGGTTTCCTTTTGGTTGGGTGATTCTTTTGTTTCTGTTTGTTTTGTTGGGGTTTTTTTGTTGTTGTTTTTTTTTTTCTTTGGATTATGACAGTGGAAATACTAGTAAAGAAAATAGCAATTCAATAAATTGAGGTCTTGATTTTTAAAAGTGCTCAGTATTGATGGTTCCATCTGATATAAGGACGACATGTGGTAGCACAGCACCTTTGAAAATCAAGTCCTTTAACACAGCATTTCCTAAAGAATAGATTTTTTAAAAAAACCCCACATGTGATGAACTTGTTAAACCAGCTTCTGTTCTTCAAAAAGGTTACATCTTTTCTGGAAAGACTGTTAGTTTGAATGTGATATGTTGAAAGTATTAGTGCACACAAAGTGTTTATATGTATTACTACAGAAGATATACAGTAGATATTACTTTTTGACTATTACAGTTGTCATGATTTTATGTTGCATTTATCACAGCTGTAGTGAATCACAAGATTAATCAGAAGATAAAGCATGACAATGCGTTTTGTGTAACGCTCATGACCCAAATCTGGTTTTTAACATTTCGTAATTGTTTTAAAGTCCTCTTTGTTTAATATGTCATGTTTCAGCACGACATTGTAATATCTTATGCAATTTAGAGGACTTGCATATTTTTGCAATAAACAGCATTTTTTATTAGTTATATGAATTCTGTACATGAGTGAGGACAGCTGACAAATTAACCTTAATGCTTTTAAAGAAAAGGCATGGGTCATTGTCATGTTCTACCTAATCATACATAACCTATATTGTTTTCCTTATCCCTTGTTTTATATTTATGCATTTTGTTTTCTCTATTTATGCTTGTTCTCTAGTTAATTTTTTTTAGATCTCACCTTTTTTATTGTTAAATCTGTTTCAAGTGAAATGATCTCTGTATATCTCTCTTCCTGCAGTCTAATCTTAGCTATCAAAGGTCAGAGTCAATTACTGAAGTGATTGATATCAAAAGCCATGCTAAACTAAGCTTGTCCTTGAAAATCCTTAACAGGAAGTGCAAAAGTATTTTTAATTTGAAAGATCGGTACTTCCAAAGCTTTGCACACATCTGTCATTGTTAAAGCTAACATGTCTTGCTTTCAAAAACATGAAATAATCATCATGAAATAATGTGTTCAGCCATAATAGCATGGGATACCTTCTGAGACTGAGGAGAGAGAATGTCATCTTAATTATGAGCACAGGGCTCATTGCCTACCAGGGTCTGTGACTGGAAATTTCAGGCACGGTCCAATTTGAGTCCTGCTTACTGACCTGTCTGTTGGTGTTCATGGACAGCCAGTGTGTGTACTGGTGATGGGCAGCTCTGCCAAAATGACACTGCAAGAGTAGTAGGAAGGCTGCTTGTGCCCTGAATTATACCATCTTTACCAAACACCTGAATTATACCATCTTTACCAAACACCTGAATTATACCATCTTTCCTTCTTAGATAATGACTTTTCTAATGCCATATATTTGTGTATGTTGATGTAATCATTATGCTACAGTTAGTGATATGTTCTGACAAATAATATAATCATACATGTATATGAAATTATGATTATATAATATGATAACAATATATAATTTATATCATATAGTATGGTATAAATTATAAATCAGATTTCTAAAAAAATACAATCAGAACAAAATTTACAAATGTAATTTTTTTTTTTACTTAGAAACCTGGTGTGAATAATTGCACATATGATAACTTGCCTTTGTACTTTTGATTTATGGGAAAAAGAGAAGCCTGTTATACTAGAAGGAAATATCAGGTAACCAAGATCTACACTCTTGTCATTCTGTATGCTTAATCTCTAAAAGCTACCTATATTTTGCACTGGCTTGATGTGATTAAGAAAAATGCTAAAAATTACTTGTATGGCAGTAAACTACAATCAAGGCCATAAATGCCAGTCATGATATTTTCAATATTGTTGGTTATATTTAAAGTTTCCTTACAATAAACAACACTTTTATATATAAAAATCTATGTTTGTTGATATTCTTGTTGTCTTTTAATTCTATTACCTTAAAGTTACAAGTGACCTATTTATGCTCATTTATTAAAAAAAATCATAATTCTTAACACTTTCATGCTGTTTTTCATAAATGACATTATGTGTATGCTCTGTCTATTCAGACAACATGTTGATGCAGTAATTGTCATAATTACTTTATTTGATGATTTGCTTGTAGTTTATAGCTGGGAAAAAGCTGTGGAGTGACAAATTTAGGATAATCAGAGACTCTGGGTTTTCTGATTCCCAAAACACAGCTTCATGTTGCAGCAGTTTTATTGTGTTGCTCTTGGGCACTGGATGATTTCTGGAATTTTCTTTGTTGGTAAATTCAGGGAGGCTTAACCAATAGTAAAATTACCACTTTTAAGTTTTATGCAAATCCTTTTATCCTTCATCTGTCAGCACTTGGGATTTCTCCTGGATCTCTTCATATGTACATTTCAAATGTGCCAGGCTTCATGTCATAAATGTGGTGAGTGTTAATCCTAAGAATGAAACCATATCAAGTTACTGACCTTTTTTTACAGACCTTTCAATAAAAAGTAGACAACTCTAATAATTTTAAACAGCACTGTGTTGGGTTTATCTTATTAGGCTGTGTCCATGCTTAAGCTACCTGATGCTTCTGTTATTTAAGATTTTTATTGAGTTTGTTGGAAATATTCCCCACTTAGTGAAGAGAGAAAATCCTGAGAGAAATCCTGTATGAGTGGCATTCATGGGTTCATATGTTTTACTAACCAGAAGAGAATCCACATGACAGCCAATGGTTTTTATAAATGCCTTAACCATGGGGAAAACAATCTGATTGCAGCCCTGAAGCTGATCACAAGACACAAGCCCAGAGGCGAGCAAAATTTCTTTGATCCTACTGCTGATGCCATCACTTTTTAAATGTCAAATGACATTGTACTCCATGAGATTTAATTCAAATTCATCTGAAATAAACATTTCTGAAATCATTCCCTTCTGGATTTCCTGTTTAAGGTCCAGAAGTGACCAACTGTTGAAGTCTTGAGGGAAACCTCTGAAGAGTACTGTGTAACCATTTACAGCCTAAACCACTATCACTCCATTTTCTTCCCTCATGTTGTCTTTTCTATTCAGTAAAGACTACTCTGCTCCTTGCTGGATAGGTGGGTTTAGGGTTTTTTTTTTTGTTTTGTTTTTGTTTTGGTGGTCTGGTTTTGTTTTGCTTGAAATGTTTGGTGCTTTAAGCTTTCTGTAAGGTGACCCTGTGACAGTTATGTCATGACTGTACCACTTTGTAGCCCATGACACACTTGCCCTGACAAACATTATTGTTTACTCAGTATCAAGAGTCACCAGATGTGCAAAATCAGTGTCTTCTGGTCATCCTCCACAGACCTGATAATTCTTAGTCTTCTTTCAGATGTTTACTGCATCTGATAGCATTTGCTTGCTGGAAGTCATTTTGCCACAGCACAGACATTTTTACATGTTCTTGCTAAAGTTTTTATGTTAGCTCAAAGCTCTTTTTGTCCAATCATACATGTGATGATTATAGGGTATGTAGTTTTTTTTCGTTTCTAAGATACTTTCCTGTGTCTGCAGTTGTCAACTATGACTCCAGGGAGGAACTGCCTGTTTCTATGCTGAGGCTGTACAGATCTGTGCTGTTGACTGTCTTACAAAATTTAGGATTATTTTCAAATTGTTCTGAGAGTTCTATTTCCTTCAGATATATACCAAGGCTGTTTCCAAGTTCTTAATCTACTTTTTGGCTCAGAAAGATGCTTAGCAGGCTGGGCACTCTCACTTCATTGACTGAAAGGAAGCTGAATAATCTTGGTAGGGTATGAAAAGCCCAAAGAAAATTAGATTTTAACATTGTCTTTTCCTTCACACTATTTCTTTCCCTCGAAATGATCTTTCTCATGGCAGCCAGGTGAAGAGCCAGTGGCAGTAGGGGGGTATAAGGCAAGTGGAGTGACTGGCTAGGTCTGTGCTGGGACACAGTGGTTTGGCTGGCTGGGCAGCCACTCTCCCTTCCTCATCCCCTTTGTCCCAGCCCTGCACCTTCTCTGATGGCAAATCAAAACGAGCTGGAGTGCAGTTCTGGCATTGCCAAGGCTGTGTGAATACCTTGGGTAGGGCTGTGTTCCTTCCAGAGAACTGGTAGAGGCCTAGGTGTGTATGGCAGAACAGGGAATAGATAAAGACCAAGCTATTACATAACTGAAGCTGCCCGATCAAAGAACCATATAAAAATTCTGCCATTAGGTTCTACTAGGTCATTGTGATGGTATCTGCTGACTCAGCCTTTTCTTACTGAGGTAAATCAAATTAGGATGGTCTAAAAATAGCATAATTCATGATATGAATACTTTGTCATGTCTTCTTTGAAGGTATTGAATTATTTCAGCTGAGCAGCTGTGAAGTTTTGGAAGAGGATAATGCTCTGTGCAGGTCTCTGTGGATGACTTATTTCCTGGCAGCCGAGTGAGCCTTTGGGACCTGCTCCCTCACATCTCTTGAACTGCTAGAAACTCAGTTCTGATAAATGGTTTATCTAGAAAAATCCATCCAGCTTACCAAGAAGCTCTGTATTCTTTTTGTGGCTTTGTCCTTGTGGGGTCAGGTGGTGTGCCTTCTTGAGCAACCTTAGCTAGACTGTACCACTGGTTTTTGGCTACATGTCTATGGCTGTACCTATCATAGGAAATTTTATGTGCCTGAGACTATTTACTAGTACTGAATGGCCAGCATTCATACTATTTTCCAGGATTTCTCTGGGCTGTCTAGGAAGCTTTTTTTCAGCTTTCCATATGGGGTGGCCATATACAGATGGCCAATTGAGAATAGTCCTTGGCCTATGGTGGTTTCCAAATCATATTTAAAAATTATTAGCTATTGGCCTGTGCAAAAACTCCACAAGGGCTATTCTAAAATGAATTCTATACAGTACAGATGATTGTATCCCAGTGCCCAGAAACACCCACTGGCATTTTAATTTACCAAGCAGCATAGAAGAAACCTACAGTTTTTCTGTAATCTCTTCTTGATTTGTTTTTCTTCAAGCTTTGAGCTGAGACGGATGAGTTTTTTATTTATCGCTCTTCCAGTTTGTTTTGTGATATGTGAAGCCTTTATTTTTTCCCTATAACTATTGTCAGTTTTAGTCTTGCTCTATTTTTAGAGGTAAAATTTTAGCTGAAACTGGAATCTGTGCCATAATGACAGGAAATAAATTTCTCATTGATTCCTGACTTTTCTTGGAAGGGGAAAAAAAAATAATCTCTGCCCTGTTATTTATTCTGTTTCTCCTCAATTTGAGTCACTGCAGGAGGCAAGTGAATTTCTCTTCTAGCACTCAAGAGATAACTTCTTTCCTGGGAGCAACAAGTTTTCTTTTCCTTTGCTCTTTATTCCCAAGAGCATCTTCTGTGAGGAGATTGAGGTGAAGTGTGGGATGTCTGTAGGAAGGAGGACAGAGCCAGCCATCATTGCAGCAAGCCACAAATGGCCATTGGAAGAGGGAATGAGTACAAATAGCTTTAGGAGATACACAAGTCACTGTGTGAGGAGAAAACTTGATTGAGAGGCAGAATGGCTGCAGAAGAGAGGCTGCCATGTTGGCTAGGAGTAGAAGCTCTGGTGAGTGGAGTTCTGATGTCTGGGGGACTGTTTAGTTAATTACTGAGGGTGGACGCCTACATGGTGATGTGAAAGCTCCTGCAGCAGGATTAAAATAATGATATATTGTATTTCAGAGAGTCAGCAGTAACAGCCGTGTCATAAGGGCAGGATTGACTTGGGACAGGAGGGATTGAAAGTGGAGATAGGCACAAACCCAATATATAACATATATATTACTAATACAACTTTAACTGAAATATTACTAATTTTAGAAATCTGCTTTATGGCTTCTTAACTTTGTGCCTGGCAATTTCAAGAGGCAAATAGCTAAGATGCAAATTAATCAGTATTTTCTAATTGTAGTCTCCTGTTTGTTTAGTGCTTCTTGGTAGCCACACGTAAGGTGACAATAACTCAAGACTAACACTTCCCAATCCCCCACCTTATTTTCTACCTCTTACAACAGCAGAAGCAACTGAATCAGCAAAGCTACCAAGAGTGCCTGTGTTACACAGTATTGATTCATTCTCTGAGCACCCATTCATTTGGGCATGGAGTAAGGCACGGTAGGGTGTGTGGAGGGGGAGTAATGATTTAATTAGAGACCAGGCATTCAGAGCAAGGAGTGTGGCACTGACATAATCTTAATTCTGAAATTTATATGATACATACTTGCCTTGAGCCATGGGTTAATGAGTAAGCTTTGTTAGTTTTGTGTGTCTTGCTGTCATCTACTTGCATGGACTACCTGTCCCTTTACTTATTTTCCCTTATATCCTCACTCAGTAAATGTTAACTTACTGCCAAGGATGCCAAGGAGAGGTAGATTTGAACACAAGAAAGCTGTTACATGTCTCTTTTAGAATTTCAAAACAGTTCAGACATTCATCTTTACAAGATTTTAATCTCAGTCTGAGGTAGGATTCATATTTTGTGCTTTCTGGGTATGTCACAGATTCCACTGTGATATTGAGGCTCTAATTCAGCAATGGTATTTACTTGTCTAGACCTGTGTCTGGAATCTGGGCCAGTGGATCTCAGAGGACTGGGCTTCACAGCTAACACTCATGCATGAAGCTCTTGTAGAGAACTGTGACTCTTCACAGTAAATAGCTGTGAAGCTATTTTGTTTTGTGTCCAGAAAGTATGTAGCAGGGTGGAAATGTGCTCCATGAGAACATTCATATCCTTTAGGCCAACAGACTTCTTCTGAAGAAAGACGGGACTTGAGACAGGATTTTGTATCCTCTGTAGCTGCTGGATCAGGCCTCTGCCATTTCCATATCCCACACTGTGGCAGAGGGAGCTTTCAGAAGAGCACATGGTGAGTTTTACATGGCAAGGACTGTACCACAGGCACAGAAGGCAGTTTGCAGAGTGGAGACATCTGTGTGCCCAGGTCTCCTGCCCCACCTCAATCTGGCTGAAACGCATTACAATGCCCAAGAAGCTTAGATGTCTCTCCAAAGAGCCTAAAGGCTGTTTAGATGTGTAAGAGAGATCAAAAGAGAAGGGGAAGAAACACAGCCTTAAAATTAATTTTATTGTTGAGTGGTGTAAAAAAGATGGTTCCTGGTTTACCAGCTTTCTATTTATTAAAAGAATGTATTTAATATATTTTAGAGATGGAATGTCAAAAAAGCTTTCTTATATAAAGATGTATCAGTTATTTAGAAAAAGCCTGAACTGTTAATATAGGGAAAATGTGAGCTTGTGGGATGTGGGGTAGACAGCTGATATTACAATAAGCTGTCTAGTCATTTAATATTTGAATCTCAGTATTACTTTCAAGATTATTTTCCTCAAGGTACTTATTTAAATAATATTTTCAAATTGGGAATATGTAAAGGTCATTAAGCATGTTAGTTTGATCATTAGGCACAGAAAATTTTGAGTTAAATTCCATGGGATTCACTTTTCTACTTCCCTTTAAAGCTAAGTTTGCTTACAGAGAGTAATAGTTTCCAGTTCACGCTGAAGAAGATACTGGGCATTTTTCAGAGTAATATCTGTCTTCAAACAGTACCTACAGCTGGCAAAGACTTTACTGAGAGGCAAACTGTTACTTCGTGGAAAAGGCAAATCTCAAACTGATGTGCCAACGACATCTGCAGACTAAGTCTGTCATGATACCAAGTACAAAGATGGTTTAACTTCCTTTTTTTATTGTGTTACCTTTGTAGGCCTTGTAGGCCTGTGGGAACAACAATCCAGCATTCCCCCTAGTGGCCACTAACCAAACAGGGAACCAGTTCGCTTTAACGTGTGTTTTTTTTTTTCTTTCTTATTTTCATGCAGTGCTATGTTAGCATCCCTGAAAGGCATAACTGTCACAGATACCAAATTAAGGCAAAGGGTCTGAGATAGGATTTAAGACACTTTCTCATTTCTGGAATGATGTTTTGACATTATTCCATCAGGCTAAGAAAGTAGTGCATTTGTTGGAAAAATCCCAACAGTTGCAAAATATAATAACTGTCCTCAGTTTCTAAAATATTGTCTACTTCTGAATTGTGCATGTACTTGCCTTGTATCACATCATGCATAGTAATTAATATATTTTGTGATGAAGATGTGGTGTCTGGAGGAGTCATGTCTCTCTGATCTCCTGCAGTTAATGGGTAAAAGTGGGAAAATGTTTTAATAGTAATGTTTAAGTAAACCACACTGTTATTTTGGCAATAAATGTATGGGAAACACTACTGGACGGATAAACCTGCATGGATCTAATTTATTTTCTCCTCCTAACCCCAAGTTGTATTTTGGGCCTATGCTCCCACCAGTGCTTTCTCAATGAAAGAGCGGCGAGGGCCGAGGCCAGCGCGGAGGCCGAGCGCATCTGCTGACTCACTCCCTGACCTTTGGCAACCTCCTTTGCCCTCGGCGGCGCCGCCGTGGCTCGGGCCCAGCGCGGCCCGTTCCGCACAGCGCTGCCGAGGCCGGGCCGGGGCGGCAGGGCTGTGCGGGGCCGTGCGGGCCGCGCGGGGCGGGGGGCGCGGGCGGGCAGCGGCCGGGCCGGGTACACGTGTCCCGCGCCGCTTGTTTACTATCGCCGGGGCCGCGCGGGGCATCCTGGGGGCTGTCGTCTTATCGCCGACCCGTGGGCAGGCGCGGGCGGCCGTGGTGACTACAGCTCCCAGAGTGCTTCTGGGCGCGCTGGCCGAGGCATCGGCCAATCGAAGCCCCGGATGGGGGTGATTGATGTACGTGGCGGTGCAATCCGCTGTGCAGGAGAGGCAAAACATGCCCGCCCTCCGGGAGGAGTACTGACAGGCAGGCCAGCCAGCCAATAGAAAGCGGGTGCCAATTGAGCAACGTCGCCTCTGGCCATTCAGCGGCCGAGTAGTGCCTGTAGGAGGCGGGACCCGCCGAGAGAACGGGGCGGGGGGTGCAGCCGAGGGGAGCTCGGTAATGGCGACGGGTTCGGTAAGTGCTACAAAGTTTCGAGCTGCCGCTTTTGGGGGCTGCGAGGCTCCCGTGGGGGACGGGAGGGGTTCGGTAGGTCAGACGGCAGTGGTAGCGGCCGCAGGTCGGGCCGAGGAGGTCGCGGGGTCCAGTCTTTTGACGGCGACGGGAACATCAGACATTGTTTACTGTGCGCCTTCCCTGACCGGCCCCGCGGAGCCGCCACCCTGCCGCACCGCTGGGTTGAAACTCACGGGGTGTGCTGGCCCGCTTTGTGCCCTCTCAAACCATGAAAACAAGCGGCAGAGGGGTTTTTCCCCCACCTTGTTTTCCCCGGGGAGCGGCTGCCCGTCCCGGTGTCTCAGAGCGAGGGCGCCGTGCCCGCGGCGGGAGCAGCGGCTGTGCGGGACGGGGAGTGTTCGGGGTGCCCGTGGGTGCGGGCGAGCCCCGCGGGGGGAGCGGCGGCCGGGCCGCGGGGGGGCCCCCCCGGGCCGGTGTTACGCAGTTCGAATGAATGGGGCCGAGCGCGCGTGCGCCGTGCGGCCGCGGGTGTAAACAAGGTCACGTGACGGGCGGGGGGAGCCCCTGAGGGGCTGCGGGTGAGGGGGGCTCGGGGGGCGCCTCCCGGGGGACCCTGAGGGCTCATCCCGGGGCTCCCTCGGCCCCCAGCCGCCCGGGGAACGCCGTCCTCAGGGGCCCGTGGTGCTGCCGGGGCGGCGGGGGCAGCGCGGCCCGCCCTGCGTCAGCGAACAGGCCGCCCGGGCTTCGAAAACATGGTGAATCACGCTCTGCCTCGGCTGCGCGCTCTGGCACGGCCGCGGATGTGCAGCGAGGATTCCTGATCAAAGCTGCTGCGCCAGGAAAAGTCCCTGGTGTAAATCCAGTCTTGCCAGTATGTTGTGTTTTGCTTGGAGAAGCAGTTCTCCAAATTAAACTCCGTCCAGCTTGTTGCTCAGGCGTAGACCTGGCCTGAAACTTCGTCAGTAGGTTGAGGGAAGAAAGGCAAATAGCAGAAGGAAAAAAGCCACGGGAAGCACTTCCACCCAGGCATTCCTGCGCAGTGCGGTTTGGGTGGATGCTGCCCAGTTCCTGCTGAACCCTTTCTCAGCCACGGTCTTTATTTACTTTTCTCCCAAGTTTATTTTTGTCCCTCAGAAATAGACGTTGTTCAATTAATGAAGTCTTTGTTACTGTTGCCATTTGTTTTAGCATGACAAATTCACTTACTTTAAAGCACAAAGTAATAATTTCATTTAGACTCCAAAGAGAGCCGCAGTAATTACAGTCCTGTGAAGCATGGTTCTAGACAACATCTGACACAACAAATTTTCAACATAAAGTTGAATTTTAAAAAAATCTGTACAAGCTCGTTAATGACCAATCCCCTTCATGTTCAAACCACTGAAAGGCTGAGGAGAAGAGAAGGACATGATGTCCAAAGCAGGCTTTAATCAAGTAGAATAAAAAATTTGAAAAGTAAAGTTGGGCACTTTGTTTTTCTTTGTAATTCTCTTTCATTGTAATTCATTTGTTAGAGGATTTTTTGGCTTTTGTACCCAGATGACTTTGGTTTGGAGAAATTCTTGTGACTTGGAGGAATAATTCATTTCTCAAACAAGTATCTTTCTTGTCAGACTAGCATTTTGTATCTGTACCTTATCTCTGACCTTCAGAGTGTTGGGATACTAGGACATGGGCTTTCAAGTCTTGGCACCTGGCAGGAAGGAAGGAGAAGGTAACATTCTAGAAATAAGTTTGCTTCTTCATTTTGGAAGGAAAATGGGAAAGGAAGAGAGGAAAAAATAGAGGGAAAAATAAAACAAACAACAGGGCAGAAGGAGGGAAAGGAAAGACGTAGATAAGCCAGAAAAACAAGGAGTGGCTTTTCAGAGTTGGTTAGTTGGAGATAATCTTCAAGGTCCTGACCTGCATCACTGAGGTCTAGTTTTTCTGTTCAGAAATAATTGAGCTATCTGCTCTTGTGGTGTTCTGTAATTTTACTGTCCCTCATGGATGACGGGTATAAATTTTGTTAAAGATGTTTTCTGCAGGTGAAAATAATGTCACTGATAGTTTGAGTTGAATATTCTCATTTCTGTGATCTTTCTTCTCCACCTTAAAATCAGAATAAGCTGATATAGCTTTGTAGTAGTGCCGTTTGAGTAGAATCAGACATCTTTTTATGTTTAGCATGCAAGTTTATATAAATTTTGCATATATTTGAAAGATTAGGAGATCAGAAGGGTAGAAATTTTCCAGTCAAAACCCTCCTGGATGTGGTCCTGTGCAACCTGCTGTAGGTGAACATGCTTTAGGGTAGAGGGGGGCTGGACTAGATGACTTCCAGAGGTCCCTTCCAACCCAGTCATTCTATGATATGAAAATATTGTACTCGTTTAAGCTATTGTTGGTATTTCTCTAATGTAGCTTACTTAGTGCACATACATATGGTAGACTTCTCAGGTTTTCTTTCTTACAAGCTGTCTTCTGCTCTTTTGGGAGAGCCTCATTATTGTTTTTTCAAGGACACTTCGTTAAAGTACAAGCTAATCATGTTATGGTAGCTTTGATTCATCCTCATCTTAAAAAAAAAAGTAGATAACCAAATTACTAAAGGTTGGAATAACATTGTTTACCAGGTTTTAGAGACAGTGGTTGTGTAGAATAAGCACACAGTTCTCTGCTGAAGATGATCTAACATAGTGGGTTTGGTATAAACATTACTTTACTAGGATTTGGGGAAATGAAACTGAAGTGAGATCTTCCAGTAGAGGTATCTTTATTTTTCCATTTGCAACACAGTGAAAGATGTTAGGAGTTCAGTGTGTTTGAGATTCTTCCTGGAGGCCAGAGATGGGAAGGGTAGTGGAAAAGGCTTCTGCAGAGACCTTTAGGTGCTAAAAGGGCAGCTGGGGAAAATGTGGGTCTGATCCTAAATGGCAGAGGAGGCCTGATCTCACAAGGTTGAGGAAAGCATTTTTGCTTTGATCTTCATTTTCCAGGCCTGTTCCCAGGTTCCTTAAGTCCCTGGGTGTAGCAACTTGCCTCTGAGAGAGCAAGACACTTCTTTGTCTGTGGTAGACGTGGAGCAAGTGAGGGGCAGGCCAGTTCTGTGAGGCATCTGTGCATGAGGCAGTGGGACCAGGTGGGATCCCTCCAGGACAGTGTCAGTTGTGAGTCACAGAATGTTTTGGGTTTGAAGGGACCTTAAAGTCACCTAGTTCCAAGCCCCCTGCTGTGGGCAGGGGCGTATTGTGAGGATGGTCTCCAAAAAGCATTGGATTTGGTGGCAGAATGGCTCCCAATAACTGGAAGAAAGAAAATGCTTCAAGGAGGAGAATGTCGGGTAACTACAGACTAGTCAGCCTTAGACTTCAGGTATTTTATGGGGCAGATTCTCCTGACAGCCATGTTCACCCTCTTTGTAAGGCAAGAAGTTGTCTGGAATAGCCAGGACAGATGAACCAAAATCAGATCTTGTCTGACCCATCTGGTTGTCTTTTGTGATGGGCTGAGTGGCTTAGGGTACCAAGTGAATGTTGTTTATCTTGGCTTGAGTGACGGTTGAGGTAACTCCAGGCTCTTGAAGGCAGTGGGCACAGGCCGTGGGAAGTGCAAACCTGCATGAGGAACAGCTTTTTTACAGCAAGAGTGGTTACTGGAACAGGGGAAGTGCCAGTGAGTCTCCATTTTTCAAGATACTAGAAACTCAAGTGGCCAGGGCCTCAGGTAGCTTCTTGACTTCAGAGTTAGCTCTGTTTTCTGTAAGGATTGTACAGAATTGTGTCTAGACACCCTTAAAATATGCTGTGATATTCAACAGACTAATGAGGATTTAGGGCCCTGGTAATCAAGTACTATATCAGATGCAACTTAAAGCAGTTCACATGTATAGAAATTTCTAAGCTCTGTCTTTCTAAAGTCAGATACTTTGGAGCATCCTAACATGGTGTGGGAAGTGAAGACAAATCAGATGCCTAATGCAGTTCAGAAAGTCCTTCTGGTAGTGGACAAGAGAACTTCGGGGATGAACGAGTCACTGGAGTTGCTGAAGTGTAATGAAAACCTGCCCTCTTCTCCTGGATATGCATCCTGTGATGAGCACATGGAACTTGGTAAATAACAAGATTTTTTTCAGAGGAAACTGAATTCTGAAGTTTGTTTCAGATTTCCTATACTGAAATTACTGGAAGCTGATTGAATGAAATTGCTGATTTTTAACTTGGGTAGGGCAGAGAATTGTGACATCTGAAGGTACTTGCAGTCACTTTTCCCTTCAACCTATTTCCAGTTCTGACACACTGGCCTGTTGACTCAAATATGTTCTTGAACTCCGAGCCACAAATTTCTGCTTCTAATCCCCAGAGGAGCAGGGTTTTTGGCACAAGAAAAACAAACAGAAAGCTCAAGAGCTCCTCCTAAAGGAATCATGTTGCTTTAGATCTGCAAATAAAAATTCTGGGATAGAGGAAAATTATTTCAGTTCTTACGGACTGGAGAAAAACAGCACATACCTTAGAAAGTATCAATATAATCTGTAAAATATTAACACATTTCATTTAAATTACGGAGTGATTAAGAATGATGATACTTAGTTACGTGACAGCACACAGCACAGACTTCTGTTAACAAGCTGTGGTCTTTTCTGTTACTTTGTATGGGATAGGAAAGGTGTATATTGTTGATGGGAATTCACCCTACCAGGCTGTATACCCAGCTTTCATGATTTATTTAATCTGAGTTATTTAACTTTGGTCCCTGGTGGAAACCTTTTACCTTGAACATGGTTCAAAATAAATGGTCTGATGTTGAATTTTTTTAGTGTCATACCTTCAAGGACAGATTAATTTAGTTGTCTATTGTGGAATGTTTTTGTATTTTAGTGAAGCATGTTGTTTTTGAATAATACAGCAGTATAGTTCTGTGTAAACTGGTCAATCTAGTAAAAACTTTAAAATCAGAGCTAAATTTTATTTAGTTACCTTATTTTTTTCTTAAATTTCTTGTGTGAGTATATAATCGACTAGAGATGTTACTGTTTCTGTGTCCATTTTTATGAACTGAGTTTGTGAAATGTTGGTAGTTGTCATATGAGAAAATAAAATTACTTTATTGTGGTTGCTTTTTTTTTTCACCAAATTTGCAAGATTTGGTGTCAAATTGAGTAGACAGCAAAGAATTGAGTATAATTATGGTAATTTGTGCATTTTTTTGTAGATGATCTTCCTGAATTACAGGCTGTGCAGACAGATTCTACTCCACCTGCACTTTTTCAGCTTGGTGCTGATGTTTCACATCAGGAATGTTCAAGGCCTTCATGGAGCCAACATACCTCAAACAGCAATCCAGAAAATGCTTATTCTTGTGAGAATGGGGTGAACTGGTTGACAGAATTAGCAAATATAGCCACAAGTCCTCAGAGTCCTTTGATGCAGTGCGCTTTTTATAACAGGTACTGACACTCATTTCAGTTTTGAACTGTAGAGATTTATAATCCTGTCTCTAAAATATTTCCTTCACTCTTTACACCCTCTCACTTTGAACTGGAGCCCTATTGTTTGGTCTTTTTATTCTCAGTGAAAGTATGCACAGAACTCATCGCAGAGCCTTGTGCAAAAGCTGCTTAGTTTCCAGCCGTGAATGACATAGGATGATGTAAAGACATTACCTGTCCACAGCAGGCTCACAAATTATGGACATTTACCTCATGTGAAGTAGCAGATAAAAACTAAGAGGAATTTCTTACATTAAATTCTTAAAGCTTTCTAGTGCACTGACTTCAGATTTGTTGGTTTTTATAAACAGCTAGTTGGAAATCTAATGCAATGTGTATTTTAGTGATAACTGTCTCAGGTTTGTGATCTTTAAATTCTGTAAGGATGTGAGAAGCAAGTATGGGATCTTGGAAATTTCTGGGCTTCACTTTTTATTGTACAGCTTTTCTTAGGTTTTTAATCAGAAAATTTGTAAAAACTTCAGCATTGTGCTAAGGAGATGCCACTGTGGAAGTAACACTGTCATTTGGGTGCTATATAGAATCTATGCAGGAGTTATGCTAAATATTCTCTTTGCCTGAGCTTGTGCCCTTTAATCATCCTGTTGGAATACTAGTGTGTGGGAGGTTTGTTTGGTGTTCAGCTCATGCAAACAGAAATATTTGCAATAAAAGCATTTTAGAGTAATGGCAGCAAAGTCCCATGTTATCTTAATCTGAGATATTTTAAAATACATGTTTCTGTTGTAGATCATCTCCTGTTCGCATAATAGCAACAAGCAAAAGTTTACATTCCTATGCACGTCCTCCACCAGGATCTTCAAACAGTGATCCTAACTTCTCCAAGAATGATGTAGATGAAACACCAGTCAGACACGAAAGGGTGAGTTCTTCTGAAACATTTTAAAATAAACATGTATGAGCAATGAGTTAAGATTTTTTACAAGGGAAACTAGCTTAAAAAAATCTGTTCAGTGTTAATACTTCTGCTATTTAAGCTAGATTTTCTGTTACTTTTCTTTTTACCACACAGGGTAGGCTTGTAGTGCTACTTAGTATTTTTTATGATGAGATCACTTTCTAAGAAAGCTCTGCTTCTATTGTGATTCCTTCTAAAGCAAGCTTTAAAAAACTGTTATCTCTTTTGATGCCTCAAAAGGAAATATGGATCCCTCTCATTTGAGATGCACAAAACCTGTCAGTCCTGTGTCTCCTTTTCCCATACTCTAATTGGTATCTGAAATTTGTCTGTTAATAACAGTGAATTTTCCCCAGGGAGTTATCTACAACTGCCTTGAGCCTACAGCTTTCCAGTAACTGGACCACAGAGTAATGTGCTTTAAATGACTCTGTAGATGACTAAGGAATGATGAGGTGTAAAATGCTTACAAATGAGCATAAGATAATCTATTGAGATGAAATGAATCTCAGAGAATGAAACCCAAAAATGTCAGGATGCATCTCAGAAAAGGAGATGAAAACAATCCATTCACATTTATTGTATTCCTTTAATCTTTGTCTTCATGTTACATTCCTATTAGTATTTAAGGCAAAATAATGCCACAAGTGCACATTAGAGACTGTCTTAAGAGATAAAAGACCAGCCCTAAAATGCTCTGCAGTAGAATAACAACACCATTTTGTTGGTTTTTTTTTTTAATAGGCAAATAGTGAATCAGAATCTGGCATTTTCTGCATGTCATCACTTTCAGATGATGATGATTTAGGATGGTGCCATTCCTGGCCCTCAACTGTCTGGCATTGTTTTCTAAAAGGTAAAATAACATGTGTCATGAAATAAGTATTTGTTTTATCTTGTAGTCTTTTTTTTCTTGTAGCACAGACTTTTTCACCTAACACTAATGTTCTTTTTTCCTTGAAAATATCTATTAGGCTCTCGCTTGTGCTTTCATAAAGGACGCAATAAAGAATGGCAAGATGTTGAAGAGTTTGCAAGATCTGAAAGCTGTGGAAAAGAGGAAAACCTCCCAGTCAGTCCTTACAAGGTAGTTGTTAGTTCTAACAAACTCATTGCAATACCTGTAGCAAATACTTTGTTTCTTACATTACCCCTGTGCCTTTAATTACTGTCTCAGGAAAATAGGTTGACATTAATGTTGTTTAGAGCTGATCACTATGCTGTTTGTGGATCTCGCAGCAAGGCACTTGAACTGAATTAATTTATGTATGTTTTGAATGTATGTCAGCTTTATTAATTTCTGGCTAGATAGAAAGGCAAATTAGAATATTGTTATTTTTTAATACAGTGTATGATGATGAGTATACACCTACAGTATGCACAGGTATATGCTTTTCTTGGGGGAAATTTTTTGAACTGTATGTGTGTTAACAGGACTATGGTTCCAATGGTTTGAAGTTGATTTCTCATGAAGAAAGCATTTCCTGTGGTGAGTCAGTGCTGAAGCTGACTTTTGATCCTGGCACAGTGGAGGATGGCTTACTTACTGTAGAATGCAGACTCGATCATCCATTTTATGTTAAAAATAAAGGTATGAAATACCTCAAGTACACTTGGTTGCATATTAAAATATTCTCAGAAAGTGACTGCAGATTTTGTTGGCATCCCATACTGTTCATAAAAGTGATAAAAGTTGTGGTGTAGAAACAATTTACTATCTTTGTAAAGAAATCTGGGATATGAACAAACAAAAAAACCTGTAAAGCCATAAAGCTCCTGGAATACTGCCTATCTCATAAGAAAAGATTTCATTGAGTATATCAATGGAGCTCTGGAAAGCAGAAAGACTGGGGTGGGGGGAGACAGGAAAACTGCAAATAAGGGAGGCTTTTCTCACTTGCTAAAAATGGAACTTCTGATGGTAAAAGTCTCCAGGATTTGATTCCTTTTTTTGCTAGAATGAGATTTTATTTGAGATAAAAACAAACTGTTTGCAATAAGAATTCCCTAAGTAAGAGTTTCTGATTTTTCTTTTGTGTGAAAGAAACTACATCAGAACATTTTTATAAAATTATGTGATTTCAAGATATAGGATTGCTCCAATAAAGAACTGGAGAGATTGTCTGGCCGTTTGTCTAATTTAACTCTTTACCACTTCAGGTTGGTCATCTTTTTATCCAAGCTTGACTGTGGTACAGCATGGCATTCCATGCTGTGAAATGCATCTTGGAGATCTGTGTCTACCTCCTGGACACCCTGATGCCATTAACTTTGATGATTCAGGTGTTTTTGATACATTTAAAAGGTAATTTTTGGATAAAGTGGCCTCAGTGGTTCTTGTATTTAATGAGTAGGCACCTTAAGTCTGGAAGAATTTGAAGCATTATATAGAGGAGAGAGAGAATAGTTTTGGCAATACGAGATAAATGATAGGGAAAAATTAATACTCAGTACTAGGAAAGTTGTGTTATCATGTGCTCTGCTAAACTGCAAAGTAGTGCCTTGGAGTGAAATAACTTTTTAGCCTCTTTTTATGATAGTTTAAAGCAGATTAGATAAAGCAGTAAAAATATATATATATTGTCTTTATAAATTCTCCAGGTAAAGTGGATTATGTTTGAAAAACCTAGTACAATTTTCTGACAATAGTATGTCTGCCAGCTGTTATCTCATGCTTCATAGGCAACAATACATCTGAATTATCTGAGTAGTTTCTTAGTGGTAAATGCATGGGCAGTGGCTCTGGAATGCAGTATGTTCATAATCTTACTATTTTTGTGTATTCTGTTTTTTGGCATTCTTTTTCTTAGATCAAACTTACTTCAGAGTTTGATTCACCTTGGGGTTTACTTGAGCTAGAACTTCAACCAGATTACCTTCAGAGGTTCTGTTCAACATAAATTACTCCGAATCTAAGGAAATAATAAAGATTTTTCTATACTATTTTGAGATTTTTAGGTTTAGTAAAATCCATCTTTTCCTATGATGTTAGTGTCTTTTTAGCATCTGTTTTTAATCTAGTTGCACTTCAGTTTTTTACAACAGAAAAAAAAGAATTTAGGATGCTTTTTTGCAGGTCAAGCCCTGGTAGCTCTTGTATGATTTCAGTCTAGCATAGAACAAGTTCAGATTACTTGGCTTCACTCATTTGCTGTCTGGGTGTTTTTCTTAACTCCTGGTTACTCCAAGTTAGCTGTTAGAATCATGGTAACTACATCTCACTGAAATATCTGGATTTCTGGCTCCTTACTAATTTGCAGCCCAGCTGACTTCAAATTCCTTGTCTTTCTGGGCAGAAGGGAGGGACTGAGTAAGGAGCATGCAGCAGCTGCAGCTGTGATAACAGGACAGAAGAACTAAAAACAAAATTCTGTTCCTGTGTTATGGGAAGGAGATTAGGAATAGGAAGGGTGCTGGCCTGTTGTAGAACAGAGGTCCTTTCTCCTTATCTTGTGATAGCCTGCAAGATGGTCAGCATTATCCCTTCTTTGCAGCTTTACTTTCCTGATGAGGGATGGTGGAGGCCACTCATTGGGCTCCACTCTTCTGTGTGGTTCTGTCCCACAGAGGAGCTCCCTTTGCAGAGAGGGGCTGGACTGCCACATACAATATTTCCTTGCTAGTAGTTCTACTTGGTGTTCACAAAAAAGCTACTCAAAGCCCTTATTTTGGCCATAAATCCTGCAACTATAGCCACACTGAGCAATAGGTAAGAGGAGCCTTAGCATATATACCTTCTATGTTTATCTTGTGGTTTAGATTTATGATTGAGTAGCCCCTTTCCAAAAGTGTTTTTCCCACTTGGAGAGGGTAACAGTCTGTGGAGTAAAAGTACTTCTTTAGTGATTAGAAGTTAATTGCTGATTGTTGTTGGTCAGCTAAAAATTGCAAGAGTTTGTCGTATTAGGTTGAATTTTATGAAAACCAGTCCATACGCTGTTCAAATACCTCGAGGAGGAATGTCGCGGTTTTGTCACTAGAGGGCAGGCGTTTGTCGGCACAGCATCAAATAGTGCCAAGTCACGGGGCTCTGCGCAGGGCTATAACCTCACTGGAAGGTTTGTGTGTAAAATAGTCTGTATTCAACTGCCCAAAGAAGGAATTTGTACAGAAGTTAATATAATATAATTGATTTTAATCTAGTGGTTTCATATTTGCCGTTAGTGCAAGTGAACTCTTTGCATTTCTTTCCTTTCTGTACCTGTCAATCACTGATCAGGTTTGATTTATGGTAAAAACAGAAGCAGAAAGAAAAAAGTGTGTTTAAAAAGAGAATGAAGTTTTAAGACACAGTAGCATTAACAGATACATAGCAGAACATGGAAAGTTGTAGTCATCATCACACTGAAGAAAATACTAACTTGCCTGCCAAAGTCTTGTAGTTTTTTGTTTTTCACACTGACATCCACATCGAGCACAAATCATTATGTCACACAAAAAAGGATAAAATACTAGAATTGTAGTAAAACCGAAGAGTGAACAGACATTTAGAGGTTTTACATGAGAACTACTGGATGGCTTTATGATCTGTCTTTCCCCTGCAGTTACGATTTTACCCCGATGGACTCCTCTGCAGTGTATGTGCTCAGCAGCATGGCTCGCCAGCGTCGCGCTTCACTGTCCTGTGGGGGAGCAAACAATCAAGATGCTGAGAGATCAGAATGCAGTAGTAAAAACTGTGCCTCTGCTGCATCGTCACATCTTTCCTCCAATCCTTTGTACAGCAAAGCTGGCAAAAGCCACAGCTCAGGGACTGCAAGTACTGTGAGTGCCACTTCTCCAAACAAGTGCAAAAGACCAATGAATGCCTTCATGCTTTTTGCCAAAAAATACAGAGTTGAATACACTCAGATGTATCCAGGGAAAGACAACAGGTAATGATACAAACTGTAGTTTTGCTGTTACTGGTGAGTTAGAAGAATATCTGTGTCCCACTTTACGATTTAAATAGGCTAAATGTTGCATTTAAAAAAAAATGTGTGTATTGTTTTAAGTATAAATTTTGAAAGATGCTATTGTAGAGGGTGGTTTATGGGTGGACTGTGAATATTTTCAGTACTCGTTGAACTCGATACAAACCATTTTTGGCAAACTTACCTTCTGATAAAACACTGGGGTAAAGCAACTGATCCGTGTGTGTGTGCACTGGCAAAGGCACAAATACAGAGCCGTTGTTGTTTACAGTGATGAGGTGCTCTGCTTGTGTGCTGTAATGGAAAAAAGGGAGTTTCTGGTTCTCCTAATTAAATCTTGACATATTATTGCAAATTGGTCCTGAAGTGACAAGCATTCATTTCCAGTCTGTATATCCTGTTGAAGAGTGGAGTACTGATCAGTTAGGATATCTCAAAGATCAGCATCCAGACAGCACATTGCCAAATTTTTCTTGCCTTAAAGGCATTCAACAATCTGTTGAAACTTGCAGGAAGAATTGTATGACTGTGTTTTGGGGATGTTTGTTAGTTTGTGCTTTTGTTCTTAATCTCTAGCATATTTGCTTTTAACCATTTTTAAATTAAGATTTCCATTAATTCCATATTTTAAGTAACATTTGGTGCTAATTGTGCATATGTAAATAGAAACCGAAACACACAAACATGGACTGATCTTACAATTAGATTTTTTACTGTATGTAGTTTTATAAATACTGTTACTGTAAAAATTGCATTGTGACATAAAAATTCTTGAACTAAATCTGGTAAAAATTAAGGCTGGCAGAGCTTTGAAAGTAGTTTTACTATTTTATAATGTTCTAATAAGGAGGCTGTAACTGGTGCTGAAATACAAAATCGTGCCAAACAAATCCCAGCCAGTCTTGCGTGTCCTGACAATGATGTTGTGTAATGTTTATAGTAAGTTCAGTGAAGCAGATCTGCTGCCTTCACACTGATTGCAACAATCGAAGAGAAATGGAACAGAATGTCAGCCAGTAAAGTTTATGATGGTTATAAATTTAGTTGAAAATGCTGATTTCAAATGGATGCAGTGAACTGGAGCTGTGGCTGCATGGATGTGAAAATGAATTGAATATTTCAGTGAGCAAGCAGGACAGTGAGCAGGTTTACCTTGAAGGAAAGAGATGACAAAGTTACAAGTATGGTTCAAAAAACACTGCTCACTTTCCTGCTTGGGAGGCAGTGCAGTTTTTGGCTGCAGTTACATGGCATCTATGAAACACAGGGTGGCAGAAATAGCATTAGTGATAATTGATACAGGCATTCAGCTACTGTCACTCAAGTGTTGCTGAGGCATTCATTAATTTAGGTGCTGGGAGGCAACTCTCATGTTTTTCAAATGTAAGTTTGTGTCATTTTCAGATTACTGTGTAGATCTTACAACATAGAAGCCACTTCTATACAGTGGAGTTCTTGTGCTTACTGCTGTTATTTCCTTATAGGAGTAAGAAAGTATAGAACTTGAGGTATTCTGAGGTAAATGGCCTGTTCTGAGACAAAACAGCTCAAGGCATGTCAGCAAGACAGTGAGCTTGTAGA